>NC_092371.1:172941471-173254387 GCF_030028105.1 Mobula birostris
GCCTGGCACTCGAAGTAACCATTCCTGCTCCTGAGCCATCCAAGTCTCTCTAATGGCCACAACATCATAGCTCCACTCTGTGGTCACTTTATGAGATACACCTATACACCTGCAAATATCTCATCAGACAATCACCTGGCAGTCACTTGGTGCATAAAAGAAGACAGGGAAGGGAACAGGGAAGAAGTCTGATATAAGTAACTTTGACTATGGAATGATTGTTGGTGCCAGAGAGGATGGTTTGATTATTTCAGAAACTGCTGATCTGGGATTTTCACACGCAATAGTTTACAGAGAATGGAGCAAAAAATGAAAAACATCCAGTGAGTGATAGCTCTGTGAGCAAAAATGCCTATTTAATGAGAGAGATCAGAGGAGAATGGCCAGACTGGTTCAAGCTGACAGGAAGAAACATTAACTCAAATAGCTACGCATTACGGCAGTGGAGTGCAGAATAGTATATGAATGCACAATACGTCAAGCAGAAAATCACGAACATACATTCAATGGCCACTTTATTAGGTGTAGGAGATAGCTAATGAAGTGGCCACTGAGTGTATGTCTTTGATGGTGGGTAGGCTGGAGCCGCTAATGTGTTGGGCAGTTTTAACTGCCTGTTGTTATATCTATGGAGAGGAATAAATAATCAACATTCCTACTGAGTTCCTCTTGAATTTTGTGTGTTGCTCAGGATTTCCAGCATCTACAGAATATTTTGTGTTAACAAACAAAAGTTTACCTACAGATATAACTTAATGCCAGACAATTCAGTGGTACTAAAAACTCCTGGGGTCACAATTACACCAATGTGCCATCATTTTAACTGGTACAGCTGGAAGACAGTTAATATTTAGAATAGATTAAACTAATTTGGGAGGGTTAAAACTAATTTGGCAGGGGTGTGGGTACCTGAATGAAGGGACTCAGGATAGGTCGGATGGTAAAAAATCAAAGATAGCATGCAGTCAGACTGTTATGAAGGACAGGCAGATGATAGGACGAAACTGCAGCCTGCAGGGTGAGAATCAGTGCATTAGGGATGCAGGATCAATAAAGGTAGCAAATACAATACCCAAAGTGTTATATATCAAAGCATGGAGTTTAAGAAATAAGGTGAATGATCCTGTTGCACTTTTACAGATTGTTGGATATGATATTGTGGCCATCACTAAATCATGGTTGAAGGAGGGTTGCAGTTTGGAGCTGAATGCCCACGGTATCGGGGGATAGGAAGATAGGCAGAGAGGGCGATGTGACTGTGCTGGTAAATAATGGCATCAAATCAGCATAAAGATGTGACATAGGATTGGAAGATGTTGAATCCTTGTGGGTTGCAAAAGACTTTGATGGCAGTTACATACAGGCCTCCAAACAGTAGTTGGGATGTGGACTACAGATACAATGGGAAATAGAAAAGGCATATCAAAAAGGCAATATTATGATAGTCGTCGGAGATTTTAGCATACAGGTAGATTGGGAAAATCAGGTTGGTAGTGGATCTCAAGAGAGTGAATTTGTTGAATGCTTACGAAATGGCTTTTTAAAGCAGCTTGTCATTGAGCCTTCTAGAGAATCAGCTATACTGGATTGGGTGTAATGTAATGAACCAGAGGCGATTAGGAAGCTCAAGGTAAAGGAACCCTTAGGAGACAGTGATCACAATCAGATTAAGCCCAACTTGAAATTTGATAGGGAGAAAGTAAAGTCTGATGTAGCAGTATTTCAGTGGGGTAAGGGAAATTACAGTGGTATGAGAGAGGAGTTGTCCAAAGTAAATTGGAAGCAGCAATGTCTTGTGTTTCTGGGGAAAAAATGAGGAAGGTGCAGGATAGATATATTCCAAAAACAAAGAAATAATCAAATGGCAAAATAGTACAACTGTGGCTGACAAGGCAAGTCAAAGCAAAAAAGAGGGCATACAATGAAGCAAAAAATAGCGGGAAGATAGAGGATTGGGAAGCATTGAAAAACCTAAAGAAAACAACTAAAAGAACCATTAGGAGGGAAAAGATGAAATATGAAAGCAAACTAGCAAACAATATCAAAGTGGATAAAAAAAGCTTTTTCAGGTATATAAAACAAAATAAAAGAAAGATGAAAGTGGATAAAGGAAGCTAGAAAAAGAAGCCGGAAAAATAATAACGGGGGACAATGAGATGGTAGATGAACTAAATGAATATTTTGCGTCAGTCTTTACTGTGGAAGACACTAGCAGTGCGCCAGGTGTTGAAGGGTGTGAGGGAAGAGAAGTGAGTGCAGTTACCATTACAAAGGAGAAGGTGTTCAAAAAGCTGAAAGAGCTAAAGGTGCATAAGTCACCCAGGCCTAAGGTTCTCAAAGAGGTGGCATTTGAGATTGTGGAGATGTTTGAAATGATCTTTCAAGAATCATTGGACACTGGCATGGTTCTAGAGGATGGGAAAACTGCAAATGTCTCTCTACTCTTTAAGAGAGAAAGGAGGCAGTAGAAAGGAAATTTTAGACCAGTTAGCCTGACCTTAGTAGTTGGAAAGATGTTGGAGTCAATTGTTAAGGATGTGGTTCTGTAGTACTTGGTGACACAGGATAAAATAGGACAAAGTCAGTTTGGTTTCCTTAAGGGAAAATCTTGCCTGATGAACCTGATGGAATTCTTTGAGGAGATTACAAGCAGGATAGATAAAGGGGACGCTGTGTATGTTGTGCATTTGGATTTTCAGAAGGCCTTTGACAAGGTGCCACACATGAGCCCATGGTATTACAGGAAAATTACTAGCATGGTTGGAGCATTGGCTGATTGGTAGGAGGCAGCAAGTGGGAATAAAAAGATCCATTTCTGTTTTGCTGAGATGCAGAGGAACTTATGTGTCCTTGTGCAGAACACCCTAAGGGTTAACTTGCAGGTAGAGTCAATGGTGAGGAAGGCAAATGCAATGTTAGCATTCATTTCAAGAGGTCCAGAGTACAAGAGCAGGGATGTGATGGCTCTTCACACGGCTTTAGACCACCTAGACAACACAAACACCTGCATCTGGATGCTGTTCATCGACTATAGCCCAGCATTTAATACCATAATTCCCACAATCCTGATTGAGAAGTTGCAGAACCTGGGCCTCTGTACCTCCCTCTGCAACTGGATCCTCAGCTTCCTAACCGGAAGACCACAGTCTGTGCGGATTGGTGATAACATATCCTCTTCGCTGACAATCAACACTGGCACACCTCAGAAGTGTGTGTTTAGCTCACTGCTCTACTCTCTGTATGCACATGACTGTGTGGCTAGGCACAGCTCAAATACCATCTATAAGTTTGCTGACAATACAACCATTGTTGGTAGAATCTCAGGTGCTGATGAGAGGGCATACAGGAGTGAGATATGCCAACTAGTGGAATGGTGCCACAGCAACAACCTGGCACTCAATGTCATTAAGATGAAAGAGCTGATTGTGGGCTTCAGGAAGGGTCAGATGATGGAACACATACCAATCCTCATAGAGGGATCAGAAGTGGAGAGAGTGAGCAGCTTCAAGCTCTTGAGTGTCAAGATCTCTGAGGATCTAACCTGGTCCCAACACATTGATGTAGTCATAAAGAAGGCAAGACAGCATCTATACTTTATTAGGAGTTTGAAGCGATTTGGCATGTCAGCAAGTACACTCAAAAACCTCTATAGTTGTGTAAGGGGTTTCTTCTTTTATGTTACTGTGAAGGCTAACAAAATGGCTTCTTTGTTATGTTATAAGAAAAATGGCTTTTCTGTAATAAAAACTGCGATGTAAGGAGTTCTCTCTCTCTCTCTCTGCTTGTTTGAGTTATATTATTGATAAGAGAGGGAACGAACTAATGAGTGTCCATGTTATTCTTTTTGTGGGTGATATTCCGTCTCATGTGGCTGGGAACCGTGTGGTTTGGCAGGTTTTTCGGGACGAGACCCGAAGAGGAAGGACGTGCTGGAAGCGCTCTGGTCGACCAACGTGGTTGCTCCCGAGCGGCAAATCGAGGGGGTCGGAGGGCATCGCATGGTGGAAAGAGGACCCTGTTAATTGAGCTCCAACTGTTGTGCATGAAGTGGTTGAACCCTGATAAGTCTGGTGCCTTTTACTTTCCCTTTTATATTGTATCTCTATTAATTACATAGTTCCAGTAAGATTTGTAAAGTGTAATCTGTAAATTGTACATTGTGTGCTGTCTGATATTTGATGTGTGAGTTTGTACCAGGTGCCATTCCACAGCAATGACGCAACCGTGAGACACGGTTTGGCGGGCGGATGGGGTTTCCCCTAGATAAACACGAGCCGATAGACCGGAGCATTACTTTTGTACCGCGGAGAGCATTCTGACAGGCTGCATCACTGTCTGGTATGGAAGGGCTACTGCACAGGACCGAAAGAAGCTGCAGAGGGTTGTTAATCTAGTCAGCTCCATCTTGGGCACTAGCCTACAAAGTACCCAGGACATCTTTAGGGAGCCATGTCTCAGAAAGGCAGTGTCCATTATTAAAGACCTCCAGCACCCAGGGCATGCCCTTTTCTCACTGTTACCATCAGGTAGGAGATACAGAAGTCCAAAGGCACACACTCAGCAATTCAGGAACAGCTTCTTCCCCTCCGCCATCCGATTCCTGAATGGACTTTGAAGTTTTGGACACACCTCACTTTTTTTAATATACAGTATTTCTGTTTTTGCACATTTTTAAATAATCTATTCAATATGTGTAATTGATTTACTTGTTTATTTATTATTATCTTTTATTTTATTTATCTTTTTGTCTCTCTGCTAGATTATGTATTGTATTGAACTGTTGCTGCTAAGTTAACAAATTTCATGTCACATGCCGGTGATAATAAACCTGATTCTGATTCTGAGGCTTTATAAGGCACTGGTGAGGCCTCACCTTGAACATTGTGAACAGTTTTGGGCTCCTCATCTAAGAAAAGATATGCTGGCATTGGCGAGGGTTCAGAGAGGGTTCACAAGGATGACTCCGGGAATGAAAGGGTTATATGAGGATTGTTTGATGGCTCTGGGCCTGTACTCAGAGGAATTTAGAACGATCGGTGGGGGGCGGGGGGATCTCATTGAAACTTTTCGAATGTTGAAAGTCTTGGACAGAGTCGATGTGGAAAGGATGTTTCCCATCGTGGGGGAGTCTAGGACAGGAGGGCAAAGAGGGACATCCACTTAAAACAGAGATGCTTAGAAATTTCTTGAGCCAGAGGATGGTGAACTTGTGGAATTTGTTACTACAGGCAGCTGTAGAGGCCAGGTCATTGGGTATATTTAAGATGGAGATTAGAAAGGTTCTTGATTGGAGATGGCATCAAAAGTTACAGGGTGAAGGCTGGGGAGTGCAGCTGAGAAGGGGAAAAAAGGATCAGCTATGATTGATTGGCGGAACAGACTCGATGGGCCAAATAGCCTAATTCTGCTCCTATGTCTTATGATCTCATGGTCTTAGTTAAAGCCTGTTGTTTTGTGTTAGTGCTTATCGAGCTGATTTTATCATCCAGGCATTTGTAAAATCTTAAGGTTTCAGATAATGACTGCACTGTTTGGTGAATAGCACAGCAAACTGTCCAAGGCTCGTTTTATCATCTGGTGACTATATCCAGACCTCAGTGGGCTCGGCTGTTTCTCTCTCTTATGTACATGCATAGGTTTGAATGTGCATGTATTTATGAAGGTACATGCCTGTGTGTTTGTGCATAAATGCATGTGTCTTTGTACGTGTCTGTTTGTGAATGTGTGATTGCGCCTAATTCTGCTCCTCCGCCTTACGGTCTTATGGTCTTATCAAGTCAAATTCCACCACAGTAGAATAGGGAGAAAATCAGAAATAATTAAAATGTTAAATTTAAGGCCACCATTTTTTTTAACTCTTAGCTTTATTTGTCACATGCACATCAAAACATACAGTGAAATGCGTCATTTGCGTCAATGACCAACACAGTCCGTGGATATGCTGTGGGCCGCCCTCAAGTATTGCCATGCTTGCGGTGCTAAGTTACTAACCCTATCCATTCACCCTTAGAATGTGGGAGGACACTGGAGCACTCAAAGGAAACCCACATTCTCAGGGCAAGAATGTACGAACTCATTGCAGACAGCGGCAGGAATTGAACCCTGATCTTGCAGCTGGCACTCTAAAGTGTTACACTATTCACTATTCATTTGTTCTGTCCTCAATAGTGTTGATTGCTGGACAGGATGTACCTAGGGTTGCTGGCAGAAGAGATTAAAACGGTGGCCTTGAGATATGATTCTGATACTTGACCAACATTTGTCATGTGTGTTGTTATTTTGTACAAAATTACTTTCCACAAGCAGTATGGCTGATCAACAGCTCCACCTCCCCCTCCCCACCACTTCTATATCATATCCTGTCAGTCACCTTATAAACAGACACTTCTGTGCCTAGTGTCATTTTGTGTGTATATAATCAATCTATCTATCTGTGTATTTTCTTATGTATTCATACTTACTGTATTTTTTTACTATTATTGTGTTCTCAAAGGATCAAAGGTTAATTTATTATCAAAGTATACAACTCTGAAATTCTTCAATTCTCTGCGTCACCATGAGACAAAGAAAAAAAGAAAAGAACAATCATCAACCCCCAAATCCCACCTCCCTGCCAAAAAAACAAACGAAAATGGAACAGGCACCTCATCCCCCAAATTCCTCCTTCCACACAAAAAGATAAAGCAAAATGGATCAGGCATATCAACCCCAAAATTCCTCCTCCTGTACAAAAAACGAACAAAACAGATCCGGCATATCGACCCCCAAATCCCCCTCGGGGCATAAAAAATGCACAAAAATGGAACAGAAACATTGAGTCCCAAATACCACTCCCTGCACAAAAAAATGAACAATACAGAACAGAAACGTCGAGCCCCAAATCCCCCTTGCAGCATAAACAAATGAGCAAAACGGAACAGGCATATTGACCCCCCCTCCCCCAAATCCCTCCTGCTGCACAAAAAAGAACAAAACAGATCAGGGACATCGACCTCCAAAACCCCTTCCCCGCACAAAAAAACCCCGAAAGGATCAGGCAAAAAACACAGAATATAATCACTATGAGACTGAAAAATAGAGGCAATAGTCCAAAGTCCACATTCAAAATGCAGAATAAAACCTGAACAATACTCTCTGGGCTCAGGCACAGCAGCAGGCTCTCCACTCTCCGGTACAGAGCAACCAATCAAAAGACAGGTAGCCGATGCTCACCCACCACACTTTCTTTGATGCTTCAATCTCCCTCATCGCTTTAATTGGTGAATAATGGGAGCTTCAGCCGGTGGAATGGGGTCGAACATTGGCTCATGCACCATCCCGCAGCCTTCTTGCTACAAGGTTCACTGTTCACTCACACTGCCTCTGCCTCCTGGAATCCTCTCGGAGACTGTAGAGCGCTGAAGCACCCAGACGATCTCCAAACAGCAAATCACAGGTTCCAACAGTTCAAGAATCACATTCAAGACAAAAAAACAAATGTAAGAGTCATTTAAAAAGTGAAAAAGATGGTTTCATGATCAATTCAGGAGATGACAACTAAAGGAGCAGAGTACACAGGCGCCATCTTGATCAGAATATCTTGTTGAGTTTTTGTGTGTTGAATCAGATCTGGAGTAACAAATATTTTGTTTTGGAAATTGTGTACTGGAAATGACATTGAACTGAATTGAATCTTGAATCTTGAAGTTCCCGAGTGTTAGTAGAAGAACTTCACAGGAGTTACTAGCCTTCTTCAACTGGCGGCTCCTGCCTGCCAAAGAGGAGTATAGCATGTTTGATCGTGAACTTCTCTATCTGGCTGTCCACCATTTTAGTTTTCTTCAAGTGGGTTGCCATTTCACAGTACTTGTTGACTACAAATCCTTTGTGCACGCAGTGGCCAAATTATCATACCCTTGGTCTGCACGACAGCAACACCAACTGGCCTACACATCAGAGTTCACAACTGATATACAACATGTCAAGGGGACAAATAATGCTGTTGCTGATTGCCTCTCGTGGCCAGCTGTTGAGGCCATACACATGCAGACCGGTCACTTACTGTGAACCCCCAACTCAATGTCAGTGGTTGTGAATTATGTACCTTTCCACTAAATACATTACCCTACACTAGACTCTCCCACCATAGGAAACATTCACATCCGCTCTGTCTAGGCCTTTCAACATTTAAATTGCTGGAGGAACTCAGCAGGCCAGGCTAGCATCTATGGAAAAGAGTAAACTGTTGATGTTTCGGGCCGAGAACTTTCCTCAGGACTTATCAGCTTGAAATGTCAACTGTTTACTCTTTTCCATTAATGCTGCCTCGCCTGCTGAGTTCCTCTAGTATTTTATGTATGTTGCTTGGATTTCCAGTGTCTGCAGGTTTTCTCTTGCTTGTCTTTCAACATTTGATCTATTTCAATGAGCTCCCCATCATCCTTCTAAATTCCAGTGAGTAAAGGTTCAGAGCAATCAATTGCTTCTCATACAATAAGCCTTTCATTCCAGAAATCATTCTTGTAAACCTCCTCCGCACCCTCTCCAATGTCATCACTTCCTTTTTAGATAAGGGGCCCAAAACTGCTCACAATACTGCAAGTGAGGCCTCACGAATGCCTCATAAAGTTTCAGCATAACATCCTTGCTTTTATATTCTAGTTTTCTCGAAATGAATGCTAACATTTTGCCTTCCTCACCACCAACTTAATCTGCAAAGTAATCTTTAGGGAATCCTGCTCAAGGACTCCCAAGTCCCTTTGCATCTTGGATTTTAGAACTTTCTTCCCATTTAGAAAATAGTCTATGCTTTTATTCCTTCTACGAAATTGCATGACCTGACACTGTATTCCTTTTGCCACTTCTTTGCCCATTCTTCTAATCTGTCCAAGTCCTTCTGCAGCCTCCCTGCTTCTTCAACTGCCCTGCCACCTACCTTCATATCGTTTGAAAATCTGGCCACATATCCATCAATTCCATTATCCAAATCATTGACACACAATATAAAAAGAAGCAGTTCCAACACTGCCCCCTGAGGATCACTACTAGTCATAGGTGGCCAATCAGAAAAAGCTCCCTTTATTCCCACTCATTGCCTCCTGCCATTCAGCCAATACTCTATCCATTCTAGTATCTTTCATGTAATACCATGCACTCTTATCTTGTTAAGCAGTCTCGTGTGTGGCACCTTGTCAAATGCTTTCTAAAAATCCAAGTACACAACATCCATCAATTCTCCTTTGTCTATTCTGTGAGTTATTTCCTCAAAGAATTCTAACAGATTTGTCAGGCAAGATTTTCCCTTAAGGAAATCATGCTGACTTTGGCTTACTTTACCATGTGCATCCATATATCCTGAGACTACATCCTTAACAAATGACTCCAGCATTTTTTTGACCACTGAGATCAGGCTATCTGATCTTCAGCCTTTTTTTCTTTTTTCCTTGAAGTGTGAAGATCATTATTAATGTCTCCACAATCTCTTCAGATACTCTTTCAGAAACCTAGGGTATAGTTCATCTGGTCCAGGCGAGTTGTGTATACGTTCAGGCCTTTCAGCTTCCCAAGAACCTTCTCCCTCGTAATAGCAACTCCACTGACTTCCGCCCCCTGGCACTCTCAAACATCTGGCACACTGCTAGTGTCTTCTAAAGTGAAGACTGATGCAAAATAGTTATTCAGTTGGTCCGCCATTTCCTTGTCCCCATTACTACCTCTCCAGCATGATTTTCCAGTGGTGCAATGTCTGCTCTCACCTCTCTTTCATCTTTATATATCTGGAAAAACTTATAGTATCCTCTTTGATATTATGTTCTAGCTTACCTTCGCATTTCAACTCCCCCCTCACCCCTTAGCTTTTTAGTTGCCTTCTGTTGGTTTTTAAGAGTTTCTCAACCTTCTAACTTCTCACTAATTTTTGCTCTATTATATGCCCTCTCTTTTGCTTTTATGTTGGCTTTGACTTCCCTTGCCAGCCACAGTTCCCTCATCCTGCTTTCTTCTTTGGGATGTATCTATCCTGTCCCTTCTGAATTGCTCCCAGAAACTCTAGCCATCATTGCTGTGCTGCCATTCCTGCTAGTGTGCCCTTTCAGTCAGCTTTGCCCAGATCCTCTCTCATGCCTTTGTAATTCCCTTTACTCCTCTATAATACAGATATATCTGACTTTATTTCTCCCTCTCAAATTGAAGAGTGAATTCGATCATATTATGATCACTGCTCCCTGAGGGTTCTTTTACCTTAAGTTTCCTAATCCAATCTAGATCATTACACAACACACAATTCAGAATAGCTGATCCCCAAGTGGGCTCAACCACAAGCTGCTCTGAAAAAACATCTTGTAGGCATTCTAAAAAATCTCTCTCTTGGGATCCAGCACCAACCTAATTTTCCCAGTCTACTTGTATAGTGAAATCTCTCATGACTACCAAAACATTGCCCTTTTAACATGCCTTTTTTTACCTCCCATTGTAATTTGTATCCCACATCCTGGCTACTCTTCGGAGACCTGTATATAACTCCCATCAGAGGCTTTTTACCCTTGCAGTTTCTTATCTCTACCCACAACAGTTCTGCACCTTCCTATGTCACCTCTTTCTAAAGATTTGATTTAATTTTTTACCAACAGAGCCACACCACTCCCTTTATCTACCTACCTGTTTGTTCGATACAATGGATGTTAAGCTCCCAACTACAATCTTTTTTCAGCCATGACTCAGTGATGCCCACGTCATATCTGCTAATCTCTAACTGCACAAGATCACCTACTTTATTCTGTAGATTGCATGCATTCAAATATAAAACCTTCAGTCCTGTATCTAACACCCTTTTCGATTTTGTCCACCTTCTACACTGCAACTCATCCTACTGACTGCAATTCTGCCCTATTATCTGCCTATCTTTCCTGGCGTTCCACTACACATTGCTTTGCTTGTAAACCACAGCCCCATCACTCTGGTCCCCCCCCCCCCACCCTGCCACCACCAAATTAATTTAAACCCACCCCAACAACTCCAGCAAATCTTGGGTTCAGGTGTAGCCCATCCCTTTTGTGTAGGTTATACCTTCCCCAGAAGAGATCCTAATGATCCAGAAATCTAAAACCCTGCCCCTGCACCAGTTCTTCAGCTACGCATTCATCTGCCAAAGCATTCCATTCTTACTTTCACTGGTGCGTGGTACAGGTAGCAATCCAGAGATTGCTACCCTGGAGGTCCTGCTTTTCAGCTTTCTACCTGGATATCTAAATTCTCTCTTCAGGACCACCTAGCTTTTCTTACCTATATCACTTATGTCAATATGTAACAGGACTGTTTACCTTTGCCTGGAAAATGTCATTGACCTGATCCGAGACATTTCTGACCTTGGCACCTGGGAGTTAACATACCATCTGGGTGTCCCTATTGTGCCCACAGAATCTCATGTCTGCTCCTCTAACCATAGAATTGTCTATCAGCACTGCAGTCCTCTTCTTGCCCCACCTTCTGAACACAATGCCAAACTCAGTTTCAGAAACCTCGTCAGTAGGGCTCACCCCTCTTAGTTATCCCCCTTAACATTATCCAAAACAGTATACTTATTATTGTGGGGAATGGCCACAGGAGTATTCTGCACTGGCTGCCATTTCCCTTCTCTCTCCTGACAGTCACCCATTTTCCTGCCTCCTGCAATGTAGGAGTGAATACCTCCTTGTAGCTCCTCAGTTTTTTGTATGAGCTGAAGGTCATCAAGTTCCAGATGCTTAACACATTCTCTGAGGAACTGCAGCTCGATGCGCCTGGTGCAGATGTGGTTATCCAGGAGGCTGGAGGTCTTCCAGAATTCCCATATCTCACACAAAGAACCCAACACAGCTTCTGGAGCCATTCTCACTGCACTAACTATGAACTAACAGACAAAAATGAAGAAGAAAAAACCTATCAAATACTTACTACATCCAAGCCTGATAAGCCAAAACCTCTCCACTCACATAATGGCTGCTCTGCTTATCTCTGCCTTATTTTTATTTGTCTTTGCTAATGTGAGAGGCCTCCTGATTCACTGTGATAGCACTACCAAAATCTTGCAAAAACTCCTTTATTTAAATCTCTTGCTCCTCGACCTGCATTTGGCCTCCTGTGTTAATTTGACAATGACTGCGCTGCCAGATTTAG
This sequence comes from Mobula birostris, assembly GCF_030028105.1. NCBI lineage: Eukaryota > Metazoa > Chordata > Chondrichthyes > Myliobatiformes > Myliobatidae > Mobula > Mobula birostris. The sequence continues at coordinate 172,953,604 of NC_092371.1, forward strand.
TACAAATTAGCATCAAGATAGGCACAACATTGCGGGCTGAATGGCCTGCATAGTGCTGTTCTAGTTCTATGTTCTATGTTCAGTTTGCTGGGCCACAAGTGCTGTTATGAGTTGGTCATATTGCAGCTGGATTTACATATAGGATTGGCAGCTAAGAATTCCTGATTTCCTTACCTGAAGCTCTTTAATGAAGTTATGGGTTCATTATAATCATTCTCATTATTACCGATGCTACGTTTCCAAAGTTCAAAGTTAATTTGTTGTTAAAATAGATATGTATATGTTTCAATATACCACATGTGAATCATTTTCTTGCACACATTCATAGTAGTGAACTGAGAAATACAAGAGAATCAATTAAAAACTACACACAAACAGAAACTGACAAACAACCAATGTGCAAAAGAAGACAAAACTGTACAAATAAAAAAAATAATATTAATAATAGTAAATAAATAAACAAATATATGAGTTGTAGTGTCCTTGAAAGTGAATCCATAGGTTGTGGAATCAGTTCAGTGTTGAGGAGAGTGAAGTTATCCACATTGGTTCAGGACCCTGATGACTGAAGGGTAATAACTATACCTGAACCTTCTGGTGTATATTTTCAACTAATTGCTCTGGTGGAATTAAATCTGATTAGTAGTCCAGTCCTCTATTTTCTCACCTCTAAATTCTATCAAAGGTATTATTTTACACCTTAGATCAGTTTTGATCATGTGCCATGGATATTAATGTGTCACCAAGTTAATTTAATTCTCTCCCTACACTTGTTTCCAATGTCAAAGGCTGCAGTCCATCTCAAAGCCATAGTCTGTGATTCGTGTGATCTCCTTTTTCTCTTGGAGAAATAAGCACTTAGCATATTGGGTGGCGCAGGCTCATTTATTCTATTTAGAGATGCCACACAGTAACGGGTCCTTCCAGCTCAATGAGCCTGCGCCACCCAATTACACCATGTGACCTATGAAGGAAACCAGAGCACGTAGAGGAAATGCACGCGGACTTGGGAGAATGTACAAACTCTTTACAGACAGTGGCGAGAATTGAACCCGGGTCGCTGATTGCTGGTGCTGTAAAGCAATTGCACTGACTTCTATGCTCCCATGCCATCCTTTATGTTTGCTTCATTGGGATTTGTATCTAGATTTAGATTTAGATCCCATGATTTGAACTACCCATGCTGTTCAACTACACCTGTACATCTTTGGAATGTGGGAGGAAACCTGTGTTGTCACAGGAAGAATGTACAAACTCCTTACAGACAGTGGAGGAAATTAAAGTCATAGATTCATAAAGCTTTACAGCACAGGATCAGGCCCTTCAGCCCATCTAGTCCGTGCATAATTGAACCCAGGTCACTGGTGCCATAATAGCATTACAGCATGAGCTGTGCCTGGAAAACTTACCAAGCTTGCATTTGACTTTGAAGCCGCTTGAAGGGTTTAATTTAAGCCAAAATTTGCACTTGTCTCATCCACAAATATCTGTCATCACCTTTCCTTTTATTTTAAGAACAGCAGAATGTACCAACGTAGTACACTTGTGAGGGGACTTGTCTACCCAAGTACAATTAATCTTCATCGTGAGAATTAATAGTCTGTAATGCTTTGTGCAAATTTCATTACCTGCTCAACCATGAAGCATTAAGCTGTTCAATTGTTATTTTTCCTGTAAGACAAAAGCTGTATTGACTGTAGCTGACCCAGCGCAAGTCAAGCAGTTTTGCCTTTGTCTGCTGACCCAGCATGAGATGAGGAACTGCTGCATACTGGTTCTAGCAGAAACGTGGCATTAGGACACCATCAATCTTCAGCCCATGCCACTCAGGGACTTGTGCTAACATTATTTTTTGTGACTGTAACCAGATGTGCTGTGTTTTGCACCTTGGCTCTGCAGGAGTTCTGTTTTGTTTAAATATGTATGGCTGAATGATGATTAAACTTGAACTTGAACTTGAAATTTTTTCACATTTCGGACTCTGACTGACTGGACCTTCTGAACATGTTTCAATCCCTATGAAAGGCTTGAACCTTGGATTCCGCTTTCATCTCCATTGATGCTGAGAGACCTGCTGAGTATTTTCTTATGTTTGTTTTTCAGCATTCAAATACCGATTTCATGAAGCAATTCCGTTTTGCTTTATATGAACATTTAAAAGTAAGCAGGATAGCATCCAAATTCTGAAATTGTAAGGGATGTAGATAGATGAGAATATTAAGGTAAGAGTTCAGGGAAAAAACTATTGAAAACTATTCCTCTGTTGCACTTTTTAATTTGTAAATTATTGTCTTTGCATTGTACTAGTATGATCACTTGAGTCAAGTATACTGTTCACCTGAGGGGTTATTCCCTTAATTGAGAATGCCAGTGCGTGACTTTGTTTAAGGTGGGGAGATTAATGCATGGGCAGCAACCGTACAGTTCCTGATAGATCAGATGCAAAGTCCAGTGTTATGAAATGCAAGATGACTGGAGACCCTACACTTTGTACTGAACTGCTGCTGCATAGCAATAGATCTCACATCATACAACATTGTGATAATAAACTGACTCTGGTTGAGCGAGATAGGGCTTTTCTCTCTGGAGCAAAGAGGAATGAGAGTTGACTTGATACAGATGTGCAAGATGATAAGGGGCATAGATTAAGTGGATAGCCAAAGACTTTTTCCAGGACAGAAATGGCTAACATGAGGGTCATAATTTTAAGGCAATTGGAGGAAAGTATGGGAGGGATTGTTGTATATTTAATATTTCAGTAATATTTTTAATATATTGTTTGAGTAAGCATTCTTTGTTTACATAATTCATTATAGGTTATATGTAAAAGTACTTGAATGGCATCCATCATTATGTCACCACATCATATGTGCGTGCCTTACTAAAAGAAAAATTAAAAGTAGATGTGTTTTTCAGGTCTCCCATGCTTTTGCTTTTGATTTCTTTCTGATTTGTTTCATATTTACACATGACTGTGTGGCTAGGCATAGCTCAAATACCATATATAAATTTGCTGATGATACAACCATTGTTGGTAGAATCTCAGATGGAGATGAGAGGGTGTATGGGAGCGAGATATGCCAACTAGTGGAGGGGTGTCACAGCAACAACTGGCACTCAACGTCAGTAAGACGAAAGAACTGATTGTGGACTTCAGGAAGAGTATGATGAAGGAACAGATACCAATCCTCAGAGGGATCAGAAGTGGAGAGAGTGAGCAGCTTCAAGTTCCTGGGTGTCAAGATCTCTGAGAATCTAACCTGGCCCCAACATATCGATGTAGTTATAAAGAAGGCTAGACAGCAGCTATACTTTATTAGCAGTATGAAGACATTTGGCATGTCAACAAGTACACTCAAAAACTTCTATAGTTGTACCGTGGAGAGCATTCTGACAGGCTGCATCACTGTCTGGTATGGAGGGTCTACTGCACAGGACCCAAAGAAGCTGCAGAGGGTTGTAAATCTAGTCAGCTCCATCTTGAGTACTAGCCTACAAAGTACCGAGAACATCTACAGCGAGCGGTGTCTCAGAAAGGCAGCGTCCATTATTAAGGACCTCCAGCACCCAGGGAATACCCTTTTCTCACTGTTACCATCAGATAGGAGGTACAGAAGCCTTAAGGCACACACTCAGTGATTCAGGAACAGCTTCTTCCCCTCTGCCATCTGATTCAATGGACATTGAAGCTTTGGACACAACCTCACTTTTTTTTTAATATACAGTATTTGTTTTTGCACTTTTTAAAAATCTATTCAATATACATAATTAATTTACTTGTTTATTTATTATTATGTTTTTTTTCCTCTCTGCTAGATTATGTATTGCATTGAACTGCAGCTGCTAAGTTAACAAATTTCACGTCACATGCCGGTGATAATAAACCTGATTCTGGTTCTTCTGATTATGAGTTGCAAAACATAGCAGAGATGTCAAAGATAAGTTTTTTACACAAGCGGTGGGTGCATAGAAACACGGGTGGGTGCCTAGGTTGTTGGTAGAGGCAGATACATTAGGGACTTTTAATAGATTCTTAGATGGACACATAGATGAATGAAAAATGGACGGCTAAGTACGAGGGAGGGGTTCAGTGGATCTTAGGGTAGGTTAAAAGGTTAAAATGTAGAAACATAGAAAATCTACAGGACAATACAGGTCCTTCGGCCCACAAAGTTGTGCTGAACATGTCCCTACCTTAGAAATTACTGGGCTTACCCATGGCCCTCTAGTTTTCTAAGCTCCATGTACCTATCCAAAAGTCTCGTAAAAGACCCTATCGTATCAGCCCCCAACACCGTTGCCAGCAGCCCATTCCGCGCACTCACCACTCTCTGAGTAAAAAACTTACCCCTGACATCTCCTCTGTACCTACTCCCCAGCACCTTAAACCTGTGTCCTCTTGTGGCAACCATTTCAGCCCTGGGAAAAAGCCTCTGACTATCCACACGATCAATGCCTCTCATCATCTTATACACCTCTATCAGGTCACCTCTTTTTCTTTTTAAATCTTTTTATTGAATAAGTATACAAAAAGGTAAGCCATATAGGCACTAATACACTGTTAGAATGTAATAAAATTACAGGAGATATTAATACAAAAAAAATGATACAAACAATGTAATTTAAACATAACGTACCAAGGTAACATAATAGTATACTAATTTTTATATATATATCAATAGAGAAAAGGAAAAAAAACCCCAAAAAAAACCCACCGTGCAACTAACTAAAAGCAAAGCAAAGCAATGGGCTAACTTGAAACCAAACAGAGTTAAAAAACTTAAAATCACGTCCTCAATCCCGACCTCCATTAAAAACAGTAAAAAAAAAATAAGAAGGGTATATATTACATTAAATGAAAATATTGAATAAAAGATCTCCAGGTCTGTTCAAATTTAAATGAGGAGTCATAAAAATTGTTTCTAATTTTCTCCAAATTCAAGCGTAATATTGTCTGAGAAAACCAAAAAAAGGTAGTTGGAGCATTAAGCTCTTTCCAATGTTGTAAGATACATCTTTTCGCCATTAAAGTAAGAAATGCAATCATTCTACGGGCTGAAGGAGAAAGATTACTGGAAATTTTAGGTAGTCCAAAGATAGCAGTAATAGGGTGAGGAGAGATATCTATATTTAATACCTTCGAGATAATATTAAAAATGTCTCTCCAAAAAGTTTCCAGAGTAGGGCAAGACCAAAACATATGAGTTAAAGAGGCTATCTGCCCCGGACATCTATCACAAAAAGGATTAATATGAGAATAAAAGCGAGCTAATTTATCTTTGGACATATGTGCTCTATGAACAACTTTAAATTGAATTAGGGAATGTTTAGCACAGATAGAGGAAGTATTGACTAATTGTAAAATCTGCCCCCAGTCATCCACGGGAACAGGTCACCTCTCATCCTCTGTCGCTCCAAGGAGAAACCTTGGCACAAGCTACTCTAATTTTCATGTTCTGCATTCTATATTCTATGAAGTATGTTCACCTGCACACAAGGAACTATTTACAGTGGTCTGTTGACCTACCAACTTGCATATCTCTGAATACTCCAGGAGTACCCAGAGGAAACACATGCAATCACAGAAATGTAACACCTCTGGTTGTAAAAAAATGTTTTGGATATCATGAGGTTGTAGAGAAGGTTACAAAGTGCAAAGGATTTTATTTTTCACATACCCAGCTTTTCGAGTTGCAGCTTCTTCAATGGTCTCGAGCAAGAACATGGCTATTTAGGCCAAATTGGGATGGTATTGTGACACAGAGGATAGAGCTGCTGCCTTGGAGCGCCAGGGACCAAAGCTCAGTCCCAACTTCAGGATCCGTCAGTGTGGCATTTGCACATTTTCTCTCCCCACCCCAAGGAGAAGATACAAAAGCTTGAAAGCACTTAACCACCAGTCTCAAGAACAGCTTCTGACCCTCTCTGTTGATTGGTCCCTCGTTGCACCTTATTGTCTCCCTGCACTGCATTTCCTTTATTCTGCACTCTGTGATTGTTTTACCACAATACACTGCTGTAATGTGTTGATTTGTATGAACTGCATTCATGACAGTGATAAACCTATTCGAGTTCCCTTCAAAGGGGAACAGTGCCTCTAAAGGGTAGTTTTTCAGACTGGACCTCGAGTTTAAAGAAATGTAATAGAATCCCATGTACCAGGTCCTGGAGAGCTCAGCAGATGTAGGTACAATATTGAAAGACTTGGTAAAGAGTATAGGTGGGGGGTGGTGTGTAGGGAGAAACTATGACATTCTTGTACGACCCTGATGACACACACTCAATATTTTAGGAACAGCTCCTTCCCCTCCACCATCAGATTTCTATGGAATTTACAGAATTTAGATATCAGTGAATCTGTGGAATTCATTGCCACACATAGCTGTGGAGGTCAAGTCATTGGTTATGTTTAAGACAGAGGTTGATAGGTTCTTGATAAGTCAAGGTATCAAACGTTATCGGAAGAAGTTAGGAGAATGAGGTTGAGAGGAATAATAAATCAGCCATGATGGAATGGCAGAGCAGACTCAACAGGCTGAGTGGCCTAATTCTGCTCCTATGTCTTATGGTCTGAAAATCTTATTCTCCCTGTGATGGTGTGAGTTTCCTTGGGATGCTCTGAGATTTTATCTCACATTCCAAAGGTTAAGGTTAGTAAGTTGTGGGCATGCTATGTTGGCATTGGAAGCATGGCAACACTTATGTGCCTACCCCAGTACATACCCGGATCATGTCAGACATTGAGGCCAAACAACATGTTTTACTGTATGTTTCGATGTCATCATCGTCATCATCAGGTGCCATTCCCAGTTTGAGCTTTGACTGCCACGGCCCACACACTCCTGCTTTGGGTCAAGTGGGTCAATTCATTGGTACTCATTTCCAGTTCTCTGGCTGCTGACTCCATCATCATTTGTCTTTGTCTTCTTCTTGCTTTCTTGCCTTCAATCTTTCCCATAATTACCGTGCATTCTAACTCCTCTTTCCTAATCACATGTCCAATGAAGTTACGTTGCGTTTTTATGATCTCATACAATATTTCTCTTTTTGTGCTTGCTCTGTTCATGACATCCTCATTAGATATTCATTTTGTCCATGATATTCTTTGCATCCTCCTCGAAAACCACATCTCTGCTGCTTCAATTTGTTTCCTTATGATACTAGATATTGTCCAACATTCTGAGCCGTATAACATAACTGGATAAATGTAACATTTCAGTACTCTGAGACGGGTTATCATACCTAGTTTAGTATTGGTCAGTATACTCTTCATTCTCGTAAAGGTGTCTTTTGCCATCCCTATTCTTCTTTTGATGTCCATGTCACGCCTGCCATCTGATGTCACCCAGCTTCCTAAAGTAGCAAAAGTTCTGTACTTGTTTTAGGTCTTCCCCATTTATTCTCAGCCTGCAGATAGGATTCTCCTTCTTTTTGGATATCACCATACATTCTGTCTTTTTGCAATTGATAGATAGACCCATTTTTCCACTTTCTTCAACAACTATATCAATTAAGTTCTCACCATACATTCTGTCTTTTTGCAATTGGTAGATAGACCCATGTTTGCACTTCCTTCAACAACTATATCAATTAAGTTTTGTAGTTCTTCCTCCGTACTTGCAATTAACACAGTGTCATCCGCATATCTGAAATTATTGATGTTTTCACCGCCAACTTTGATTCCCAAGATGTCTCTTATTTTTTGAAATATTGTTTCACTGTACACATTAAACAAATTAGTGGAGAAAAAACACCCTTGTCTAACGCCTCTCTTGATTTTCGTAAATGGACTCACTTCCCCATCTATTCTTACAGTGGTAGTTTGTTCCCAGTACAGAATTCTGATCAGGCGGAGGTCCTTCGAATCTAGATCTAGAGCTTCCTGTAATATTTCAAATAACTTATTGTGCTTCACTTTATCAAATGCTTTTGTGTAGTCGATAAGACAAACAAACAAATCTTTTTGCACTTGAATAACTCGTTCTGATAGTATCCTATCAATATCGCATTTCTTGTACCTTTGTCTTTCACAAAACCACATTGCTCTTTACCTATTTCAGCTGGTATCTTGTAGCTCTTGTCATCAAAATTCTTAGAAGTATCTTGGTGATATGACTCAATAAACTTATGGTCCTATGTAATTCACATTCTGTTGCTCCAGCTTTCTTAGGAAAAGTGATAAATACTGGTTTCGATGTACAGGGTCTCGGCCTGAAACGTCGACTGCGCCGCTTCCTAGAGATGCTGCCTGGCCTGCTGCGTTCACCAGCAACTTTGATGTGTTTTGCTTGAAATTCCAGCATCTGCAGATTTCCAGTGACTTGTGCTAACATTATTTTTTGTGACTGTAACCAGATGTGCTGTGTTTTGCACCTTGGCTCTGCAGGAGGTTCTGTTTTGTTTAAATATGTATGGCTGAATGATGATTAAACTTGAACTTGAACTTGAAATTTTTTCACATTTCGGACTCTGACTGACTGGACCTTCTGAACATGTTTCAATCCCTATGAAAGGCTTGAACCTTGGATTCCGCTTTCATCTCCATTGATGCTGAGAGACCTGCTGAGTATTTTCTTATGCTTGTTTTTCAGCATTCAAATTCCGATTTCATGAAGCAATTCCGTTTTGCCTTATATGAACATTTAAAAGTAAGCACCACGTCATCCAAATTCTGAAATTGTAAGGGATGTAGATAGATGAGAATATTAAGGTAAGAGTTCAGAGAAAAAACTATTGAAAACTATTCCTCTGTTGCACTATTTAATTTGTAAATTATTGTCTTTGCATTGTACTAGTATGATCACTTGAGTCAAGTATACTGTTCACCTGAGGGGTTATTCCCTTAATTGAGAATGCCAGTGCGTGACTTTGTTTAAGGTGGGGAGATTAATGCATGGGCAGCAACCGTACAGTTCCTGATAGATCAGGTGCAAAGTCCAGTGTTATGAAATGCAAGATGACTGGAGACCCTACACTTTGTACTGAACTGCTGCTGCAAAGCAATAGATCTCACATCATACAACATTGTGATAATAAACTGACTCTGGTTGAGCGAGATAGGGCTTTTCTCTCTGGAGCAAAGAGGAATGAGAGTTGACTTGATACAGATGTGCAAGATGATAAGGGGCATAGATTAAGTGGATAGCCAAAGACCTTTTCCAGGACAGAAATGGCTAATATGAGGGTCATAATTTTAAGACAATTGGAGGAAAGTATGGGAGGGATTGTTGTATATTTAATATTTCAGTAATATTTTTAATATATTGTTTGAGTAAGCATTCTTTGTTTACATAATTCATTATAGGTTATATGTAAAAGTACGTGAATGACATACATCATTATGTCACCACGTCATTGTGCGTGCCTTGCTAAAAGAAAAATTAAAAGTAGACATGTTTTTCAGGTCTCCATGCTTTTGCTTTTGATTTGTTTCTGATTTGTTGCATATTTACACATGACTGTGTGGCTAGGCATAGCTCAAATACCATGTATAAATTTGCTGCTGATACAACCATTGTTGGTAGAATCTCAGATGGAGATGAGAGGGTGTACGGGAGCGGGATATGCCAACTAGTGGAGTGGTGCCATAGCAACAACCTGGCACTCAACGTCAGTAAGATGAAAGAACTGATTGTGGACTTCAGGAAGAGTATGATGAAGGAACACATACCAATCCTTATAGAGGGATCAGAAGTGGAGAGAGTGAGCAGCTTCAAGTTCCTGGGTGTCAAGATCTCTGAGGATCTACCCTGGCCCCAACATATCGATGTAGTTATGAAGAAGGCTAGACAGCAGCTATACTTTATTAGCAGTATGAAGAGATTTGGCATGTCAACAAATACACTCAAAAACTTCTATAGTTGTACCGTGGAGAGCATTCTGACAGGCTGCATCACTGTCTGGTATGGAGGGGCTACTGCACAGGACCCAAAGAAGCTGCAGAGGGTTGTAAATCTAGTCAGCTCCATCTTGGGTACTAGCCTACAAAGTATCCAGAACATCTTCAGGGAGCCGTGTCTCAGAAAGGCAGCGTCCATTATTAAGGACCTCCAGCACCCAGGGAATACCCTTTTCTCACTGTTACCATCAGTTAGGAAGTACAGAAGCCTTAAGGCACACACTCAGTGATTCAGGAAGAGCTTCTTCCCCTCTGCCATCTGATTCCTAAATGGACATTGAAGCTTGGGACACTACCTCACTTTTTTTTAATATACAGTATTTGTTTTTGCACTTTTTAAAAATCTATTCAATATACATAATTAATTTACTTGTTTATTTATTATTATTATGTTTTCTTTTTTTCTCTCTGCTAGATTATGTATTGCATTGATCTGCAGCTGCTAAGTTAACAAATTTCATGTCACATGCCAGTGATAATAAACCTGATTCTGGTTCTTCTGATTATGAGTTGCAAAACATAGCAGAGATGTCAAAGGTAAGTTTTTTACACAAGTGGTGGGTGCATAGAAACACGGGTGGGTGCCTAGCGTGGTGGTAGAGGCAGATACATTAGGGACGTTTAATAGATTCTTAGATGGACACATAGATCAATGAAAAATGGAGGGCTAAGGACGAGGGAAAGTTTCAATTGATCTTAGAGTAGGTTAAAAGGTTAAAACATAGAAACATAGAAAATCTACAGCACAATACAGGCCCATCGGCCGACAAGTTGTGCCAAATATGTCCCTACCTTAGAAATTACTAGGCTTACCCATAGCCCTCTAGTTTTCTAAGCTCCATGTACCCATCCAAAGGTCTCTTCAAAGACCCTATCGTATCTGACCCCACCATCATTGCTGGCAGCCCATTCCACGCACTCACCACTCTCTGAGTAAAAAACTTACCCCTGACATCTCCTCTGAACCTACTCTCCAGCACCTTAAACATGTGTCCTCTTGTGGCAACCATTTCAGCCCTGGGAAAAAGTCTCTGACTATCCACACGATCAATGCCTCTCATCATCTTATACACCTCTATCAGGTCACCTCTCATCCTCCGTCGCTCCAAGGAGAAACCTTGGCACAAGCTACTCTAATTTTCATGTTCTGCATTATATATTCTATGAATTATGTTCACATGCACACAAGGAACGATTTACAGTGGTCTGTTGACCAACCAATTTACACATCCCTGAATACTCCAGGAGTACCCAGAGGAAACACCTGCAATCACAGAAATGTAACACCTCTGGTTGTAAAAATATGTTTTGGATATCATGAGGTTGTAGAGAAGGTTACAAAGTGCAAAGGATTTTATTTTTCACATATCCAGCTTTTCAAGTTGCAGCTTCTTCAATGGTCTTGAGCAAGAGCACAGCTAATTAGGCCAAATTGGGATGGCACTGTGACATAGAGGATAGAGCTGCTGCCTTGGAGCGCCAGGGATCAAGGCTCAGTCCCAACCTCAGGATCCGTCAGTGTGGAATTTGCACATTTTCTCTCCCCACTCCAAGGAGAAGATACAAAAGCCTGAAAGCACTTAACCACCAGTCTCAAGAACAGCTTCTGACCCTCTCTGTTGATTGGTCCCTCGTTGCACCTTATTGTCTCCCTGCACTGCATTTCCTTTATTCTGCACTCTGTGATTGTTTTACCACAATACACTGCTGTAATGTGTTGATTTGTATGAACTGCATTCATGACAGTGATAAACCTATTCGAGTTCCCTTCAAAGGGGAACAGTGCCTCTAAAGGGTAGTTTTTCAGACTGGACCTCGAGTTTAAAGAAATGTAATAGAATCCCATGTACCAGGTCCTGGAGAGCTCAGCAGATGTAGGTACAATATTGGAAGACTTGGTAAAGAATATAGGTGGGGGGTGGTGTGTAGGGAGAAACTATGACATTCTTGTACGACCCTGATGACACACACTCAACGTTTTAGGAACAGCTCCTTCCCCTCCACCATCAGATTTCTATGGAATTTACAGAATTTAGATATCAGTGAATCTGTGGAATATATTGCCACACATACCTGTGGAAGTCAACTCATTGGGTATGTTTAAGACAGAGGTTGATAGGTTCTTGGTAAGTCAAAGTATCAGAGGTTATCCGAAGAAGTCAGGAGAATGGGATTGAGGGGAATAATAAATCAGCCATGATGGAATGGCAGAGCAGACTCAACAGGCTGAGTGGCCTAACTCTGCTCCTATGTCTTATGGTCTTAAGATCTTATTCTCCCTGTGATGGTGTGAGTTTCCTCGGGGTGCTCTGATTTGAACTCATATTCCAAAGGTAGAGTTAGTAAGTTGTGGGCACGCTATGTTGGTGCTGGAAGCATGGCGACACTTAATGTGCCTACCCCAGTACATACCCGGATCATGTCAGACATTGAGGCCAAACAACATGTTTTACTGTATGTTTCGATGTCATCATCGTCATCATCAGGTGCCATTCCCAGTTTGAGCTTTGACTGCCACGGCCCACACACTCCTGTTTCGGGTCAAGTGGGTCAATTCATTGGTATTCATTTCCATTTCTCTGGCTGCTGACTCCATCATCATTTGTCTTTGTCTTCCTCTTGTTTTCTTACCTTCAATCTTTCCCATAATTACTGTGCATTCTAACTCCTCTTTCCTAATCACATGTCCAATGAAGTTATGTTGCCTATTCATGATCTCATACATTATTTCTCTTTTTGTGCTTGCTCTGTTCATGACATCCTCGGTAGATATTCATTTTGTCCATGATATTCTTTGCATTCTCCTCAAAAACCACATCTCTGCTGCATCAATTCATTTCCTTATGTTACTAGGTATTGTCCAACATTCTGAGCCATATAACATAACTGGATAAATGTAACATTTTAGTACCCTGAGGCGGGTTATCATGCCTAGTTTAGTATTGGTCAGTATACTCTTCATTCTCATAGAGGTGTCTTTTGCCATCCCTATTCTTCTTTTGATGTCCATGTCGCACCTGCTATCTGATGTCACCCAGCTTCCTAAGTAGCAAAAGTTCTGTACTTGTTTTAGGTCTTCCCCATCTATTCTCAGCCTGCAGATAGGATTCTCCTTCTTTTTGGATATCACCATACATTCTGTCTTTTTGCAATTGATAGATAGACCCATTTTTCCACTTTCTTCAACAACTATATCAATTAAGTTCTCACCATACATTCTGTCTTTTTGCAATTGGTAGATAGACCCATGTTTGCACTTCCTTCAACAACTATATCAATTAAGTTTTGTAGTTCTTCCTCCGTACTTGCAATTAACACAGTGTCATCCGCATATCTGAAATTATTGATGTTTTCACCGCCAACTTTGATTCCCAAGATGTCTCTTATTTTTTGAAATATTGTTTCACTGTACACATTAAACAAATTAGTGGAGAAAAAACACCCTTGCCTAACGCCTTTCTTGATTTTCGTAAACTGACTCACTTCCCCATCTATTCTTACAGCGTTAGTTTGTTCCCAGTACAGATTTCTGATTAGGCGGAGGTCCTTCCAATCTAGATCTAGAGCTTCCTGTAATATTTCAAATAACTTATTGTGCTTCACTTTATCAAATGCTTTTGTGTAGTCGATAAAAAAAACAAACAAATCTTTTTGCACTTGAATAGCTCGTTCAGCTTGTATCTTACTTTTAGCTCTTGTCATCAAAATTCTTAGAAGTATCTTGGTGATATGACTCACTAAGCTTATGGTCCTATGTAATTCACATTCTGTTGATCCAGGTTTCTTAGGAAAAGTGATAAATACTGGTTTCGATGTACCAATGACAAATAAACCTTTAAGTTTATCACCCCACATTGAGGTTCAGACAGTGAAGCGGAGAGTAAATATGCTCACCCTGCATATTTCTTTAATGCATTTCTACTGCCTTGGACATTGCTGGCAGTCAGAGTAATTACAATTGAGACGACACAGATGATTAGGCACTGGTCTGAACCTGTAACAGATTCCTTGCTGAACATAATTTCTTATTTATTTTAGCCAACTGTGATCTTTCATTTGCTGAGTCATTGTTCTTGTGTTACTGATTGAATTTGTACATCAGCTCTTTATTGTACAGTGTGTCAAATATAGATAGAGATGCCTATGTTTATTTATAATGCTGCTAATCTGTTTGCTGTTACATTTCAGTTATAATATCATGATTTTCTGAGGTTTCTTTATGTGGCAACTTGGAGTCCTTGTGGTTTCCCAGTACTCTAGCTGAAACTATAATCAATGTCGGTATAACCGCTGGATTTCTATCAGTTACTTACATTGCCAGTTGTGCCCTTGGTATTATGTTCATATCTATTCTCTAAAACTTGGGGAAAAAGATCTAACTTACAAGAATGTTCACAGGAATAATTCTGAAACAGAGATAGTTAATGGTTATAGTTTACTTGCCAAAGCAGTGGGCAAAGTACATTTAGAGTAATGGAGTCATACACTGCTACAGCACAGAAATAGCACCTATTGCCCATCTTGTTCATGTATATCTAATAACCTCCTTAGTCCCATTTACCTGCACCTGGACCATAGCCCTCCACATTCCTCCCATCCATATACCGATCCAAATCTCTCTTAAAATGTTGAAATCAAACCAGCATCCACCACTTCCGCTGGCACCTTGTTGCACACTCTCACCCCTCTCTGAGTGAAGTTCCCCCTTAGTTTCCCCTTGAACATCTCACCTTTCACCCTTACCCCATGACCTCTAGTTCTATTCTCACCCAACCTCAGTGAGAAAAGGCCTGCTTGAATTTAACTATATCCCTCATAATTTTGTAGATCACTATCAAATTTCCTTCTTTAATTTTATTTCTTATTTCTCTTAATCAAATTTGATATTGTCATTGAAGAAGCTAGAATATTTGCTATTAGTACATCTGATTTTCTATTTCCTTGAGCAACACACACCAAAATGCTGAAGGAACTCAGCAGGACAAGCAGCATCTATGGAGCGGAATAAGCAGCTGACATTTGGGGCTGAGACCCTTCATTTAGAATGTTTCACATTAAACATATTGGTGCAGTTTAAATTCAACACATGCATGCAACTGATGCAATTACGAAGAAGGGATGGCAGCGGCTATATTTCGTTAGAAGTTTAAGGAGATTTAGTATGTCAACAAAGATTAGCAAATTTCTACAGATGTACCGTGAAGAGCGTTCTGTCTGGTTGCATCACTGTCTGGTACGGAGGCACCAATGCACAGGACTGGAAGAAGTTGCTGAGAGTTCCATCTCAGCCATCTCCATCACTGGCACAAGCCTCCCCACCATCAAGGACATCTTGAAAAAGCCATGCCTCAAGAAGACATCGTCCTTCATTGAGCAACATCACCATATGCCCTCTTCTCGTTGCTACTGTCAGAGTGACACAGGAGCCTGAAAACATACACTCAGTGCTTTAGGTACAGTTTCTTTCCTTCTGCCGTCAGATTTCAGAATGGTCCATGAACACTACCTCACTATTTTACCCTCTTTTTGCACTATCTATTTATTTCTTTTTATGTATATTCTTACCGTAATTTATAGAATTTTTCAGTGTATTACCCTGTACTGCTACTGCAAAACAACACATTCAACAACATTTGTCAAAGTTCAAATTTGAAAGTAAATTTAATATCAAAGTACATATATGTCACCATATACAACCCTGAAATTCATTTTCTTGCAGGCATACTCAATAAATTCAAAAACTATTACAGAATCATTGAAAGACCACGCCAACAGGTCAGGCAACTAGTATGCAAAAAAAAAACCAACAAAAAATTGAGAAGATACAAAAAGAAACAAAGAAAATAAATAATAATAATAATAATAATAATAATAATAATAATAAATAAGCAGTAAATATTGAGAATGTGAGATGAAGAGTCCTTGAAGGTGAGTCCATAGGTTGTGGGAACAGTTCAGTGATGGGGCAAGTGAAGTTATCCCCTTTGGTTCAAGAGCCTGATGGTTGAAAGGTAATAACTGTTCCTGAACTGACTGGTGTAAATCCAGAGGATCCTGTACCATCTTCCTGATGGCAGCAACGAGAAGAGAGTGTGACCTGGGTGGTGGGGTTCCCTGCTGATTGATGCTGTTTTCTTTACAACTGTGGTCCATGTAGGTGTGCTCAGTGATGGGGAGGGATTCACCTGTGATGAACTGGGCCATATCCACTACGTTTTGTAGGATTTTCATTTCAAGGGCTTTTGTGTCTCCATACCAAGCTGTGATGCAGCCAGTCAATATACTCTCCACCACACATCTGTAGAAGTTTGTCAAAGTTTCAGATGTCGTGACAAATCTTTGCAAACTCCTAAGGAAGTAGAGGTGGTGCTGTACTTTAATCGTAATTGCACTTAAGAGCTGGGCCCAGGATGGGCCCCTTGAAATGATAATACCAAGGAATTTAAGTTTGCTGATACTCTCCACCTCTGATCCCTGATGAGGACTGGTGCATGGACTTCTGGTTTCCACCTCCTGAAGTCAATAATCAGCTTGTTGGTCTTGCTGACATTGAGTAAGAGGTTATTGTTGTGGAACCACTCAGCCAGATTTTCAATCTCCTTTCTATATGCTGATTTGTCACTGCCTTTGATTCAGTCAACAACAGTTATGTAGTCAGCTAATTTATATATGGCATTAGAATTGTGCTTCGCCACGCAGTCATAAGTGTAAAGCAAGTAGAGCAGGGGTCTAAGCACACCGCCTTTAGGTGTGCCTGTGCTAATGGAGATTGTGGAAGAGATGTTTTTGCTAATCTGAACCGACTGGGGTCTGCAAGTGAGGAAATTGAGGATCCACTTGCACAAGGAGGTCTTGAAGCTTATTGATTAGTTTTAAGTAAGCATGGTCTCCTTCAGGGGAAATCTTGCTTGACAAATCTGTTGGAATTCTTTGAGGAAGTAACAGGCAATACAGACTAAGGCGAGGCAGTGCATGTGGTTTACTTGGACTTTCAGAAGGCCTTTGACAAGATGCTGCACATGAAGCTGCTTAACAGGTAAGAGCCCATGGTATTATGGGAAACATACTAGCATGGCTGATTGGCAGAAGGCAAACAGTGGGTATAAAGTGGGGCTTTTCTGATTGGTTGCTTGTGAACAGTGGTGTTTCTCAGCAATTGGTGTTAGCACTGCTTCTTTTCATGTTGTATTTCAATGATTTGAACAATGGAATTGATGACTTTGTGGGCAAGTTTACAGACGATACAAAGCTAGATGGAGGAGCAGCAGGTAGCCTTGAAGAAGCAGGGAGTCTGCAGAAGGACTTGGACAGATTGGGAGAAGGGGCAAAGATGCGGCAAGTGGAATATAGAGTATGGTCATGCACTTTGCTAGAAGGAATAAAGACAAACTGTGCCTATAAAAAGTACTCATTGTTTTCACCTTTACACGAAGGAGTTGATTAGTGTCAAAAAAGGCAAATTATCTCCACTGTGATACAATGATGTAAAACAATAAAACATGAAAACTTCCAAGAAGGGGAATATTTTTTTTATAGGCAGTGTAGACTATTTCCTAACTGAGATGAAAATTAAAAAAAATCAGAGGTATGTAGGGACTTGGGAGTCTTTGTGCAGGATTCCCTAAAGGTTACTTTGTAGGTTGAGTTGGTGATAAGGAAGGCAAATGCAATGTTAGCATTCATTTAGAGAAGACTAGGAGATTAACAGCAAGGGTGTGATGTTGAGGCTTTATAAGGCTTTGATCAGACCATACTAGGATTATTGTGAGCAGTTTTGGGCACTAATCTAAGAAAGGATGTGCTGACACTGGAGAGGGTTCAGAGAAGGTTCACAAGAATGATTCCTGGAACGAAAGGCTTATCATATGAGGAGCGATTGAGTGATCTGTACCTTTACTTGCAGGAATTTAGAAGAATGAGGGGGGATCTCACTAAAACCTATCGAATGTTGAAAGGCCTAGATAGAGTGGGTGTGGATGATTCCTGAGGTGGGAGAGTCCAGGACCAGAGGGCACAGCCTCAGAGTAAAGGGACATCCATTTAGAACAGAGGTGAGAAGGGATTTCTTGAGCCAGAGGTTGGTGAATCTGTGAAGTTCATTGTCATGGACAGTTGTGGAGGCAAAGTAATTAAGAATATTTAAAGTGGAGGTTGATAGGTTGTTGTTAGTCAGATGCCAAAGGTTACGGGGAGAAGCCAAGAGAATGGGGTTGAGAGGGTTAATAAATCAGCCATGATGGAATGATGGAACTGAGTGGCCTAATTCTGATACTGTGTCTTATGGTCTTATGTCCTAAGGTCTTATTATAATGAATAGCATCAAAAGCATTGAAGATTGATAAAGAAATTTACTGAACGAGGAGCGAGGAAGCTAATTCTGTTGTTCAGAGCGATGAACACATATACATAAGTATGGACTTGTGAATTTAATAATACTCTGAGGCTTAATCATACACACAGAGGGCGCTTTTTAGGTATATTTGTACACCTGCTCGCTAATGCAAATATCTAATCGGCCAATCATGTGCCAGCAACTCAGTGCATAAATGCATTCAGACATGGTCAAGAGGTTCATTTGTTGTTCAAACCAGACATCAGAATGGGGGAAGAAATGTAATCTAAGTGACTTTTAACGTGGAATGATTACTGGTGCCAAATGGGTTGGTTTGAGTATCTCAGAAACTGTTGATCTCCTAGGATTTTCACACACAACAGTCTGTAGAGTTTACAGAGAATGTTGCTAAAAACAAAAAAAAAATCTAATGAGTGGCACATCTGTGAGAAAAAAATTCTGGTTCAAACTGACAGGAAAACGACAGTAACCCATTAACCATGTGTTAAAACAGTGGTGTACAGAAGAGCATCACTGAATGCACAAAATGTTAAACCTTGAAGTGGATGGGCTACAGCAGCAGGAGACCACGAACATAGTGGCCACTGAGCATATATAGGGTCATAGATATGCTGGGTGTTCTGAACCCAGGGAGGGCCTGTACTACATTCTATTTTAGATGCATTACAAATACAAACACATCTTTATGATCACTTCTGGAGCAAGGTGAGATCCTGTGCGCAGAGAAATAGGATCAAATAACAGCATGATTATTTTGGCAAGGAGTGAACATACTCCTTTAACACTGTCTTCTCCCTTGGGATCACCTTGTTAGCTGTGCAACACCAGCAAACAATTCAGCTCTTTTGAGCGTTAAGAGCCAAAGGAAACTAGTTGAACGAGAGCGTCCTCAAATCAGCCATCACTGTCTGATTTGGTACAGCACCCTCTCTTGAGGATCTCCATGTGTTCCAGCTGTCTATGTAATATGCAAAGCCAGTATGAAGCCAGGGCAGTACGTATGGAGAGCAAGCTGTTGCCAATGTGGCAAGCTCCCCCTCTCTATGCATCTGATGAATCCAAAGGAATGGCAGAGACCGATATAGTTTGGCAGCTGCAGCGTTGCGGAGTTGTCAGTCAGTGTTGAGCTCAACATAGGACTGCCTTAGGGACTCCAGCTCCCGACTTTTCCACAGGTTTTACTCCGGAAGCCTTTCCCATGAGTGGGTGTAGCAACAAGGCAGTGGTAGTTTGAGATCAGATTTTTCCTTCACCTGGATGAGCTGCCAACCACAGCTGATGAGCCCCATTTGTTTGAAATAACTGGTCTTAAGGCACTGGAACCTGCCCTTGCCTCTTCTGTCAGTAGAAACTGATCTACCGGGCTTATTAACTAAGCTACAATTGAAGGCCAAGAGTTGGATATGGTTTTCAGAGCCTAATTGAGACGCACACCATTGGGACCATTTAATAGTAGTGGGAGTTTATCCCCTCTGACACCCCCAGCTATAACAACCTTAAGGAACCAGCAATCTCTCACTATATATGAATGTTACAGTACACTGTCAGATCAACAAAAAATGTCCCTGGCTGTAGTCTAACATCATTGCAAGACTTGTATGTCTCCAGGCAAAGAAGCAGCTGGGAAAGTTGATTGCTGACGTTACCCACCCAGCAGGCAAACTGTCTATTCCAAAAGCTCCTTTCTGGAAAGCTCTATAGGGCTGTTAAAGCTAAATATGCCGCCTTAAAAGTTTCTTCCCCCAGGCAGTTAATCTGATCTGATCAACCATTCTAGTTAGTCCCTACCCACCCTCCCTCTATCTATTACCCCTTCACTGCACTGCACTGTAAACACTTTAAACCATTCTTTATAATGCTGTTTATATTGTAAGTACATGCTGGTATTTATGCATATTTTATTCCAGATCTGTACTTTAAACTCCAACTTTATTTTTATGTAATTCTTTATCATTTTTGAATATTGTTGTTTTTTGTTGCATGTTTGAAGGCTCTGGGCCTGTACTCACTGGAGTTTTGGAAACATAGAAACATAGAAAATAGGTGCAGGAGTAGGCCATTCGGCCCTTCGAGCCTGCACCGCCATTTATTATGATTATGGCTGATCATCCAACTCAGAACTCTGCACCAGCCTTCCCTCCATACCCCCTGATCCCTTTAGCCACAAGGGCCATATCCAACTCCCTCTTAAATATAGCCAATGAACTGGCCTCAACTGTTTCCTGTGGCAGAGAATTCCACAGATTCACCACTCTCTGTGTGAAGAAGTTTTTCCTAATCTCGGTCCTAAAAGGCTTCCCCTTTATCCTCAAACTGTGACCCCTCGTTCTGGACTTCCCCAACATCGGGAACAATCTTCCTGCATCTAGCCTGTCCAATCCCTTTAGGATTTTATATGTTTCAATCAGATCCCCCCTCAATCTTCTAAATTCCAACGAGTACAAGCCCAGTTCATCCAGTCTTTCTTCATATAAAAGTCCTGCCATCCCAGGAATCAATCTGGTGAACCTTCTTTGTACTCCCTCTATGGCAAGGATGTCTTTCCTCAGATTAGGGGACCAAAACTGCACACAATACTCCAGGTGTGGTCTCACCAAGGCCTTGTACAACTGCAGTAGTACCTCCCTGCTCCTGTACTCGAATCCTCTCGCTATAAATGTCAGCATACCATTTGCCTTTTTCACCGCCTGCTGTACCTGCATGCCCACTTTCAATGACTGGTGTATAATGACACCCAGGTCTCGTTGCACCTCCCCTTTTCCTAATCGGCCACCATTCAGATAATAATCTGTTTTCCTATTTTTGCCACCAAAGTGGATAACTTCACATTTATCCACATTAAATTGCATCTGCCATGAATTTGCCCACTCACCCAACCTATCCAAGTCACCCTGCATCCTCTTAGCATCCTCCTCACAGCTAACACTGCCACCCAGCTTCGTGTCATCCGCAAACTTGGAGATGCTGCATTTAATTCCCTCATCCAAGTCATTAATATATATTGTAAACAACTGGGGTCCCAGCACTGAGCCTTGCGGTACCCTACTAGTCACCGCCTGCCATTCTGAAAAGGTCCCGTTTATCCCCACTCTTTGCTTCCTGTCTGCTAACCAACTCTCCACCCACACCAATACCTTACCCCCAATACCGTGTGCTTTAAGTTTGCACACTAATCTCCTGTGTGGGACCTTGTCAAAAGCTTTCCGAAAATCCAAATATACCACATCCACTGGTTCTCCCCTATCCACTCTACTAGTTACATCCTCAAAAAATTCTATGAGATTCGTCAGACATGATTTTCCTTTCACAAATCCATGCTGACTTTGTCCGATGATTTCACCGCTTTCCAAATGTGCTGTTATCACATCTTTGATAACTGACTCCAGCAGTTTCCCCACCACCGACGTTAGGCTAACCGGTCTATAATTC
Source organism: Mobula birostris (assembly GCF_030028105.1). Taxonomy (NCBI): domain Eukaryota; kingdom Metazoa; phylum Chordata; class Chondrichthyes; order Myliobatiformes; family Myliobatidae; genus Mobula; species Mobula birostris. The sequence goes on from NC_092371.1 coordinate 172,975,284, forward strand.
CCCGATTTCTCTCTCCCTCCTTTTTTAAAAAGTGGGGTTACATTAGCCACCCTCCAATCCTCAGGAACCAGTCCAGAATCTAACGAGAAAGATAGGAGATGGCACCAAAACCTTTAGAATATTGAAAGGCCTCGATAGTGTGTATGTAAAGAGGGTGTTTCCTGTAGTAAGGGAGTCTAGGACCAGTAGACACAGGCTCAGAATAGAAGGACTTCACTTTAGAACGAAGATTATGAGGAATTTCTTTATCCAGAAGAGGGTGAATCTGTGGAGGCCAAGTCATTGGGTATACTTGAAATGGATGTTGATGCATTCTTGATTAGTAAGGGCATCAAGGGTTACAGGGAGAAGGCAGGCAAATGGGTTTGAGACGGATAATAATCAACCAAAATGGAATGGCAGAGAAGATGGACCGAATGGCCTAATTCTGCTCCTATGTCTTAAAGTATTATGGTCTTGTATTGCATCCTGACCAACGCACCACAGTAAAATCATAATACATGTAAACGTATATGGTGAATAAAGTTGATCCTTGATCCTAAATGGAACTTTCTCACTGTTGGTTGAAGACCTAGTCCACAGTGAATTTTCTTGGCTGTGTCAGTTGCTCAAAGTATATTTTGACTAATTGGTGTATAATCATTATGATTTACACTGTGCTCAATGAACACAACTCACCTGGCAACAAATGTACATGGGTGAGTGCACCTGCATGTACTGGGAATAAAGACTCTGGTTAGTCACCTTATCCATGCCTCTCATCATTTTATATTCTTCCATCAGTTCATCCCTCAGCTTCAGGTACTTCAAAGAAAATAGTCCAAGTTTGTGCAACCTTATAGCTAATACCTCCAATCTGGGCAACACTCTTTTCACTGCTTCATTACAGTGCAAGGCCCTTTGGCCCACAATGGTGTGCTGAACCAATTAAAATAGTAATCATATAGCCAACTAAATTAATCTTTTCTGCCTACACAATGCCCATATCCTTCCATTTTCCTCATATTCATGTGCCTTTCTAAACTTCTCTTAAAAATCTCTAATGTTTCTGCCCTGATCATCACCCCAAGCAATGCATTCCAGGCACCTGCCACTCTCTGTGTGAAAACAAATTGCCCCTTACATCTCCTTTGAAATTACCCCCGTCACCTTAAATGCTGGTATTAGCTGTCTGGTTTAGGCATTTTAACTTTTGGAAAAAGATATTGTCTGTCTACTCCATCCATGCCTCTCTTAATCTTATGAACCTCTATCAGAGATCCATCTGCTCAGCCTACACCACTCCAGAGAAAACAACTCAAGTTTGTTCTACTTCCCATTTTAGCACCGTCCTCTAACTCAGGCGACATCCTGGTAAACCTCTTCTGCACCCTCTCCTAAGCCTCAATATCCTTCCTATAACAGGGGTGACCAGAACTGTATGCAATACTCCAGATTCTCTGATGGCTTAAACACTGTCTTAGTATTTTTTTCTCTCTTTTTGCACTACTTATTTATCTTTTCTTCATACTTATAAAGAACTGAAAGGGAATACAGAGCACACACACACACACACACAAAATGCCGGAACTCAGCAGGTCAGGCAGCATCTAGGGAAATTTTAAAAAATCAACATTTCAGACGGAGACCCTTCATCAAGACTGAAAAGGGGGAAGATGTCAGAATAAGAAGGGGAGGGGGAGGGGAAGGAGTATAAGCTAAAAGGTGATAGGTGAAGCCAGGTGGGCGGGGAGGGCTTAAAGTAAGAAGCTGGGAGTTCATAGGTGGAATAGATAAAAGACTGAAGAAGAAAGAATCTGATAGGAGAGGAGAGTGACCAGGTGAGAAAGGGAAAGAGGAGGGGCACCAGGGGAAGTGATAGGCAGGTGAGGAGAAGAGACAAGAGTGGAGCCAGAGTGGGGAAATGAAGAAGAGGGAAAAGGAGGGGGAAAATTACCAGAAGTACACAGCACTGTAAATACAAAAGAGGAAATGATTGACAATTTATCAACTTCAATTCACAAGACCTTCCTTGACATGCGGGTGGCATAGTAGCACAAAGCTTTACACTATCAGCTGGAAGACTGGTGTTTGATTCCCATCACCACCTGTACATTATCCCTGTGATGACGTGGGTTTCCTCCAGGTGCTCTGGTTTCCTCCCACTTTCCAAGTATGTACAGTTAGGGTTAATAAGTTGCAGGTATACTATGTTGGCACTAGAGTGTGTGGTGTCACTTGTGGGCTGCCCCCAGCACAACCTCAAGTGTGTTGGTTGTTGACTGAAACATATGTTTCAATGTTTCAAGGTACATGTGACAAATAAAGCTAATCTCTCTAATCTCTTATCACTCAATGCCTCTACTTCCTCAGATGGCTAAAGAAATTTAGAATGTCCCTGCCCACTCTTAACAATTTTTATTGACGCCCCATGGAAAGCATCCTACATGGATGCATAAACAGCTTTATTCAACTACCTATCTCTGTATATGGCTTTATAATAACTCTGACAAGTCCCAAGCTCGGCTATGAAAGGAGGAGGGTTGTGCATGGGGCTAACAACCCCATTCTGTAAAACCCCAGTGCTACAGGAACACCAAGAGAAGCTCCAATGACTTCATCCGTGGGAGAGGAAAGGTACACCAAGAACAAGGGCTACCCTTGGAGACAACATAAAAGGCTGTCCCAAGACAGACAACTTTGGCAAGTTACTGTTGATGGCCTATGCCATTGGGCCTGATCTGCAGTCGGGGTGATATGCTTAAGTAATTAACTATCCTATCTGGATGCATAATGGCTTGATTAACCAACCGTTTGCTCTCTAACATCTACAGCTCCGTTCTGTGGAAAGGCTGCCAATTTCTGTGCTTTCTCTGAACAATAATTTCCTTGTACATTCCTCTGTTTGTAGTGAAGAGCAGTTTTTTATACTTCGACAAAATATGTTCATTTGAAAGCCTACCTTCTCTGTTTATGGCTTTCTGTCTGCTTGTATAATTTCAAATTTCTAGTCCTCCATTTTGCATTTATCCCCCCCTGCTGTCAGTTTAGAATGGTTTTATTATTGTTATTCTTATGAAAATAAAGGCAATCTATAATTCAGATAACACTTTAACTTGTTACCCTTCCTTACCACTGACTCAACCTGCAAGTTAACCTGTAGGGAATCCTTTGCACCTCAGATTTTTGAATTTTCTCCACATTTAGAAAGTAGTCCACACTGTTACTCCTCTTAACAAGGTGCATGACCAAACATGCCCATACACTATATTCCACCTGCCACTTCTTTGCCTATTCTTCTAATCTGTTTAAGTCATTCTGCAGACTCAACACTACCTGCCCCTCCACTGAACCTCGTATTGTCTGCAAACTTGGCCAAAAGCCATTGACTCTGTCATCCAAATCATTGACATATAATATGAAAAGAAGTGGTCCCAAAACCGACCCCTGCACGTCACTGGCAGACAATTCCTGCAATCAACTCATTTTCTGTTTCACCTTGGCTATACACTCCAATGAACTCACATGACCTTGGACGTCTATGATCTGCAAGCCTTTCTACCTTGGAGATACTAATGTGCATCGTTCAGCTGAAATCTAAGAGCAAACATTAGCAGCAAAAAAACTGAGACATTGCAGGATCCTCAGCTCAACAGCTGTAATTGATATCTGATGAACCGAGGTGCTGATCGCCGCTTTCAATCAATCCTTATAATTGCTATACTTGAGGAAATTGGAACATTCTAGAATTTATTGCTAGTACTTTCCGATGGGACAAAGCAGAACAATAGTTCAGCATGGACTAGATAGGCCAAAGGGCCTGTTTCTGTTCTGTCTGCTCCATGGCTCTATGGTTCTACATGTAGCAGATGAAATAACACCTTAATTTGCACCCTTTCTAAAACATATACATGGCAGACACAACTTGTCATATTTCAAAGATAACTTATTTATAAAATTGGTATTGGTTTATTATTGTCACATGTAGTGAGATACAGTGAAAAGCTTGCCTTGCAATACTGTTCATACAGATCAGATCATTACACAGTCTTCCCCAATGATTGTCAACTTGTTATTGGAGAAGCTTGGAGTTCCTGAGATCCTGAGAGCAAGGCCATCTAGATTTTAGCCATCTGGTGTTTAGCTCCTGGTAGGGTCACCCCTGGCGGTAAGGTCAAGGGAGAGGTTCCAGGCAAAGAACAATTCAACCTAGATCTCAACGGTCGAGCTTGCAGAAAATGATGACACATCACAACGTTAGTGAAGGTGGAAGGGTCTTGCACTCCATGCTACTGGATCCTGACCCCAATCTGTCAAGGACTGTGTGGTGGCTGCCTGTGCATCAGCCTCCCCATGTGAAACAAAATCACGCACAGGCACTCTCCGTTAAGGATCCACCCTAACATCCCAGATTATACGTGGATCGCGGATCAGCCTCTACAGCCATGTGAAGATCCAATGATCCCTAAGGAGATCATCATTCTCGACTTGAGTAAACACACTAATTACACACTGAGACAGAACAAATTAAAACAATAACAAAATGCGGAATTTTGTTCCATGGTTATAGAGAACAATAAGCTGCAAAGTCATTCAACAGTACAGGGCATTTGGCAAGATAGATTGTGAGGTCAAGAGTACATCCTTTAATATTAAGCAAAGATTTAACAGTCTTATACCAACAAGGTAGAAGCTGTCCTTGAGCCTGATGGTGTGTGCTTTCAGCAGCTTGCATTTTCTGATCAATAGGAGAGCGGAACAACAGATGTAAGTTGCTGGAGGAACTCAGCAGGTCAGGCAGCATCTATGGATGAGAATAAAATGATGACGTTTTGGGTCAAGTCACCCCATCGGGACTCATGTTTTTCAGTTTGTCTCAGTGTGTGTACCTGGTAACCGACTGAGCATAGACACCAGCTAGTTTCTCGAAACTACAAAAACTAGTTTCCAGACCAATTTTGGCAAACTCACCACCTACAAAGACCAAGAAAAAATGTCCAGAAGAAGGGTCGCGACCTGAAAATTTGACTGTTTATTTGCCTCTGTAGATGCTGCCTGATCCCCAATCCCAGCTCACAGCCTAACTCATGGACTTGCACCAATATCCCCACTATTATAAGACCATAAGACTTTGGAGAGAATTAGGCCATACAGCTCATTGTGTTTGCCATTCCATCATGACTGAGTTATTATCCCTCTCAACCCCATTCTCCTGCCTTCTCCCCATAACCTTTGATGCCCTGTCTTAACAAGAACCTATCAACCTCTGCTTTAAATATACTCAACGAGTTGGCCTCCACAGCCATCTGTGACAATGAATTTCGTCGATTCATTGCCCTCTGGCTAAAGAAATTCTTTGTTATCTTTGTTCTAAAAGGACGCCTGTTTACTCTGAGGCTGTGCCCTCTGGTCCGAGACTCATTCACATACAGAAAACATCCTCTCCATGTCCACTCTGTCTAGGCCTTTCAATATTCGATAGGTTTCAATGACATACCCCATTATTTTTCTAAACTCCAGTGACTACAGACCCAGAGTCATCAAATACTCCTCATACGTAAACACTTTCATTCTCGGAATCCTTCTCATGAACCTCCTCTGGATCCCCTCCAAAACCAGCAAGACTATTGAACGGAAATCCCTTTTATTCCCACCTCCCTTCAGACAGAAGATACAAAGTCAGAAAGCATGCACTACCAGTTCAAGGTCAGCTTCTAGCTCGCTGTGATAAGACTATTGAATGGTCCCTTAGTACAATAAGATAAACTCTTGACTTAACAATCTACCTTGTCATGGTCCTGCCGCTAATTGTCTGCTTGCACTACACTTACTCTCTAACTGTCCTCTGTTATTTCCTTTCTCTTCAACTCTCTCGATGTACTGATGTGATGAAATGATCTGTATGTAGCCCTCAGTTGACTGCGGTCTACCATGGATTTTGCATTCTAGCTGTCGAAATAGATATGCAAGCCCGGGCGATACAATACGCAGAGCAAGCTGTTGCCTATGCCACAGGCTGCTCCTCTCCACACAGCTGATGAATCCAAAGTAATAGCAGAGACTGAAACAGTTTGGCACCAGCAGCATCGCAGAAGATGCCAGTCAGAGTTGAACTCAACATAGGACTGCCTTAGGAATTCTAGATCCAGGTTTTTCCTTGCGGTTTACTCCTGAAGCCTTCCCCATGAGTGGGTATTGCCGTAAGGCAGCGAAGGTTTGAGATCAGAGTTTTCCTTCTCCTAGATGAGCAGCCAACTATGGCTGATGAGATTTATCTGACCGAATCAGTGTGGATGGCATGCAAAGCGAAATTTTTGTCTGTACCTTTGTACGTGTGACAATAATAAACCCACTACCAATGTCTGTTCCCATAACATGTCATTACCATGAAGTCAGCAGAAACCACCTAAGTAATTAATAGAGATGACAAAACTGTGTCCCAGGACATTACCGGAATAGCCTACACCTGCTCGTAATTTGTATCTCGGTACATAAAATAAACACAGGTCTTGTTAATGATAGCCAAACTCAGAAATTAATAAAAAGCAATGCAGGAGCTTTGGATGTGGCTTTGCAGCAGGGTAGAATCAGACACAAAATGCTGGAGGAACTCAGCAGCTGCCTGTCCTGCTGAGTTCCTCCAGCATTTTGTGTGATCTGCTTTGGATTTCCAGCATCTCATTTGGGGTAGAGTCAGAATCAGATTTGTTATTACTGATATATGTCATAAAATTTGTTGTTTTGTAGCAGCAGTACAGAGCAAGACATAAGCATTACTACTAAGTTACAGAAAGAAATATACTGTATAAAAATAAATTTATTGCAAAAAGAGAGGTAGTGTTCATGGGTTCATGGTCCATTCAGAAATCTGATACCATAGTGGAAGAAGCATCCAACCAGCTTTTCTTTCTCCATGACATATTTAATGTGTGCATTTATCTATTTAATTTGTATCTTGAATGTTAATTGTGAGAAACGGACCAAAAATACCAATAATAATTGATTTATATCAATTTGCAGGAAATTAATTTTCATAATCAAGTTTAAAATCATTGACATATGCCATAATATTTGTTGTTTTTCAGCAGCAGTATGGTACAATACATAAAAAAATCTAAACATTACAATGACAATATATAAAAATAAATAAATAATTCAAGAAGCCAGCAAAACAGTGAAGTGGACAGTTCAGATATCTAATGGCAGAAGTTACACTTGAAGAGGTTGACAGGAGCAAAATAATTTCCTGACCCTTTAACGCAGTTCCTTGACGGGTATAATAAAGTTAAGCATGCAGTTTGCTTATTACGTGTTTGAGGAGATTTGGTACGTCTCTCCACAACGGTGTGGGTTTCCTCCAGGTGCTCCAGTTTCTTCCTACAGTCCAAAGACGTGATCAGTTCATTGGTTGTTGTAGATTGTCCTTGTGCTTAAGCTCGTGTTAAATAGATTGGTTGCTGGGTGGTGCAGCTCAAAGGGCCAGAATGGCCTACCCTGTGCAGTATCTCTAAATAAATAGTTAGCCGCTCCCCCTACCCCTTCCATCTATTAACCCCTTCACTGCACTCCCACCTCTAGAAGAGGTACTTGAGGAGGTCATGATGGAGCTGGCTGGGTTGACAACCCTCTGCATTATTCAATCCTGTGCTTTGGAACTTCCAGACCAGGTGGTGATGCAACCAGTCAGAATGCTCACCATGGCACAAAATTTGCAGGAGTCTTTAGTGACTTTATTCACTGGAGTGCAGGGGAAGGAGGGTGGTCTTACAGAGGCGTATAAAATCATGAGGGGCATAGATCGGATGAGTGTGCTTATTCACTTTCCCAGTGTTGGGGAATCCAGAACTAGAGGTTTAAGTTGAGAGGGGAGAAATTTAAAAGGAACCTGAAGGACAACATTTGCACCCAGAGGGTGAACGAGATGCCAGAGGAAGTATTTGAGGCAGGTACCTGAACGACATTTAAATGATATTTGGACAGCCACATGGATAGCGAAGGTCTAGAGGGATACAAGCCAAATGGGACTAGCTTAGGTGTGGATGTTGATTGGCATGGACTAAATGGATTAAAGGGCCTATTTCTTTGCTGTATGACTCTATGTTTTGCATGAAAGAAGTGGGATGCAACTTAAATGCACAAAGTGAACCCGATACTATTAATAGGAACAGCCAGTTATGTAAATTCAGTATTTAAGGAAAGGCCTGGGCCTGGAGTGGGTCCAGAGGAGGTTCAAGAATGAAAGACTTAATGCATGAGGAATGCTTGATGTCTCTGGGCCTGTACTCGATGGAGTTCAGAAGGATGAGAGGGGATGTCATTGAAACTTGCCAGGTAGTGCAAGGCCTGGATAGGGTGGATGTGGAGAGGATGTTTCCATCAGTAGGAGAGTGTAGAAAATGAGGCCACAGCCTCAGAATAAAGAGAAATCTCTAGAATAGAGATGAGGAGTAATTTCTTTAGCCATATGGTGGTGTGGTATTTGTTACCAAGGTGGACTGTGGAGCTCAAGTCCCTGGGTATACTTAAGGCAGATTAATAGGCTTGTTATTGGTAAGGGAGTTAAGTGTAATGGGGAGAAGGTAGGAAAGTGGTGATAAAAAATAATCAGCCTTAATTAAATGGTGAAGCAGACTCATTAGGCCGAATGGCCTAATTCTGCTCCTATAGCTTATAAGACCATAAAGCTATAAGACATATAATTAGGCCATTTGGCTCATTGAGTCTCTTCCACTATTCCACCATTGCTGATTTATTATCACTCTGAAATCTATTCTTTAGACTTCTCTCTATAAGTTGTGACATCTTTATTAATCTAGAACCTATGAACCTTTAAATATACCCAATGACGGCCTTCATAGCCATCTGTGGCGATGAATACCACAGATTCACCACCCTCTGGCTAAAGAAATTCTTCCTCATCCCTGTTCTAAAGGGACATCTCTTTATTCTGAGGCTGTGTCCTCTGGTCCTAGACTTCCTCACTATAGGAAAAATCCTCTCTATGTCCACTTCCTCCAGGCCTTTCAACATTTGAAAGGTTTCAATGAGATCTCCCTCCCGACCATTCTTCTAAACTCCAACAAGTACAGACCCTGAGCCATCATAAGCTCCTCATACGTTACCCCTTTCATTCCTAGGATAATCTCTTCTGGATCCTCTCCAGTGCCAACATATCCTTTCTTCAATAAGGGGGTCCTAAACTGTTCACAATATTCTAAATGCATCCTGACAAAACCTTGTAAAGCCTCACCATTATGTCCTTGCTTTTATATTCTAGTCCTCTCAAAATGAATGTTAACATCACATTTGTCCCCCTTACCACCAACTCAACCTGCAAGTTAACTTTCAGGGAATTCTGAATGAGGATTCCTAAGTACCTTTGTAAACTGATTTCTGAATTTGCTCCCCATTTAGAAAGTAGTGTATGCCATTATTCCTTCTACCAATGTGCATGACCATACACTTCCTTACACTGTACTATTATACCATTAGACTAACCACCCAGAGATGCAAGTTCAAATCCCACCATAGAAATGTAGACTTTAAATGAAGTTAACTAATCTGTAGTTGATGATTGGATGATTGTAAATAATTAATCTGGTTTGCAACATTCTTCAAGGGAGAAAATGTAACGACTCTTCCAAGTCTGGTCTATATATGATCCAAATCTGCTGAAGTGTTTGATTCTTAAATGCCCTTTGAATGGGTAATTGGTTTATTATTGTCACATGTACTAATTTACAGTGAAGAGCTTGTTTTGCACACCGTTCATACAGATCAATTCATTACAACGGTACATTAAGGGAGCATAAGAGCCCATTTTATCGTACTAGGAAACCATTAAATAATTTGATAACAGTGGGATAGAAGCTGTCCTTAAGTCTGGAGCTATATGCTTTCAGGCTTTAGTATCTTCTGTTCATTGGGAGGGGGAGAAGAGGGAATGCCTTGGGTGGGTGAGTGGGGGTCTTTAAATGATGTTGGCTGCTTTACCAAGGAAGTGAGAAATGTCGACAGAGTCCATAGAGGGAAGGCTGATTCTCATGATGTGCTGAGCTGTGTCAACAACTCTCTGCAGTTTGTTGCAGTCATGGGGAGAGCGGTTGCCATAAGCTGTGATACATAAGGCTGCAGTGGATGGTTTGTATGGTGCAGCTGTAAAAATAGTGAGAGTCAACAGGGACATGCAGAATTTCTTCAGCTTCCTAAGAAAGTAGAAGTGTTTGTGAGCTTTCTTGGCTGTGGCATCTACATGGACTAGAAACCACATAGTTCAAGGTCACAGGGAATAATAAATTAATTTTGGCATTCTCATGATGTCTAGATCATGAAAAAAAATCTTGTTGGCGTCTCCACACATAGGTAGGTTTTGACCTTTGATCATGAAGAAGGCATGTCAGCAGCTCCACTTTGTTAAGGAGTTACAGGAAGTTCAAAATGACATCAAAGGCTCTTAGAAATTTCCATAGATGTACCATGGAGAGCATTCTGTCTGGTTGCATCACAGCCTGGTGTGGAGACTCACATACACAGGATTGCAAAAGGCTGCAGAGGGGTGTAGACTAGGCCAGCTCCAACCATTAAGGCCATTTTCAAAAGGCAATGCCTCAAGAAACAGCATCCATCATCAAAGACCCTCACTGTCCAGGGCATGTCCTCTTCTCATTACTACCATCAGGGAGGATGAACAGTTCAATAGTTCCATATAATATCAGAGAATGCATACAATATACACAAAATACTCTGCAGATGCTGGGGTCAAAGAAACACGCACAACACGCTGGAGGAACTCAGCAGGTCAGGCAGCATCCGTGGAAACGAACAGTCAATGTTTCGGCCCGAAATGTTGACTGTTCGTTTCCACGGATGCTGCCCGACCTGCTGAGTCCCTCCAGCGTGTTATACAATATACAACCTGAAATTCTTACTCTCCACAGACATCCTCGAAACAGAAGGAAAAGCCCCAATGAATGAATGACAGAAAAAGCCCGCCCCACCCTTTCCCATGTACAAGCAATGGCAAGGAGCATAAACCTTCTCCCTCCCCAACTTATTCTCACATAAAGCATCAGTATTCCTACCACTTGCCATGCAAGGTCCCCAAAGAGAGATCACAGTCCACAGTACCTCAAAAACTAACTGTTCACTCCAACATTTCCGACATCTCACAGGCTTTCTCTCTCACTAACAAGGGAGGGACAGATGTCACTCCTTCCAAAGTGACAGGAGAGACAACAGTCACTAGTTTGATGCTACAGTCAGTCTGAAACGTTGCTTTTTATTTCAAGTTCCCTGACTCAAGAATCGGCAGCAAACTCTACTCAGAGAGAGAGGGAGACAGAGAGAGAGTGAGAGAGGGAGACAGAGAGAGAGAGAAAGAGAGAGAAAGAGAGGGGGGGAGAGAGAGAAAGAGAAAGAGAGAGAGAGGGAGGGGGAGAGAGAGAGAGTGAGAGAGAGAGAGAGAGAGAGAGAGAGAGAGAGAGAGAGAGAGAGAGAGAGATATCAGTTACTGATTATATGATTACAGGAGCCTGAAGACACACAGTCAACAATTCAGGAATAGCTTTTCCCCCTCTGCCATCAAATTTCTGAGCGATCCATGACACTACCTCTGTATTCCTTTATTCGCAATATTTATGTTGTGTGTGTTACTGCCCATTAGGCCGCTGGCGTTTAGGACAGCAATGAAGGTCCTCCATCTCTGATGCTGTTCAGGGCTTCCTTCATCATGTCAGTAGCTTCCTCTTGGATTTCACAACTGTCAGTCATGCATCCTGGATGCAGATTCAGGAATACCATCACACTCAGTTGTATTAGGATTCTACACTGCTGTTTACAGAACAGTTCTGTCTTACCAGCCAGTCAGGGTTGTTAGCCCTGAGCTGAATCCCCAAACCTGGAGGACCAGTGGACCACCTTAGTCTGGCCTCCACCCTTTGACCTGTTTGACATGAGCCAATGCATAAAACCCTGACTCCAGCCAACATAGCTCTCCAGGTCATTGAGACACACAAGCCTCCAAACTATGACAAGGTTGTGGTCCTCTTGGAGGATTTATTTTGTAATTTATAGTTATTTTATGTACTGCATTTGCACTGTATTGCTGCCACAAAACAGCAAATTCACCACATATAAGACAGTGATAATAAATCTGGTTCTGATGTTTTGGGTCAGTAGGTGGTAATGTGTTTGTTTTGAACAGTTGTTAAATTATAATTTTATTGCATATCAGTGCTCACATTGGCGGTACCCCATGGCCTGTCTGAGACCAGAGAAGTTAATAAGCTTGAAAGTTGATAAATCTTAAGGAACTGGTGTTCTGTATCCCAGAGTTCTGAAAATCTCAAGAAGCTGACCTCCCTGGGTTCTGAAAAATATGGCTATACTGTATAGTGCATGTTTCAAAAATATAACAAAAACCTCAGAAACTGTAAATCTGAATTAGTAAAGAAAATGTTGGAAACATTGAGTACAGACCAGATAGCATCTGAGGAGAAAGAAACAGTTCATGCTGGAGGAACCCGGCAGGTTAAGCAGTACGATGAAGAGGAATAAACAATCGACATTTCAGCCAAGACCCTTTGTCAGGACATTCCAACACGAAGCACACTTTTAATCCTGAGTCTCGGCTCAAAATGTCGACTATTTATTCACTTCCATAGATGTTGCCTGATCTGCCGAGTTTCTCCAGTATCTCGCATACATTACTCTGGATTCCAGCATCTGTAGAATCTCTTGTATTCATAAGTAAATCAACTCTGCTAGTAATTTAATACTTGCTTGATAATAGCTTTGACGCCAGATACGTTTTAAATAGGTGTGCTGGACATTAAATAGATTAAAAGATCAACATCGTGAAAGTGAAAGTGCATTTTTTTAAAAACTACAAGTGCATCGCGACAGAGCGACAGGAACGAAGCGGCTGCTTCCTACAACCACTGCTTCTCCCATTGCCTCCACACTCCTCCCTCCCGGAGCAGCTTCGCCGAGCCCTGATTGGCGCTGGGAGCCGCCAGATGAGTGGCGTGAGGAGGGCTGAGCTCCAGGGAGAGCGCGGAAAGGAGGGATGGTAGCTGTTAGTCTGTGTGCGCGCATACACACACACAAAAAATAAAAACTAGAAACCAAACATGCAATCTATTTATGCCTGCATGCACAAGGTTTATCTCATATTATTTTGAGGTTGGATTTGTAACACATGCAGAACTGTTTCCAAGGCAACGACTGAGTTTTAAAAAAAGGCTGCAGAAAGTTGTGAAGTCTGCCAGCTCCATCATGGGCACGAGCCTCTCCAGAATCGAGGACACCTTCAAAAGGCGATGCCTCAAAAAGGTAGCATCCATCATTAATGACTCAGAACCATCCAGGACATGCCCTCGGGAGCTTGAAAACACACACTCCACGTTTCAGGAAGAGCTTCTTCCCCACCGCCATCAGATTTCTGAATGGACAATGAGCCCAAGTACACTACCTCACTATTTTTTCCTTCTCTTCTTGCACTACTTTTTTCGCTTTTTATTCTGCATTGCTATGTATTGCTGCCGCAAATCAACACATTTCACTACATATGCCGGTGATATTAAACATGATTCTGACTATGAGTCGCAATTGCAACGGAGGGATGGGACAAACCGTGCAGCGCGCTGCCTGAGATGTTGCATTAACACTTGTTCTGTCGGGAGGATTAACCCGTTGAGAGTTGACCCCCGCTTTCGCGCGCGGTAGCTGCGGAAGGCCGGCTCCCTCGGCAGTCCCTTACCCGAGGGTCTAACTGTTGTTGGGCTGGGGTGCCGGGATAACTGAGTCTGATCAAAGTCGGCGGAGGAGGTTGGAGGGGACAGAAAAGAAGAGTGAGGGGAAAATGTTGTGGGGAGGGGCTGAAGGGCGAGAAGGAGAGGGGAGGGTGAGAAAGTGGAGGAGCATGACAGAGTGTGCGAGTGAGGGAGGGTGAGAGAGTGATGGCGAGTGAGGGGGTAGAGAGTGAGGAAGGGGAGGGAGAGTGTGAAAATAGGGGACGGGAGGGAGCGTGTGGGGGAGGAAGAGGGAGAGTGTGAGAGAGGACGATGGGGAGAACAAGAGGGTATTTGAAAAGGGCGGGAGAATGAACGGAGAGGGAATGGGGAGAGTGAGAATGGACAGCCAGAATGAGTAAGAGGTAGTCACAAATAAATGAGGGACAAAATAAATAGAGGGAGAATCTGGAGGAGCAGCGAAATGCGGACAGAAAGAAAGGGAATGGATTAGAACGGGTAAAGAGAGAAAGGGTAAAAAAAGAGGGGGCGAACAACACACAAAATGCCGGCGGAACTCAGCAGATCAGGCAGCATCTATGAAGAGGAATAAACCGTCGTTGTTTCAGGCCGACAGTGGACTGGAAAGAGAGAGAGAGAGAAGAAGCCAGATTAAGGAAGGCGACGAGAAAAAGGGGAAAGGATGAAGTGAAGAAGAGTTCGGTATAGGAGAGGGATGTTAACGGGGAGTTAGGGAGGTGGGTGGGACGGAAGATGCTAGGGAGAGGGGTGACGCTAGGACGAGGGCGGGAGGACGGAGCAGCGAAGAGGAGCGAAGCTGGGAACCATCTGGTTACTTGCGAGCGGTGTGATGTGACGTTGCCTGGATTATAAAGCAGAAACTCAATCACATGTTGCTGGCTTCTCAGTGCCCCGATCCTCTCTGTCATCTCTGTCGCTCTCCTCTCTTTCTCTCGCTCTCTCTCCTTTTCTGTCTGTCTGGCTGTCTCTCTCTCTCTCTCTGGCTCTCTCCCTCTGCAGAGAGTGGCTGGGCTGAGAGAGGGAGCTAAGGACTAGGATCTGGGCGCCGCTTCTTCCCCAGGAGGAGCACGTTGGTCTCTTTCTACCGTCGGGAGATTTTATTTTTCCGCGAGGTAAGTGAGGATACCCCCCCCCACCCCCTGCATTTGAGGTCAGGTCTGCTATTCAGAGTAGATATATATGTGTGCTTTTTAGTGCATAAGATGTTATTGTACAGTTGTTCCACAAGAAGGCGGCTCAGCGGGAGTGTCTTGAAATACCGCTCGGGACCGTATGGGCAATGATCCCGGGCAACGTGCAATCTCCTGTGGATGCGAGAGTCTATATATATACACATATATTGCATTTCAGGCGTGGAGACGAGTACATGTGGGCTTTTTAATTACTGGATTTTCACTTCGATTTCCGCCAAATGTCGAGAGAGACTTTCCTACACCGAAAAAGTCAGATTATACACAAAGCAGCGTTTC
This sequence comes from Mobula birostris, assembly GCF_030028105.1. Taxonomy (NCBI): domain Eukaryota; kingdom Metazoa; phylum Chordata; class Chondrichthyes; order Myliobatiformes; family Myliobatidae; genus Mobula; species Mobula birostris. The sequence continues at coordinate 172,990,504 of NC_092371.1, forward strand.
TGCAATGTATTTTTTCTTTCTCTTTGTTACTCTGGTCGAGGTGAGCGATTGGCACCTCCAAAGGATGTGCGCTAACTCCCTCCCCCACCCTTTTATCGCTGTGATCCGTTCAGTCCTTTTGATTTACCACTTCATGTTGGACTTTTAATTTGATGCTAGCGACCAAGATTAAAAGTAAATTTATTACCAAAGTGCATATGTCACCATATACTACCCTGAGATTCGTTTTCTTGCGGGCATTCACAATAAATGCAAGGCAACACCACAGGATTAATGAAAAACCGCACGCAAGAGGGACAAACAACCTATGTGCGAAGGCCAACAAACTGCAAATCCAAAATAAATCGCGAAAATAAAAATAATAAATAAGAAATGAATATTAAGAACACGAGATGAAGAGTCCTTGAAAGTGAGTCCATGGGTTCTGGGAACAGTTCATTGTTAGGGTGAATGAAGTTATCCATGCTGGTTCAAGAGCCTGATGGCTGAGGGGTGATAACTGTTCCTGATCCTGTTTGTGTGGGTCCAGAAGCCCCTGTACCTCCTTCCTGACACCAGCAGTGAGAAGAGAGTATGTCCTGGATGGTGGGGGTCCTTGATGATGGATGTTAATTTAGCCATTCTGTGAGTATGGAGTTAACTAATTACGATATGAATTAATCAAATAAGGGCAAAATGTTTGTTGAAGTGTATTTTTTTAATAGAAATGATGTGTTGTGGGTTAAGATAATTGTAAGAGTAATGATAGCAAACTTTCAACTTCCCTCAAGGACAGTGCTGGAACTGACAGTTCTCCGTTAGGACCAGACTGCATTTTCTACCCAAGTGCATTGTCAGGATAACTGTAAGTGAAACATTCTGTGCCAAGGTTGGCCTGAGTCAATGCTTAAGCCTTGTTTGTACATGGGAACTGTTCGTATTTTTAAAATCCCGGCATTGGCTGGAACATAAAACCAGCCTGGACTGCCATACAAGGTTTTTGGGTGGGAACTGCAGACAATACCCAGTTTTATTTCTGGCCACTGGTGGAGTCGACCTAATGAACATAGATCATAAGAGCAGAATTAGGCCATTCGGCCCGTAGAGTCTGCTCTGCGATCTCTCCAGACAATACAATAAAGAAAAAAATACTGATATCCTTTATAAATACTCTTATTTGTTCTCCAGCCATTAAAGATACTGAGACCAGTCCTAGATTTTACAATGGTGCATTTCAATATAAATTAATGCTTTTAGTATTTTATACAATCAATTGGATGTGGTAAATACTCATTTGAAAGTTCCCAAGGGTGACAGTGAATAAATTGGCAGTGATCAGGAGATCAGCACATTACTCATCTGCTCATCTCTGCCACTAGATTTGCTTTTTAATCTCTCTGGTCCGTACTCAGCAGTTAGGAAGGCAGGTCCAAAAATAATGCCACAGGCAGTCAAAAGCTTCATTCCACACTTCTGTTCACCAAATAAACTGGAAATGCATCAGGCTTTTCAAAGTTCATAGTAAATTTATGATCAAAGTACGTATATGCCATATGTCTCACACACACATATGTATTGAGCATGTATGTGTAATAGTGCTGTGCAAAAGTCAGGCACGTAAAAATTCTGTAAAGTGAAGATGCTTTCAAAATCCACTCTAAAAAGCGGTAAGCAGTAAAAACTAAATCAAATTAATATTTGGTGTGCCACCCTTTGCCTTTAAAACTGCATCAGTCCTTTTAGGCACACTGCCGTGCATTTTTTTCAGAAAATTGTCTGGTAGGTTGTTCCAAGCAACTTGGAGAACTTGCCATGATTCTGCTGCAGACATTGCCAGTCTTGCTTGATTCTGTCTCTCCAGGTCAATCCAGACAACCTCAGTGATGTTGAGATCAGGGCTCTGTGGAGGCCATGCCATTTGAAACCATATAAAAAACCTAGAATGCCTAAGAATTTTGCACAGTACTGCGTATATACACAAATTGTGCAAATCCAAAAAAAACGATAATAACACTAAATAAATAGGTAAATAAATAATACTGAGAACATGAGTTGCAGAGTCTTGAAAGTGAGCCCATACAGTAGATTGTGGAATCAGTTCTGTGTTGAGGTGAGTGAAGTTATCTGCACAGTCTGAGGTTGTACTGGAAGCAGCCTGTAGGAGTTGTCATCCTTCTGGCAACAGCATAGCATGCCCACCATGTTCAGCAGATCAACAGGCAGCCACCATACAACAAGACAGACACAAAAGCAACAAAACAAATCCCTTCCTACTCCCCCATTTCCCATTGGGGATTGCTGTTCTTTGTCCTCAGCACTTGCCCACCTGACCTCTATCCTCTGGGATTGCTGGCCTTTGACCCTGGACTCCAACCTTAAGCTTTTGCCCCTGACCTCTAACTCTCCGTCATTCCTGTCCTAAACCCCAACTCCAGGAGCTGTCCCCCAAATCATCCTGATTAATCAAATCAGCAACAACTAAAGTGTGAGCCATGACTCCAACAGACATCACATTTGGCGCCATCTTGACCAGCAGATCTTGGATTTTCCAGATGTCCAGAAGAAGGTTCTTGGCCCAAAACATTGACTGAACATTTCCCTCCATAGATGCTGCCTGAACTGCTGAGTTCCTCCAGAACTTTGTGTGTGTTGCTCCCATCTGCAACTCTCTTGAGTTGGTGACTTCTTAGGCAAGATACCCAAAAGGTTGAAAGGGTACATAGAATTTACAAGAATGTTGCAGGATGTGAGGACCTGAATTGTGGGGAAAGATTGAATAGGTTAGGAGTTTATTCCCTGGAGTGTAGGAGAAAGAAGGGAAATTTGACAGAGGTATATAAAATTATGAGGGGTATAGATAGGGTCAATGCAAGCAGGCTTTTTTCCCTGAAGATGGGTGGGACAAAAATAAGAGGTCATGGGTTAAGGGTGAAAGGTGAAATGTTTAAAGGGGAACATGAGGGGGAGCTTCTTCAGTCAGAGGGTGGTGAGAGTGTGGAATAAGCTGCCATTGGGAATGGTGGATGCAGGTTTGATGGTAACATTTAAGAAAATTTGGATAGGTACATGGATGGGAGGAGTATGGAGGGCCGTGGTCTGGGTGCAGGACAATGGGACTAGGCAGATTACTAGCTCAGCACAGACTAGATGGGTCGAAGGGCCAGTATCTGCGATATAGTGCTCTATGACTCTATGACTAATGTAGGGAGATCCTTACAATGGAGAAGAATTTGATTCCATTCTGTTTCTGTGGGTTCTGAGGCTAAGAATCACAGACTATCCTTCAGGAGATTTCCGATAAAGAGACCTCTGGGTTCCTGATACTGTCTCAAATGTTCTTTCTCCAATTTGAATGAACGCAAGCCAAGGATTTTCACAGGCTGGCAGGATGTTACACACTTTCATGGATTGATTGAGAACTTCCATGGATTGTTTTCTCTCTCCATCTGCTAGCATGTTACCTGCACAGCTTGGAGACAATAGTAACAGGCCCTTCAGCTGATCATCCATGCTGGCCACCAACCGTTAACTTACAGCCATCCCATTTCATTCTCCCGAGATTCAAGATTGCGTAATGTCATTTCCAGAATACAAATGTAAAGGAGAACAAAATACTTGTTACATCCATAAAGTGATGCTAGACACAGGAGTGTCTGTACATAAGGTGACTGACAGGAAATGATAAAGTAGTGGTGTTTGCAGGAGTGGAGGGGTGAGCTAATAGGTGTAGTCCCATCAAATCCCCCTCAGATACTACCACTGATCCACATACAAGTCGCAATTTGCAACGGCAACTTAACCTACCAACCCATGTGTTTGTAGGATGTGGAAGGAAACCGGAGTACCCAGGGGAAGCCCTTAAAATCACAGGGAGAACATGCAAACTAAACACCGACAGGGCCAGAGGTCAGGTTTGAATGTAGTACTATCTGTAAGTTACCATGTCCACTAGCTCTACCACTATGCCGGCCCAAGATCCATACTGCGCAGAAACTGGCCTTTCAGCCCTTCTGGTCATCCCTAGCCCTCAACCACCTATCTCCTCCAATCCTACTCTGATCCCATTTCCTTCCTTCCGATATTCCCTTCAGATAAATGTCATGCAATTTGCAGAATTGTAAGTGACCTAATGCGGGTAAATTTACACCGTGTCAGCAAGATGTTAGAGCACACGTGGAATACTGTGTTCACTTCTGGTTGTCTCATTATAGGAAAAATGTGGAAGCTTTAGAGAGGGTCCAGATGAGATTCTGCCTGGATTAGGGAGCATGTCCTTTGATGATAGACTGAGCGAGCTGGGGCTTTTCTCATTGGAGTGAGGGAGGATTAGAGGTGTCCAAGATTATAAGAGCCATAGATTGAGTGGATAGCCAGAGACTTTTTCCCAGGGTGGAAATGACTAATACCAGGTGGCATAATTTTAAGGTGATTGGAGGAAAGTATAGGGGGAAAGTCAGAGGTAGGTTTTTAACATAAGAGCATGGTGGGTGCGTGGAATGTGTTGCCAGGGTTAATGATAGAGGCAGATACATTAAGGTATTTAAGAGACTGATTAAAGAAAAATGGAGGGCTATGTAGGAGGGAAGGGTTAGATTGATCATAGTGTAGGTTAAGAGGTTGGCACAACATCATAGGCCAAATGATCTGTACTGTGCTTTATTGTTATGGGTTCTATGTTCTGTATGTTACTCCATTTGTGTTACTGGATGTTTCTATTCTCAATAGTAATGCACAGTGCAAATTATTAATACATTTCAGCAAAACCCTCCAGGCCTCTGTGTGTTTTCCTGTGTCTTTGTTATGAAGGGAGAAACTTTGGGGATTATCAGAATCAGGTTTAGTATCACTGGCATATGTCATGAAGTATATTGTTTTGCAGCAGCAGAATATTGCAATACATAATAAAATATAAATTATCTTAAGAAATACGTATAAAATTAAATAAGAAGTGCAAAAAGAGAGCAAAAAACAGAAAAAAATAGTAAGGAAGTGTACATGGGTTTATTGTCTGTTTAAAATCCTGATGGTGGTGGGGAAGAAGCTGTACTTAAAATGTTGAGTGTGTGTCTTCAGGCTGTTGTACCTCCTCCTTGTTGGTGGCAATGAGAAGAGGGCATGTCCTGGGTGATGGGCCCCTTAATGATGGATGTCTTCTTTTTGAGGTATAGCCTTTTGAAGTTGTCCTTGATATTGAGGAGATGCCATGATGGAGCTGGCAGAGCTTGCAACATTCCTCAGCTTTTTACAAATCCTGTGCAGTAGCCTCTTCACACCTGATGCAACTTGTTGGAATGCTCACCACGGTACATCTGTAGAAATTTGCAAGAGTTTTTGGTGACATACCAAGTCAACAGCATCATGGGGAATGAGGAAACCAGTCAATGCTTCACATCACTGTGCCATCATCAGATTTGAGGCCCACTGTTGGTTGAGGTTGACCATGGATGTTGCATCCTAGCTGTCTATATGATACATAAGCCAGGGCAGTACGATATAGATAGCAAGCTGTTGCCCATGCAGCAGGCTCCCCCCTCCATGCAGTTGATGAATCCAAAGGAACAGCGAATAGCACCAGTGGCGTCGTAGGAGTTGCCGGTCAGTGTTGAACTCAACGTAAGACTGCTTTACGGACTCCAGCTCTGGATTTTTCCTCGGGATTTACTCCCGAAGCCTTCCCCATGAATAGGTATATATACCATGACTGTGTGGCTAGGCATAGCTCAAATACCATCTATAAGTTTGCTGATGATACAAGCAGTGTTGGCAGAATCTCAGATGGTGACCTGAGGGCGTACAGGAGCAAGATAGGCCAACTAGTGATGTCGCAGCAACAACCTGGCACACAACGTAAGTAACGAAAGAGCTGGTTGTGAACTTCAGGAAGGGTAAGACAAAGGAACACATACCAATCCTCATAGAGGGATCAGAAGCGGAGAGAGTGAGCAGTTTCAAGTTCCTGGGTGTCAAGATCTCTGAGGATCTAACCTGGTCCCAACATATCAATGCAATTATAAAGAAGGCCAAACAGTGGCTATACTTCATTAGGAGTTTGAAGACATTTGGTTTGTTGACAAAAACTTCTACAGATGTACCATGGAGAGCATTCTGACAGGCTGCATCACTGTCTGGTATGTTGGGGTGGGGGGGGGGGTGTTGCTACTGCACAGGACTGAAAGAAGCTGCAGAGGGTAGTAAATTTAGTCAGCTCCATCTTAGGTTCTAGCCTACAAAGTACCCAGGACATCTCCAAGGAGCGGTGTCTCAGAAAGGCAGCGTCCATTATCAAGGACCTCCAGCACCCAGGGCATGTCCTTTTCTCACTGTTACCATTAGGTAGGAGGTACAGAAGCCTGAAGGCACACACTCAGTGATTCAGGAACAGCTTCTTCCCCTCTGCCATCCAATTCCTAAATGGACGTTGAACCCTTTGACACTACCTCACTTTTTAAAATATATATTATTTCTGTTTTTTGCACGATTTTGGTTAATTACTCAAGTGGGTGTAATTGGGCAGTGCAGGAAGGAACTAGTATCATGTTGTTACTGTGTGGGTAGGCTGGCATCAAGGACATACTGTATTTACAGAATGGTGCCAGAAAAGAGCCAGTAAGATCATCAAAGATCCCAAACACCCTGCTGGTTTGACTGTTTGTCCCACCCTGTCAGGAGGGAGGGGAGGCCACGTAGCATCCACACTAGGACCATTGGACTCAAAAACAGTTACTTTCCCCAAGCAGTAAGGCTGATCAACACTTCCATCCACTAAACAACCCTTCACACCACCAACCACGACTACTGTCAGTCACCTTACGTACAGACAATCCCGTGCTTACCGTCGCTTTATGGGCATGCAATCAATCTATGTATATAAGCTGTCTTCGGTATTTATATTTATTGTATTTTTAAAAATTAATATTATTTTCTTTATCTTATTGTGTTTTTTATCATGACAGAATAACAATTGTTCTCCTTTACACTTGTGCACAGGAAATGACATTAAACAATCTTGAATCTAAATTTTAAAAAATTTCAGCGTCCCAGCATTCTCACTTTAATAGTGATAAAGCAGATGTCCTGTGATTATTGGGTTGTGACACATAGTCTCTGTGGATCTGTACCGGGGGAATCGATGTTTCATCATGTCTATCAGTGTTTAAGAGTACAGTCTTGTTTATCCATGTTTATTTTCAGATCAGGTTTAATATCACTGACTTTGTATGATGTGAAGTTTGTTGTTTTGCAGCAATAGTACAGATCAGAGGCATAAAATTACAATAAACTGCAAAAATAGTGCAAAATGAAGCATTAATAAGGTAGTGCTTATGAGTTTGTGGATTGTTCAGAAGTCTGATGGTAGAGGGGAAGAAGCTGTTCCTGAATTGTGGAGTGTGTGTCTTCAGACTCCTGTACCAACTCTGTGACGGTACCCTTCAGAAGGGGGCACGTTGTACTTGATGGTGGGGAGGTTTGTGCCTGTGATGAGTCGGCTGAGTCTACAACCCTCTGCCGCTTGTGATCCTGTGCATTGGAGCTACTGTACCAGGCTGTGATGCAACTAGTCAGAATGCTTTCCATTATACACTCATAGAAATTTACAAGAATCTTGGGTGACAATCTCCTCAAACTGCTAACAAAGTAGAGTAGCTGGTGTCCCTTCTTCATGAACAATCAATGTTTTGGGCTGAGACCCTTCAACAAGACTGATGAAGTACATAATAATGCTATGTTATTTGATTGGAGTCACAGAGTCATAGAACATTACAGCACAGGCCCATCTAGTCCATGCTGAAGTGTTATTCTGTCTAGTCCCATCGACACGCACCTGGAACATAGCCCACCATACACTTTCCATCCAGGTACATACCCAAATTTATTTTAAATGTTGCAATTGAACCTGCATCCACCACTTCCTCTGGCAGTTCCTTTAGCATTTTGCGTGTCTCTTCTTCATGGTTGCATCAATATGTTGGGCCCAAGATAGGACCTCTAAGATATCGATGCCCAGGAACATGAAGCTGCTCGCCCTTTTTACCGCTGATCCCTCGATAAGGACTTCCGCTTCTTGAAGTCTGCAATCAGTTCCCTTGGTCATGCTGATGTTGAGTGTGAGGTTATTGCTGCAATACCAGTCAACCAGCCAATCTATTGCATTTACCACTTAAAGAAGATGGGAGTGGGAGATTGTAGAAGAACATAGATTAGCCTTAATTAAAGATCAGCTTTATTTGTCACTTGTATGAAAAAACATTCAAACATTCAGTGAAATGTGTTGTTTGCGACAATGACCAACACAGTCCAAGGATGTTTTGGGTTGCCTGTAAGTTTTCCAATGCTTCTAGCACCAACATAGCATGACCACAACTTACTAACCCTAACTAACTTATTAAGTTAGTGGGAAAATCTCTGGGAAATGTATTTCAAAGTATGGAACTGTGATTTGATTAATTCTGCATTCAAAAATAAAAATCAGAATGTGAATAACAAATGGATTTTTGAGTCAAGGTATAAAGGGCACTGCAAGTGAGTAGATGTATATAAGAGTTAATAAAAAACAACAGAAATGGCTAATGTGAAGGGACAAATTTTAAGGTGATTGAAGGAAAGTATGGAGGGGATATCAGATGTGTTTTTTTTATGTAGATGCAAACTCAGCTAGTTTCATCATGTGAACTAGCTTCCCCGGCATGGAGGACATCTTTAAAAGCCAATGCCTCAAGAAGATGGCATTCATCATTAAGGACCCCATCACCCAGGGCATGCCCTCTTCTCATTGCTACCATCAGAAAGGACGTACAGGAGCCTGAAGATACACATTCAACATTTTAAGAACAGCTTCTTTTCCTTCACCATCAGAGTTCTGAACAGTTCATGAACCCACGAATACTACCTCTCTATTTTGCTATCTTTTTGCTCTACCTATTTATTTTTATATATTCTTATTGTAACTTATAGTAATCTTCTATGTATTGTACTGCTGCTGCAGAATAAAAAAATTCATACCATAGTGATTCTGATTTTGGAAATTATTTCTTCAGGTGGAGCAGGCTAAAATGCAGGGCAAAAACTGGTGAGTCAGAATCAGAACCTTAAAATTACTCATTTAGATATGAAATACAGAGTCTTTTCTTCTCAGGCAGTACTTTGGATTGAAGTTGACTCATTTCCCTTCTCAATCTGTGGGTTCTGAGGTGCATGTTGAGGTCACCCTGAGAAGCTTGAAGAAAATATACATGGATGTTTCCAGGACTTGAGGACATGAGTTACAGGAAAGGCTAATTAGGTTATGAATGTATTCCCTGGAGTGCAGAAGTGGAGATCTTATAGATATATACAAAATAAGGGGTATAGTTAGGGTGAATGCATGCAGGCTGTTTCCCCTCAGGTTGGGTGAGAGGTCATGGGTTTAGGGTGAAGGGTGAAGTATTTAAGGGGACTTTGAGGGGAATTTTCTCATGCAGAGGGTGCTGCAAGTGTCGTTCAAGCTTCCAGAGTAAGTGGTGGATGCCAGTTTAATTGTAACATTTAAGAGAAGTTTGGATAGGTACATGGATGAAGGGACTATGGAGAACAATGGTATGGTGCAGGTAGGTGTGACTAGGCATTGTCACAAAGGGGACACTAGTAGCAGACCCAAATGCAAGACACAGACACTGAAGTACAAGGAACAGGACTTGACTAGAGGAGGGACATGACAAGATACAGACAAGGAGCAGGGACAAGAACGCAGACTTGGGCTAGGACATGGACAAGACAGGGAACCCAGACAAGGAACTATGAACTAGTAGCCTGAGCTTGGGCTCCAAGCCAGAGACTGGACAAGGACCCAGAACCTGGGTCTTGCCTTGGGCTCAGGCCCCAGAACCAGGCAAGGACTTGACATGACTACAGGACTGGAGGCTGGGGTCTTGAGGCTTGCAGGCTGATAACTCAGAGGCTAGAGCTCAGTGACAGACTGGGAACTGTACATCAACAGAGAGCCGGGACTCATCTTTAACTTGGCACCAACATGAGACAGGACAGTACATAGACATAGATCCAGGACTCATACTTAGACAAGCCAGGACTCAACTTCTCCACACCAAGGTGGGACAGGACCATCCATGAGGATCAGGTAATAGCAGAATGGCCAGACTTACCCAACAGAGGCAAAGACAAGACAAGACCCCCCCCCCCCACAGGGCAACAGCAGAACAGCCTAACTTACCCCACAGAGGAAAGCACAAGAAGAGACAAACACCAACAAACATTCCCTCTCTGCATCAGGTTGCTCTGAATAGCAGTTACAGCCAGCAACCTCAGCTGGCTACAGAAACAGCTAGATCCCTACCTAGCTCAGAGTGGCTGACAGCCACTCAGCTGGCCCAGGAAGCAGCCAAATCCATACCACAAAGACAGCCCCAACTACTGACAGCAAGGCTCCATGAGGGGATGGTTCCCCAACACAGCCTAAAGATGGCAAGTGGCAACTCTAGCCTTCCACCAGCAAGTTGCTCCTAGGGAATCTTGATAAGACAAGCCAGCAGCTCACACTCAACCCCAAGGCTACTTATATGCCAAGCCCCAAGATGGGAATCAGGTGCCAATGATTAACTCAACCAAAACAAGGGACAGCTGGAAGACCCGGAGTCCAGAGTCCACGGACCGGACCGTGAACTGGAATGCAGACTTCACGGACCAGACCATGACAGGCGTGAAACCAGACCTTCACAGACTGGAAGGGCTGCAGAGTTTGTTACTGCGCTGTAGTCCACTTGGGCCGTTGAGTCTTCACTGCCATTCCATCATGGCTGATTTATTATCCCTCTTAACGCCATTCTCCTGACTCCTCCCCGTAATCTTTGATGCCATTACTGATCAACATCCACAAGTCTAAAGTCCTTTACTTCATTAAAAATGTGCTGAGTTCCCAGTATTTTCTACATTTATATGGCACCCTAATCTCTCCTCAGCCCAGAACAGGAAAGATTTAAGCATCCTGGGTGGCACAGTATCATCGCATTTAGTGTGTCTTTATTAAAGCACCAGCGACCTAGGTTCAATTCCCGCTACTGTCTGTAGGGAGTTTGTACGTTCTCTCCGAGATTGTTTAGGTTTCCTCTGGGTGCTCTGGTTTCCTTACACATTCCAAAGACATACAGGTTAGGATTAGCAAGTTGTGGGTATGTGTGTTGGCGCTGGAAGCATGGTCACACTTGTGGGCTGCCCACAGCACAATTCTTGGACTGAGTTGGCTATTGACACAAATGATACATTTCAGGATGTAAATACATGACAAATTTTATTTAGAGATACAGCACAATAACAGGCTATTCTGGCCAAACAAGCCCACATGGCCTAATTACACCTATGTGACCAACTAACATTGTCTGTATGTCTTTGGAATGTGGGAAGAAGCCAGAAGAAACCCATGTGGTCATGGGGAGAAAGTACTAACTCCTTACAGACAGCGGCTGGAATTGAACCCAGATCACTGGTGCCATAAGTCATTATGCTAACCACTAGGCTTCCGTGCCGCTTCTTAAGTAAGCTCTGGGGAACGATATTTCGGATCCCCAGGAACTGCTGATATATCCAAAGGGAAAATACTAATCACAAGAAGCCAGAAGAAATAATACTTGCCCTCAACTCACTAACCCTAACCTGTACATTTGTGGAATGTGGGAGGAAACTGGAGCACCTTAAAGGAAACCTACGGGGTCATGGTGAGAAAGTTTAAATTCCTTACAGACAGTGGTGGGAATTGAACCCGGGTCGCTGGCACTGTAAGGCATGATGGTAATTGCTCAGCTACTGTGCTGCCTTCCAGGTCATTGCAAGGCGGAGGGCTATGCTCAACTTTTCTTACCTTCTCCTGCTCTCAGCTTTCACCTGCTGGCTTCTATATGCGGGTTGAGTTAAGAAACTGCAAGTGTAAAAGGACTCTGGCAGTTACTGTATATACAGAATTCCCAACAGAGGATTTTAACGTGCAGGTTCATTAGGAAAATCACGTTGGTAGTGGGTCTCAATTTGTTGAATGCCCACAAGATGGCCTTTTAGAGTAGTATGTCATTGAGCCTACTAGGGGATCAGCGATACTGGATTGGGTGTCATGTAATGAACCGGAGGCGATTAGGGAGCTTAAGGTAAAGGAACCCTTAGGAGACTGAGCACAATCAGATTGAGTTCAACTTGAAACTTTATAGGGAGAAAGTAAAGTCTGATGTAGCAGTATTTCAGTGGAGTAAAGGAAATTACAGTGGTATGAGAAAGGAGAAAGTAAATTGGAAGGAGATGCTGGCAGGGATGACGGCAGGGCATCAATGGCGTGAGTTTCTGGGAAAAAAGAGGAAGGTGCAGGAAAGGTGTATTCCAAAACAAAGAAATACTCAAGTTGCAAAATAGTACAACTGTGGCTGACAAGGGAAGTCAAAGCTAATGTAAAATCAAAATAGAGGACATACAACAAAACAAAAATTAGCAGGAAGATAGAGGATTGGGAAGCTTTTAAAAACCTACAGAAAGCAACCTAAAGATTCATTAAGAGGGAAAAGATGAAATATGATAGCAAATTAGCAAACCATTTCAAGGTGGATAGAATAAGCTTTTTCAAATATAAAAAATAAAAGAGAGATGAGAGTGGAATAGGACAGCTAGAAAATGAGGCCAGAGAAATAATAACGGGACAAGGAGATGGCAAATTAACTAAACGTGTATTTTGCATCACTTCTCACTGTGGAAGATACTAGCAGTGTGCCAGATGTTGAAGGGTTTGAGGGAAGAGACGTGAGTGCTGTTACTATTACAAGGGAGAAGGTGCTCAAAAAGCTGTAAGACCTGAAGATGCATAAGTCACCAGCACTGGATGAACGGCAGCCAACGGTTCTGCAAGAGGTGGTGGTAGAGATTGTGGAGGTACTAGTAATGATCTTTATTGGATATTGGCATGGTTCTGGAGGACTGGAAAATTGTAAATGTCACTCCACTCTTTAAGAAAGGAGGAAAGCAGCAGGAAAGAAATTATAGATCAGTTAGCCTGACCTCAGTGGTTGGGAAGATGTTGGAAACAATTGTTAAGGATGAGGTTAAGGAGTAGTTGGTGACACAGGACAAGTTGGGACAAAGTCAGCATGGTTTCCTTAAGGGGAAATCTTGCCTGACGAACCAGTTGGGATTCTTTGAGGAGATTACAAGTAGGATGGATAAAGGGGATGCAGAGAATGTTGTATATTTGGATTTTCAGAAGACCTTTGAGAAGGTGCCACACACGAGGCTACTTACTAAGAACCTGTGGTATTACAGGAAAGTTGGCTGATTGGTAGGAGGCAGTGTGGGAATAAAAAGATCCTTTTCTGGTTGGCTGCTAGTGACTAGCGGTGTTCTGCAGGGGTTGGTGTTGGGACTGCTTTTTATGCTGTATATCAGTGATTTAGATGATGGCTTTGTTGCCAGGTTTGCAGATAATACGAGGATGAGTGGAGGGTTAGGTAGAGTTGAGGAAACAGGAAGGCTGCAGGAGGACTTAAGAACACAAGGAAGTGTGGTCAAGAAAGTGGCAAATAAAATACAGTGGTCGAAAATGCACGGTCATGTACTTTGGTGGAAGAAATAAATGTGCAGAAATGGGGAAATGGGGAAAAAATCCAAAAATCTGAGATTCAAGGGAACTTGGGAGTCCTTGTGCAGAATACCCTAAAGGTAACTTGCAGGAAGAGTCGATTATGAGGAAGGCAAATGTAATGTTAGCATTCATTTCAAGAGGTCTTGAATACAAGAGAAGGGGTGTGATGCTGAGGCTTTATAAGGCACTGGTGAGGCCTCACCTTGAGTATTGTGAACAGTTTTGGGCTCCTTATCTAAGAAAAGATATGCTGGCATTGGCGAGGGTTCAGAGGAGGTTCACAAGGATGATTCTGGGAATGAAAGGGTTATATGAGGAACGTTTGATGGTTCTGGGCCTGTACTCACGGGAATTTAGAAGGATGAGAGGGGCATCTCATTGAAACTTTTTGGATGTTGAAAGTCCTGGACAGAGTCGATGTGGAAAGGATGTTTCCCATTGTGGGGGAGTCTAGGACAGGAGGGCAAAGACGGGCATCCATTTAAAACAGAGATGCTTAGAAATTTTTTGAGCCAGAGGGTGTTGAACTTGTGGAATTTCTTACAACAGGCAGCTGTGGAGGCCAGGTCACTGGGTATATTTAAGATGGAGATTAGAAAGGTTCTTGATTGGAGATGGCATCAAAGGTTACAGGGTGAAGGCCGGGCAGTGGGGCTGAGGAGGGGAAAAAAGGATCAGCTGTGATTGATTGGCGGAACAGACTTGATGGGCCAAATGGCCTAATTCAGCTCCTATGTCTTATGGTCTTAGGGTCTTAATTAGAGCCTGTTGTTTTGTGTTAGTGCTTATTGAGCAGATTTTATCATCCAGGCATTTGTAAAATATGCAGTTTTCAGATAATGACTGCACTGTTTGGTGAACAGCACAGCAAACTGTCCAAGGCTCGTTTTATCATCCGGTGACTGTATCCAGACCTCAGTGGGCTCGGCTGTTTCTCTCTCTTATGTATGTGCATAGGTTTGAGTGTGCATGTGTTTATGAAGGTACATGCCTGTGTGTTTGCATATGTATGCATATATGTGCATGTGTATGTCTGTGTGTGTCTGTGTGCATGTGTATGAGCACTATATGTCTATGTGCATGGCATGCACCTCTGTGTGCTATTAGTATGTGGATGTGTGTTAGTAAGCTATGTCTGTGCTCCACGAGTGTGTGTGTGCAGTTTGAGTGTGAGTGTGTGTGTTGGGGGGGTGGTAGGGGTTAGCATTAGGCCCCTGCATCGGAACCCAATCCCAGTCAGTTTTGACTACCTGTGTAGTATTGATGCTTTCGCGTTAAGGTCCAAAATCTCAACCATCCTTCCAAAGTGTATCATTCCCCACTCTGCTGCCTTCCACAGTTGGGTTCAGCACCTCCAGTCTTATCGGTGCTGACCAAGTATAAAACATTCCTAAAAATCTTGAGACTCTCTTGCTAGGGTTTGGTAAACAGTTGATGGAAGAAATTATTCTGCATGATACAAACACGAGGTCCTGCAGATGCTGGAAATCCAGCACAACACACACAAAATGCTGGAAGAACTCAGCAGGTCGGACAGCATCTATGGAGATGTTACATACTGACATCTGTCATCAGGACTGGGAAGATCAAGGAGCAATACAGTACAGATACAGACCCTTAGACCCAACATGTTCATGCCAACCAACCAGATAGTCCTAAATTCCTACATTTGGCCCATAACCTCCTAATTCCCAAGGGCTTCTTAAATGACACTATTTTACCTGCCTCACTGACACGTAACAGGCACAACAGCCCAATGTGTCCAGGCCAACTATGTTGCCCACCCACTTAGTCCCAATTTCCTGCATTCCATCAATATCCCTCTAATCCCCACCCCTCCATGTACTAATCCAAGGTCTTCTCTAATGTTACCATTGTATCTGCTTCAACCACTTCCTTTGACAGCTCATTCCATACATCCACTACCCTCTGCATGAACAAGTCACCTGTCAAGTCCCTTTTAAATTGTTCCCCTCACCATAAATTTATGCCCCATAGTTTTGGGCTCCTCTACCCTGGGGAAAAGATTTATCATCCACCTTATCCATGTCTCTCATAATTTTGAATACTTCTATAAGGTCACTCATCCTTCTCCTAAATTCTAAGGAATAAACACCTGTCCTGGGTAACCTTTCTCTAGATGATGCCAGGCTCTTTTGTCCTGGCAAAATCCTCACAATCAAGCCAAAATCAGAAAGGACAATGAATTTTTTTGCATGAAGTTGCAGAAATTATTCAACGTAATTCAGTTGGATTTTATTTTGGAAAAGAGAGTTGCAGAAGCCAGAATAAGAAGGTGAGGGGGAGGAGAAGAAGTACGAGCTGGCTGGTGATAGGTGAGATGAGGTGAGGGGAAGTGGGAGTGAAGTGAGAAGCTGGGAGGTGATAGGTGGAAGGGGTGAAGGGCTGAAGAAGAAAGAATCTAATAGGAGAGGAGAGTGGACCATGGAAGCAGGAGGGGAATCAGAGGGAGGTGATGGGCAGGTGAGGAGAAGAGGAGGGGTAAGGTACATATGGTGTCTTCCTTAAAATGCGGCAAAAGAAAACAATCAGCTCTTAACTTAGCATTCTGTTTTGTCTTCACACAATTACATGTGTAGGCAAAACCACTTTAGTTTAAAATTTAGTTGATTCTCATGGTAAAGGTTCAGATTACTGGTTGTTTTGATAATTGTAGTGGAACGTGTGTTTGGCAGTAACTCTTCAAGCATGTGGAAGGTGTCAGATCATTTCTATAAATACAGAGCTCTGCACACAGAGATCAAGAGAACTTTGCTAGAAATGTATTAATAATTTGCACTGTGTATTAGAGTGGAAAGGTAGTGAAGAGGTTAGCGTAATGCCTTACAGCATCAGCGACTCAGGTTCAATTGCCATGTCCGTGTGAGTTTTTTCTGTGTGCTCAAGTTTCCTCCCAAATTTCAAAGATGTATGGATTAGGTTTAGTGAGTTATGACCATGCTATATTGGTGTCCGAAGCATGGTGCCACATGCGAGCTCTCCCCACCACATCCTCGGACTGTGTTGGTCGTTGGTGCAACATGGAGCATTTCACTGTATGATTCAATGTACATGTGACAAGTAAAGCTAATCTCTTCAAAAGCTTTGCTATATAGGATAGAAACACCCAGTAGTATAAGTGGAGTAACACATCTTGCTAACACAGTGTAAATTTGCCCTCTTTAATTTTGCAGATTGCGTGACACTTGATGGGAATGTAGGGAGGAATGAAATGGGATCGGTTTAGGATTGGTGCAGATAAGTGGTTGAGGGCTAGTGACAATGTGAAGGGCTGAAGAGCCTGTTTCTGCATTGTATGAATCTTGGGGCCGCATTGTAGAGATAGTGGAGATGCTACCTTACAGATGGTACCATCTTCGATCCCGACCTCTGGCTCTGTCGGTGTGTCATTTGCACATTCTCCCTGTTACTGTGTCACTCCAGTTTACTCCCACATCTCACAGATATGCAGGTTGGTAAGTTAACTGGCCGCTGTAAACACTTTATTTCTTATTCTTATTCTTTATTCTTTACGGTTGTTGAATGTTGTTGTTGCTTTTGTTGCATGTTGCACCCTGATTAACACACCACAGTAAGTTCCTAATACATGTCAGACTTATTTGTGAATGTATATGGAATAAGGTAGGTGATCTTGTAGCTTGGTTAGAGACTGGCAGGTATGACGTGGGCATCACTGAGTTGTAGCTGAAAGAAGATCACAGTTGGGAGCTTAACATTCAATGATTCACATTACATTGAAAGGACAGGCAGGTAGGTAAAGGGGGTGGGTGGTGCAGTTTGTACAAAAATGATATCAAATCCTTACGGAGAGGTGACATAGGAACGGATGATGTAGGATTCTTGTAGGTAGAGGTAAGATATGCGAGAGTAAAAGACCCTGACTGGAGTTATCTAAAGGCCCCCAGGATGTGGGCTACAAATTACAATGGGAGATAGAAAAGGCATGTAAAAAGAGCAGTGTTACGATGGTCACAGAGGATCTCAATAAGCAGGTAGATTGGGAAAATCAAATTGGTGCTGGATCTCAAGAGAGAGAATTTGTAGAATTTCTATAAGATGGTTTTTTAGCGCAGATTGTAGTATAGGGGAAAGACAATTCAGGATTGGGTGTTGTGTAATGAATAAGATTTGAATAGGGAGCTTAAGGTAAAGGAACCCTAAGGTGATATACTGGTAGTATGCTATAAATTTGACAGTGTCAGGGGGCAGAAGTGAGTGTAGTTGCTGTTATTAAGGAGAAAGTGCTTGGGAAGCTGTAAGGTCTGAAGGTAGATGTCACTTGGACCAGATGGACCACACCCCAGGATTCTGGAAAAAGTATAGCGATCGTAGATAGGATTCTGATAAAGGTAGCTATAGAGATCGTAGATAGGATTCGAAAAAGGTATAGAGATCGTAGATGGGATTCTGAGAAAGGTATAGAGATTGTAGGTAGGATTCTGAAAAAGGTAGCTATAGCGATTGTAAAAGCATTAGTAGCGATCTTTCAAGAATCAGTAGATTCTGGAATGGTTCCAGAGGACTGGTAAATTGCAAATGTCACTCCAACTGACTCAATGTCAGCAAGACCAAAGAGATGATTATTGATTTAAGCAGAAAGAAAGTGGAGGTCTATGGGCCTGTCCTCATTGGGGGACTGGAGGTGGAGAGGGTCAGCAACTTTAAATTCCTCGGTGTTATCATTTGAGAGGACCTGTCCTGGGTCTATCATGGCAGTGCGTCTACTTAGAAGTGTAAAGGGTTTCTTCTTTTATGTTACTGCGAAGGCTAACACAATGGCTTCTTTGTTATGTTATAATAAAAATGGCTTTTCTGTAATAATAACTGCGGTGTAAGGAGTTCTCTCTCTGTGCTTGTTTGGGTTATATTATTGATAAGAGAGGGAACAAACCAATTGGGATAGATGTTATTCTTTCTTGTGTGTCTGTAAGCCATTGTTTTTCGTGGGCTTTGGGTCAGAAGGCAGATGGGGACAGAGAGAGGAGCCGCGATGCTGTGTTTTCGGGAGGAGACGGAGACAGACTTGTGTGAAGTGTCTGGTCGACCACCATGACTGGTCCCAGGCGGCAGGTCGAGGAGGTCGGCGGGGATCGAATGGTGGAAAGAAGACTCCATTACTTGAGCTCCAACTGTTGAGCACGAAGTGGTTGAACTTTGATAAGTTTGGTGCCTTTTACTTTCCTTTTATATTTTATCTCTATTAATTACATAGTACCAGTAAGATCTATAAAGTGTAATCACTTAATCGCATATGGTGTATTGTCTGTTATTTGGTGGGGTGGGGTACATCACACAGCATCCACACAAACTTGATTATCCAGTTTGGCAGGGCCAAAGGCTGCTCCCCCTGAGGCTTACCGGGGGAGCTACAGAAGTTTGCGAAGATTTGGCATGTCATCTAAAACTTAGAAAAAATTTCTGTAGATGTGTGGCGGAGAGTATATTGACTGGTTGCATTGTGGCCTTGTATGGAAACACCAATGCCCTTGTACAGAAAAGCTTACAAAAAGTAGTGGATATGGCCTTGTCCATCATGGGTAAAACCCTCACTATCACTGAGCACATCTACACGGAGCACTGTCGCAGGAAAGCAGCATCCATCGTCAGGAACCTTCACTATTCAGGCCATGCTCTCTTCTTGCTTCTGCCATCAGGAAGAAGGTACAGGAACATCAGGACTCATGCCATCAGGTTCAGGAACAGTTATTACCTATCAATCATTAAGGTCTTGAACCGTGGGGGGGGGAGGTTGATAACTTCCCTCAACTTCACTTGCCCACCACAGAATTGTCCCCACTGAAATGGATTCACTTTCAAGGACTCTTCATCTCATGTTCTTGATATTTACTGCTTATTTTTTTTCTCTTTTTGTACTTGCATAGCTTGTTGTTTGTTTTTGCATGTTGGTTGATGTCCATCCTGTTGGGTGAAGTCTTTCATTGGCTTCATTGTATTTCTTGTGTTTACTGTGATTGCCCTAAAGATATAACCTCAGGGTTGTCTCTGGTAACATATATGCACTTTGATAATGAATTTACATTGAACTTGTTATTGTTTACTTGGATTTGTTTACTTTGAAAAGTTGTCAAGCATGAGGCTACCTAAAAAGATAAGAGCCCACGCTATTACCAGAAGAATACCAGCATGGATAGAAGATTGGGTGATTGACAGGATGCAGGGAGTAGGAATAAAGCGGGCCTGTTTTGGTTGGTTGCCGGTGACTAGTGGTGTTCTGCAGGGGTTGGTATTGAATCCACTTCTTTTCACATAATATGTAAATGATTTTGATGATGGAATTTGTGGCCAAGTTTGCAGATGACACAAAGGTAGGTGGAGGGACAGGTGATGTGAAGGAATCAGGGAATCTGTAGAATAAGTTTGACAGATTGGGAAAATGGGCAAAGTAGTGGCAGATGGAATAAAGTGTAAGGAAGTGTATGGTCATGTACTTTGATAGAAGGAATAAAGGCGTAGACTATTTCTAAGCAGGAAGAAAATTCAAAAATCAAAGGTGCAAAGGGACTTGGGAGTCCTTGTGCAGGATTCCCTAACGGTGAACTTGCAGGTTGAGGCAGAAGTAATGAGTGCAATGTTAACATTCATTTCAAGAGATCTAGAATATAAGAACAAGGATTTATTGCTGACGCTTTATAAGGAATTGTCAGCCGCACTTAGAGTATTGTGAGCAGTTTTGGGCCCCTTATCTAAGAAAAGTTGTGCTAGCATTGGAGAGGGTCCAGAGGAAAATTGCTCAGGAAATGAAAGGGTTAACGTATGATAACGTTTGATGGCTCTGGGTCTTAGTTCGTTGGAGTTTAGAGTAAAGAGGAGTGATTTCATTGAAACCTATTGAATATTGAATGTTCTAGACAGTGGATGTGGAGAGGATGTTTCCTATAGTGGGTGAGTCTAGGACCAGAGGGCACAGCATCAGAATAGAGGGATGTAGATTTAGAACAGAGATGAGGGGAAATTTCCTTAGCTAGAGGTGGTGAATGTGTGTAATTCATTGCTACAGACAACTGTGGAAGCCAAGCCAAAACAGAGGTTGATAGGTTCCTCATTAGTCAGTATGTCAACAGTTATAGGGAGAAGCCAAGAGAATGGGGTTGAGATGGATAATAAGTCAACCATGAGGAATGGTGGACCTGACCAGATGGGCCAAATGGCTTAACTCTGCTCATATGTCTTGTGGCGAATAAAGTTGATCCTTGATTCCCTGCAAAGAATCCTGCCATTAACCTTGCATTCTACCTTAAAATAACCTTATATTCTGGATTCCTGCGCTCACACACAGGGTTAATCCACAGTTAATTCTGCTAGAAAAGTATTGAAATTTGTGATGTAGAAATATTTAGTGGTGGATATTTTGTTTCAGTTCCAATGATAATCTCAGGAAATTTGCAACATTACTAGTTATCTCCTACTGTACCCACTGGTTTGGCCATGCTCATTTGGGCTGAAGTCAATAGGCAATAGGCAATAGACAATAGGTGCAGGAGTAGGCCATTCGGCTCTTCGAGCCAGCACCACTATTCACTGTGATCATGGCTGATCATCCACAATCAATATCCAGTTCCTGCCTTATCCCCATAACCTTTGATTCCGCTATCTTTAAGAGCTCTATCCATCTCTTTCTTGAAAGTACCCTGAGATATGGAATAACGAGTGTTTGTTTTGCAAAATGTAACAAACCCCATCAGTTTTAACACACTTGACCCTGCCGGCGGTCCCTCATGCCTTTGCTTCATGAGGCTGTGTGGATTCAAATTGGACAATCATAGAAGGCAGAAGGTGGTTGTAGGTTGACCATATTGGCCAGCAATATCATGAAGGATCTCACCCACCCTGTTCATGGACAGTTTGTCCCACTCCCATCAGGGAAGAGGCACGCCAGGACCACCAGACTCAAAAATAGTTACTTTCCCCAAGCTTTAAGGCTGATCAATACCTCCACTCCTCCAGACACCAATCACTACTTTATCATTTCCTGTCAAAGTTACCTTATATACAGTCTCTAGTACATAGTGTCACTTTACGGACATGTGATCAATCTATGTATTTAAGCTATTCTTGGGTATTTATATTTATTTTTTTTATTATTGTGCTCTTTATCTTATGTGTGCTGCATCGGATCAGGAGTAACAATTATTTTGTTCTCCATTACATTTGTGTACTCAATGACATTAAACAATCTTGAATATTCTGCCTGGAGGTCGGTGACCATACAGTGGAATGCGTCATTTCCATCAAGTCATATCAGCGAGGATTGTGCTGGAGGTAGCCCGCAAATGTTGCCGAGCCTCTGGTGCCAACATAGTATGCCCACAACTCGCTAAGCCTAACCCATACGTCTTTGGAATGTTTGAGCTAACCGGAGCACCCAGATGAAATCCGCATGGGTGAACATACAAGCTCCTTACACACAGCGGCAGGAATTGCATCGTAATCGGTGATTGCTGCCGCTGTAAAGTGATTGTGCTAACTGCTACACTGCTGTTCCTCCTAGCATACTGTGAATAGGTGATCAGAGTTGTTTTCCAATATTAAATTGCATTTAAATTCTGTAACTTTAATCTGCCAGTGCAAAATCCACCTATCTTTATCAAAAACCCAGCATTTCTACTTCTGTGTTTAAGGCACCCTAATCTCTTGCTTAGCCCACAGGAGGCTAAGTGTAAACTTGGAGATTGGGTTGGAGGTAGTAAAGCCCAAAGCTCCACTAGAGTTAGAGTCATAGAGCACTACAGCATAGAAGCAGGATCTTCAGCCTCTCTACTCCATGCTGAACTGTTATTCTGCTTTGATTTGAACCTGGACCATGGTCTTCCATACACCTCCCATCTGTGTACTTACCTAAATTTCTCTTAAGCATTGCAAATTAACTCATATCCACCACTACCGCTGGCAAACACAAGGAAGTCTGCAGATGCTGGAATTTCAAGCAACACACATAAAAGTTGCTGGTGAATGCAGCAGGCCAGGCAGCATCTCTAGGAAGAGGTACAGTCGACGTTTCAGGCCGAGACCCTTCGTCAGGACTAACTGAAAAAAGAGCTAGTAAGAGATTTGAATGTGGGGGGGGGGGGGGGCGGAAGGGAGAGATCCGAAATGATAGGAGAAGACAGGAGGTGGAGGGATCTGTACTTTGTATAGATTTACTATGAGGACCTGGTGAGGGATAGTACCTCAAATGTTTCAGAGTCAGAATCAGGTTTATTATCACTGACATATGTCATGAAATTTATTGTTTTGTGGCAAGATTTAAAATACTATAACTTACAATTTGATTATATGAAAAATATAGTGCAATGTTTCAAATTAGTGAGGTAGTGAATCATAATCAACGTCAGGATTATTGTCACTGACATATCATAAAATCTGATGTTTTGTGGCAGTAGTACAGTGCAATACATAAAGGATTATAGTGAAGTAGTGTTCATGGGTTCCGATATCTGGTGATGAAGGGTAAGGATCTATTCCTAAAATATTGACTGTAGGCTTTGCAGGCTCCTATGCCTTCTTGTTGTAATTATTATTTCACTATTTTTAATCTCTTTTTCACAGTAATTTATTTTTAATACATTTCTTATTTAACTATATATTTCTCAATAATCTTCATTTGGAACTCTTTCCTCTATTTCCCATTGAAAGATCCAGAGTTGTATCGCGATGCCATTCAGTTCTCAATCTGAACAGTTATTTGTTCACTCAAATACATTTTTCCCCCAGCAGCATGCTATATTCACTAATCAATGCTTTCTACTTCTTTTGCCTTTCCTAATGCCTCTCTCCAGTTTTATCTCTCCCTGCCCTGTCTTGGTAATTGGTGTTGAGTCAGCACTTGTTTGCTTAAAGTCAACAGCTGGCTTAAAATGTTTTGACTTAAAGAGTGTCTGAAGTTAAATTATGAGAGACAGAAAGCTGAGGGCATCAACAGGAGCGACTGACGAACAGCACAGTGCAGTCAATTTGTTCTCCAAGTAAATTAGTTTTTTATTGTCGCATGTGCCAAGATATAGTGAGAAACTTGCCTTGCATACTGCCCATACAAATCAATTCATTCCCTAGTGCATTGAGGTAGTACAAGGTAAAACAATAATATAATGTAGAATAAAGTGTTATAATTGGAGAAAGTGCAGTACAAGTAGACAATAAGGTGCAAGGCCACGGCTAGGTAGATTGTGAAGTCAAGAGTCCATAGAGTTATAAAACACTACAGCAAAAAAACAGGTCCTTCAGCTCATCCAATCCGTGTTAGAACTTTTAACCTGCCTAGTCCCATCGACCTGCTCCCGTACACTAGTCCTCCATACCCTTCCCATCCATGTACCTATCCAAATTTCTCTTAAATGTTGAAATTGAACCTGCATCCACACTCTCACCACCCCTGAGTGACGAAGTCCCCCCTCGTGTTTCCCTTAAACTTTTCACCTTTCACCCTTAACCTATGACCTTTAGTTGTAGTCTCATCCAGGGGAGAAGACAATTGTTCACTTATTGCTTTTTCCCCTTAACCTTTGACACCCTTACTAATCAACCTTTAATAATAATAAACCAATAGCAATTCAATTCCCATCATCTCCCCCCAGATTCTAACCCTCATCTACACACTAGGTGCGATTTACAGTGCAATTCACCAACCAATCTTCATGTGTGTGGGATGTTGGAGGAAAATGGAGCACCCAGGGAGAAACCATGCAGTCATAGGAAGAACCTGCAAACTCCACAAATACAAACGGTACCAGAGCCAGGACTGAACCTAGATCTCTGACATTGTGGGGCAGTATCTCCACAGGCTGTGCTGCTTTGCTGCCCCAAAAAGGGTTGCGTGGTAGCATTGCTGTTGGCAAAAGGCTTTTCAGTGCCAGTGATCGGGGTTCAATACTCAGAGCTGTACATTTTCCTTGTGACTGCGTGTGGGTTTCCTCCAAGTGCTCCGGTTTCCTCAACATTCTAAAGACTATATGGGTTAGGGTTAGTAAGTTGTGGGCATACTTTGTTGGTTATTGATGCAAATGACACTTTTTATAGTATGTTTTGACATTTTGATTTACGTGTGATAGATCACAGGGAAGGTACTGGCATGGACAGAGGAATGGCTGACAGGCAGGAGGCAGCAAGTGGGAATAAAGAGAGGTTTTTCTGGTTGGCTACCTGTAACTAGTGATGTTCCTCAGGGGTCAGTAAAGAGACCACTACTTTTCACATTGTTTGTCAGTGATTTCGATAATGGAATTGATGGCTGTGTGGCAAAATTTGCAGATGTTATGAAGATAGTTGGAGGGGTAGGTAGTGCTGAGGAAGCAATGCTATTGCCGCAGGACTCAGACAAATTGGAAGAGTGGGCCAAAAAAAGTGGCAGATGGAATACAGTGTTGGGATATACAGTATATGATAATGCATATTGGTAAAAGGAACAAAAGTGCATACTATTATCTAAATAGGGAGAAAATTCAAACATTAGAGGTGCAAAGGCACTTATGAGTCCTTGTACAAGACTTCCAGAAGGTTAATTTACAGGTTAAGTCTGTGGTGAAGAAGGTAAATGTAATGTTGGCATTTATTTCAAGGGGAATAGAGTATAAAAGCAAGGAAATAATGCTGAGGCTTTATAAGAGACTCATCAGGCCGCACGTTTAGATTAGATTAGATTATGAGGACACAAGTCCTCTTTCATTGTTATTTAGTAATGCATGCATTAAGAAGTGATACAATGTTTCTCCAGAATGATATCACAGAAACACAAGACAAACTGACTGAAAAACTGACAAAAACCACATAATTATAACATATAGTTACAACAGTGCAAAGCAATACCGTAATTTGATGAAGAACAGACCATGGGCATGGTAAAAAAAAAGTCTCAAAGTCTCTCGAAAGTCCCATCATCTCATGCAGACGGTAGAAGGAAGAAAAAAAAACTCTTCCTGCCATGAGCTTCCAGCGCCGCAAACTTGCTGATGCAGCATCTTGGAAGCACCCGACCACAGCTGACTCTTGAGTCCATCCGAAAACTTTGAGCCTCCAACCAGCCCTCTGACACCGAGCACCGAGCACCGAGCACCATCTCTGCCAAGCACTTCAACCCCGGCCCTGGCAACAGGCAATAGACAAAGCTGAGGATTTGGGGCCTTCCCCTCCGGAGATTCTCGATCGCACAGTAGCAGCGGCAGCGAAGCAGGCATTTCAGAAGTTTCTCCAGGCATTCCTCCGTGCTTCTCACGTCCGTCTCCATCAAATCAGGATTGTGCACGGCCCCTAGTTAACACATACGATATCATTTCGGAGCGGCCGCGTGCACTGCGTCGTGCTGCCATCTTCTCCTCCCCCTCCAGTATTGTCAACAGCTTTGAGCCCTATATCTCAGAAAGGATGTGTTGTCATTGGAGAGAGTCCAGAAAAGGATAATAAGGATGACTTCGGGAATGAACGGGTTAACATATGAGAAACATTAGGCAGCTTTGCGCCTGTGCTCACTGGAATTTAGAAGAATGTGGGGGGATCTCATTGAAACCTATCAAATGTTGAAAGGACTAGATAAAGTGGATGTGGAGAGGACGTTTCCTATGGTGGGGGTGTCCAGAGCTAGAGGGCACAGCCTCAAAATTGAGGGGCGACCTTTTAGAATGGAGGTAAAGAAGAAATATTTTTGCCAGAGAGTAGCGAATCTGTGGAATGCTCTGCCACAGACAGCTGTGAAGGCCAAGAGTATGGGTATATTTAAAGTGAAAATTGATTGTTTCCTGATTGGGCAGGGCATCAAAAGTTATGGCAAGAAGGCAAATGTATGGGGTTGAGTGGGATCCAGGATCAGCCATGATGGAATAACGGAGCAGATTCGATGGGCTGAGTGGCCTAATTCTGCTCTCATGTCTTATGGCAGGGGTCCCCAACCTTCTTTGCACTGTGGACCAGTTTAACATTGACAATATTCTTGCGGACCGACCGACCTGGGGGCGGGATAGAGTTGCCAACGGACAAGAGTAGCAGTCAAATACGTTGGGTTTACCCCGAGAAAGGCTACCGTTGTCCCTCTCTTCAAGAAGGGAGGAAGAGAGAAAACAGGGAACTATAGACCGGTTAGCCTGACGTTGGTGGTGGGAGAGATGCTGGAGTCAATTATAAAAGATGAAATTATGACACATCTGGATAGCAGTAACAGGATCGGTCCGAGTCAGCATGGATTTATGAAGGGGAAATCGTGCTTGACTAATCTTCTGGAATTTTTTGAGGATGCAACTATGAAAATGGACAAGGGAGAGCCAGTGGATGTAGTGTACCTGGACTTTCAGAAAGCCTTTGATAAAATCCCACATAGGAGATTAGTAGGCAAAACTAGGGCATGTGGTATTGGGGGCAGAGTACTGACATGGATTGAAAATTAGCTGGGTGACAGAAAACAAAGAGTAACGATTAATGGGTCCCTTTCGGAATGGCTGGCGGTGACCAGTGGGTTACCGCAGGGTTCAGTGCTGGGACCGCAGCTGTTTACAATATATATTAATGATTTAGATGAGGGAATTAAAAGTAACATTAGCAAATTTGCCGATGACACAAAGCTGGGTGGCAGTGTGAAATGTGAGGAGGATGTTATGAGAATGCAGGGTGACTTGGACAGGCTGGGTGAGTGGGCAGATGCATGGCTGATGCAGTTTAATGTGGATAAATGTGAGGTTATCCACTTTGGTGGTAAGAACGGGAAGGCAGATTATTATCTAAATGGAGTCAAGTTAGGAAAAGGAGAAGTACAACGAGATCTAGGTGTTCTTGTACATCAGTCACTGAAAGCAAGCATGCAAGTACAGCAGGCAGTGAAGAAAGCTAATGGCATGCTGGCCTTCATAACAAGGGGAATTGAGTAGAAGAGCAAAGAGGTCCTTCTGCAGCTGTACAGGGCCCTAGTGAGACCACACCTGGAGTACTGTGTGCAGTTTTGGTCTCCAAATTTGAGGAAGGACATTCTTGCTATTGAGGGAGTGCAGCGTAGGTTCACAAGGTTAATCCCCGTCATATGTCAAAAGATTGGAGCGACTGGGCTTGTATACTCTGGAATTTAGAAGGCTGAGAGGGGATCTTATTAAAACATATAAGATTATTAAGGGATTGGACACGCTGGAGGCAGGAAGCATGTTCCCGCTGATGGGTGAGTCCAGAACCAGAGGCCACAGTTTAAGAATAAGGGGTAGGCCATTTAGAATGGAGTTGAAAAACTTTTTCACCCAGGGAGAGGTGGATATATGGAATGCTCTGCCCCAGAAGACTGTGGAGGCCAAGTCTCTGGATACTTTCAAGAAAGAGATGGATAGAGCTCTTAAAGATAGCGGAATCAAAGGTTATGGGGATAAGGCAGGAACTGGATACTGATTGTGGATGATCAGCCATGATCACAGTGAATGGCGGTGCTGGCTCGAAGGGCCGAATGGCCTACTCCTGCACCTATTCTCTATTGTCTATTGTCTGTAATGACCATGAAGCCTTGTGCGGGCACCAGTGCGCATGCGTGACTTGTGCACGCGTATACATGTCGATTTTTTTCTACAAATCGTTTTTGGCGATTCTGTTTGGGGGCGGGTGTTAATCTCGACCGGAATATTGGTGATAAGTGGCTAATACACTCAATTTCGTTTCTAAAAGAGTTTATCTAACGAATTTAATATTAAACACACAGCACATATTTTCCTCGCATGAATATAGTGATAAGTCAATTATCAGGGGAGGACAGGGGAGCTTGAAGTAAGTGTTGAATGAACTTCCAGTAGAAGTGGTAGAGGCAGGTTTGATATTATCATTTAAAGGAAAATTGGATAGGTATGTGGACAGGAAAGGAATGGAGGGTTATGGGCTGAGTGCAGGTCGGTGGGACTAGGTAAGAGTAGCGTTTGGCACGGACTAGAAGGGCAGAGTTCACCTGTTTCCGTGCTGTAATTGTTATATGGTTATATAAGTCACTTATAAGTCAATAGCATCATAACATCTTAAGTAATGTTTGGATATTAAACACACAGCACATATTTTCCCCGTATGAACATATAAAATCACTGCAACACACCAATATCGCTGAATCAGTGAGAGCCCTGGGCTTGTTTCCCTGCAACGAGGCCGTCCCATCGAAGGGCGATGGGAGACAGCGATACTCGAAGGGGGTTCCTTATGTCCAGTCTATTCCGCAATTTAGTTTTTGTTGCATTCATCGCAGAGATATGTTGGAAATGGAAGCAACATTTTCAGTGCTTTCGTGGCTATCTCAGGATATTTAGCCTTGACTTTGATCCAGAACGCCGGCAGAGATGTTATGTCAAACATACTTCTCAGCCCGCTGTCATTTGCAAGCTCGAGGAGTTGATCTCCTTCCTGCGCTGACATGGATGATGTGTGGTTAATGACCTCGCGTGCGTACAAGTTCAACAGTGGGCGTGACGGAATGAGGTGCAGCTGACTCATATCGCCAAATCATATCGTTTCCTCGCGGCCTGGTAGCATATGCTTTGCGGCCCGCTACTGGTCCGCGGCCTGGTGGTTGGGGACTGCTGACTGATGGTCTTAAGCTAATCTTTTGTTGAAATTCTGTGGATTGTACACCTCTGAGATTGAGTCCTCTGCGACATGATGCGACCTCACGATAAGTAAACAGGCTGAAATAGGGACAAAATTTCAAGGTCACTAAAACGAACACACGAAGTTTTGCAACTGTTGGTTTCCGCAAAGGAGTAAAAACGTGAGATCTCTCAAGATAGACCTTTTTGAACTTTCATCTAGTGAATGAAGCGTGAGTGTGGAGGGGAATATGTGGTTTCATATCTGGGTCGCTGGGGACATTCCAAGAAAGAAGTGAGATATGGAAGTGAAAGATCAAGGCAAATGTACCAGTTGTGCTGAGAATTATAATGTTCCACTTTGTGGTTGCATCTGGCTGCTTTGAACCAAGTGCAGTCAGCACAGTGTGGGGATGCAACTGACAGGACCAGACCCTAAATATCTGCAGACTTGACAGCTGAGCTCGTAACTAGGAACCAACTTTGCATAGATTGTTCTGGGGAAGTTCTTATCATGCCTCTCAAAACAGGGGCTATTATGCTTTCTTTCTTTAATTTTACTGGAAGTAAGATCGATTGCTTAAAAAAATAGCATTTTGTGGTTTCTTAAATTGTAGATACGGCATAGAACAGTACTGCACAGGAAAAGGCTCTTCATTCTGCAATGTCGTGTCAAACCAGTTAAATTAGTAATCAAACGGCTAACTAAACTGATCTCTTCGGCCTATGCAATTCCATATCCTTCCATTTTCCTCACATTCACGTGTCTAAACTCTTAAAAGTCTCTAATGTTTCTCCCTCAACCACAACCCCAGATAGCGCATTCCAGGCACCCACCACTCTCTGTGTAAATACTCTTGCCCCTCACATCTCCTTAGAAACTGCACTCTATCACCTTGAATACTGTCTGGTTTAGAGATTTCAACCACTGGAAAAAGGTATTGTTCTGTCTACTCCATCTATGCCTCTCATAATTATAAATTTATATCAGATCTCTCCTCACAGATAGACACTCTGATAGCAGTGTTACAATTGCTGAGTGAAACTGATGTGTGATTTTACTGTTGATGTGTGCTGGCTGCTATATTTATCAACGTTTTTTTGGCCAAAATTGTTTTGTTGCTTGTTTCCGATTAACAAGTCACTTTGAATATGCAATGCTGTTACTGTTCTGGTATCACCTCGTGACAAAGAAACCTTGCTGAAGAATATTTAGGGCAAGTTTACCGGATGTTTGTTCCCTGATGATTGATTTGAACTCTCACTTGCTGTTGCTATAGCAACTGAGGATGGTTAAAGCCTGGAGGCCATCTTGTGCTCCAACTGGAAATGGTATAAGGTTTCAGAGTCAGATGAGGCGATCTCCTGGAATAAGCTCCCACAGAGCATCTGAAATTCGGATTTATTTATCACGTGTACATTGAAACACACAGTGAAATGTGACGTTTGCCTTAACAACCAACGCACCCCAAGGATGTGCTTAGGAGCGGCCCGCAAGTGTCGCCATACATTCTGGTACCGGCGCCAACGTAGCATGCCCACCATGCACAGCAGAACAACACAGAGCACAACGAGAAAGAACATCCAAGTGACAAAACAAAAATGGCAAAACAAGTCCCTTTTCTCCCTCCCAACCACCCCCACACATGGAGTGTCCTGGAACTCCAGGGCAGGCCTCCGGCATCCAGTCTCCAGACTTGGTCATTGTGCTTTGACTTCTGATCAACCTTCAGGCTTCGATCTTCAGTGTTGGCCCCCAGACTAGCCAAGGAGGAGACCCTGAACTCCAGCACACCAACTCATTGGCTCTCATGCCTCCTGCTCGCACGGACATCTGATCCCAGGACCCATTGACCTGGGGCAGCCAGACATCCACCGATTCCCTTGAGTCCCCACCTCTGGGACATAGACTGTATTTTTAAGCTAGTCCCATTTCCCTTTACAGATGCTGACTGATCTGCTGTGTTTCACCCAGCACTTTGCATGTTGCTCCATGTTGCAGCATCTGCTTGTTCCATAAAACCATGAGGCATAGGAGCAGAATTACCCATTCAGCCCTTCGAATCTGCTCCGTCTTTCCATCGTGGCTGATTTATTATCCCTCTCAATCCCATACTCCTGATATTCCCCGTAACCTTTGACTCCTTGACTAATCAAGAATCTACTAACCTCCACTTTAAATATACCCGAAGACTTGGCCTCCACAGCTGTCTGTGAAAATGAAATTCCATTGATTTGCCATCCCCTTGCTAAAGAAATTTCTCCTCACCTTTGTTATAAATGATCCTCCCTCTGTTCTGAGCCTGTGCCCTCTGGTCTAGGCTCCTCCATGATAGGAAACATCCTCTTCACATCCACCCTATCTAGGCCTTTCAATATTTGATAGGTTTCAATGAGATCCCCTAATGAGATTGGGCTAATGTTTTACAGTTAAAGAGATTGGTGTGTTTTTCACTTCAGTTCTGTACAGCAAGATCAATGAAATAGTAGATAAATAGGATTGTCATCCCATGAATCGGCCATTTGCACTTCACATGTAACCTTTCCCTCCCTCGTTCTCTCCAAGTCATCTGGAAGCACTGGTGACATCATTTTGCATAGGCTGCTGGCTGAATGATTTACTGTAGACCTTTCTAAATTTATAATTATAAGCCTGGGCTCATCCAGAGCATTGCTGACACCCCTTTAATTCTATATTCAAACTGCTGGAGGAACTCAGCAGGTCAGGCAATATCTATGGAGGGGCATCAAAGGTCAAGACTCTGGGTTGAGAACCTTCATCAGGTCCTGTTAGCAAGGTGCAAGTGGGGGTCATGCTTCATGAGGGGATTTGATATGTCACCTAAAATTCTAGCAAATTTCTACAGATGGAGGACATTCTGAAAAGTTACATTACCTTCTGGCATGGAGGCGTCAATGCACCGGAGTGGAAAAAACTGCAGTGGGTTGCAAATTCAGCCAGCTCCTTCAGAGGCACACACCTCCCTGCCATTGAGGACATTTTTTTTAAATTTTATTTTTATTTGGATAAGGAATTCACAAATATCATGTACTTTTTTCACGCATATAACCTTTTCCATTTTTTTATATG
This sequence comes from Mobula birostris, assembly GCF_030028105.1. Taxonomy (NCBI): domain Eukaryota; kingdom Metazoa; phylum Chordata; class Chondrichthyes; order Myliobatiformes; family Myliobatidae; genus Mobula; species Mobula birostris. The sequence continues at coordinate 173,022,731 of NC_092371.1, forward strand.
TATAAAACTACAATTATTTATACATTCTTAAGTACACATTGAGATGATATAAAAGGAAAATAAACATTTAAATAGATAATTATGTGCTGTGGTAAATCTAACCTATTAGGCTAAGTAATGGAATTAGTTGTTAAGAAAAATGGTAATAATAGTTTCCATATAACCCTTCTGGACCATTTCCACTGGTCCAAAATGTTGTGTCAACCATTGTAGGTGTTTATATCCTAATTTGTTCATGCTTGCTCCTGCCCGCAGACATAATTATCCAATCCCTATGTACTTATTTACTTAATTTTTTCATTTTTTTATCCCTTTCCCAAATCTTTCCCTTTACTTGTGTTAATTCTCTATTTTCCAAAAGAAAACAAAAAAAAACAAACATTTAGACTAGGGGTGCTTATGTTAGCAATATTACTGTGTTGATGAGAAGAGCAGTATAAATCATTTAGGAGAGTCATCTAAAGCCTGCTCGCATTGGGGTTATATATTCAATCCATTTATTCCAGATTTTTAAGTTTAAATTCAAGGATAAACACTATAAAAATGAATATTCTTCCTCGGTTATTGTATCTTTTCCGTACTTTACCGGTGGAGGTGGATGATAATCAATTCAGGGAATGGGACAAATGGATTTCCCGCTTCATTTGGCAAGGAAAGAAACCTAGAATTCGATATAACACCTTACAGTTAGGGAAGGAAGGAGGAGGTATGGTTCTTCCTTGCCTGAGAAATTATTTTTATGCCTCACAGATAACCCCTCTGTTATATTGGTGTAATAGGGAATATAAGGCTAGATGGAAGGAAATAGAATTCGGATTAGTTGACAGTTTTCCTCTTCAGGCCTCAATAGCTGACAAAGGATTGATGGCCCAGTTGGAAAAATTTAAAAACGCTTGGATAAATCTTACATTAAAAGTACGGCAGAAGGTGGTTAATTCATGTGGAATTAATAACATGTTAAAACTCTTTAGATGGTGTGCATATATATGATACCGAATTCCTTCCCAACAGAGGAGATAAAAGATTTGAGCTATGGATAAAGAAAGGTCTTACAACCTACCTCTCATTTATAGATAAAAGAGTATTACAAAGTTTCCAAATCCTGCAGGACAAACATGGCCTAGAACATAATGACTTTTTTAGGTACCTTCAAGTACGAAACTATGTTAACCAGAGTTGTAGATATGCAGACCTATCAACAGTAGAATTAGAATTTTTCAAGATTCTGAATTCGGCTTGCAGTTCAATACCTAGTAAATCAGTTTCTCGATTATATAATGCACTCTCCCATGCTAAAAATGTAAATACACTGTATATTAAAGAGAAGTGGGAGAAAGAAGTGGGGTTGGTACTTTCAGAGGAGGCTTGGGAGAAAATCTGCAGCTTTCAATGGTCCTCGACTAATTCTTTGACTTGGAGAGAACATTGTTGGAAAAACATTATAAGATACTTCAAGACCCCATATCAGGAAAAATATAAAGATACAAATGTGATGTGTTGGAGAAGGTGCGGCTCCAAGGAGGCAAATCATTTTCATATTTTTTGGGATTGCCCTAAATTAAGTCTATTTTGGGAAGGTATTCATAGAACATTAGTTAAGGTACTTAGGTCCCAGATACCTCTGAACTTTGAGATGTTCTATTTGGGGCATGTATTGTTTCTTGAACAGAAGGAAGATATAAAGTTGCTGCAGGCCCTCTTAGCGGCAAGTAAGAAATCAATCACTAGAAAATGGCTAAATTCAATACCACCTACATTAGAAGATTGGTACGAAATTATCTTGGAAATATTTAAAATGGAAAAGTTGACTTACTCCCTGAGAACTCAAAAAGAAAAATTTTATCAAATCTGGAATAAATGCATTGAGGACATCTTCAAAAGGGATGCCTCAGGAAGGCAGCATTAAGGACTCTCATCACCCAGGACATGTCCTTTTCTCACTGCTACCATCAAGGAGGAAGTGCAAGCGACTGAAGACCCACACTCAACAATTCAGGAATAATTCTTCCCCCACCATCAAATTTCTGAACGGCCTATGAACCTATGAACAATGCCTTTGTTAATCCTCTTCTTTGCACTATTTATTTATTTTGTAATTTATAGTAATCTTATGTACTGCTGCTTAAAACAAGAGATTTTACATTATATGTCTGTGACAGTAGACCTGAATTTGATTCTGAATTGTAACTTGCCAGTCATTTGAAAGTATGGAGTCCACACCTTATTTGTGAATCATCCATGGATTACTCCCTGAATGGAGTTTAACGTCCAAACACAATAAAGAATGCAAATCTGTTTTTACACGTGAAAGGGTATTTTGCAAGAAAAACAAATATGCATAACCTTTCACTGGCACTGCACATTTCCTGCATCACAATAGATTAAACCTTTTTTATCTTATCAAACTTTAAGCCTTGCTGTGCTGCTTAGGCAATTAGTTGATAGGAAACAGAGGTCTGTGTGCTGCTTTGAAATTCAGTGCCAATTCAACTGAAACGTTGGTTTATGAATAGTGAAATAAAGAGGAAAGCACTTCTAGATTCAGGTTTTGATTACAATTGATTTTTCACGTGTACATTGAAGCATATTTTGGTGTTGTGTGAGTTAACAGCCGATACAACACAAGGATGTCCTGGGGCATCCCACTGGTTTCCCACACATTCTGGTTGTGGCTGTAAGATAGGTTGCCCACAATGTTCAGCAGAACAACATAAACACGCAGACAATGGGCCTCTGACCCCTAGATAAGCTCAGCAAGAGGCTTCAATCTTTTGGCTTCTACCTCTGGACTCACTAAAGTCTGGAATTTGATAAGGATGCCCTCTGGACTTCGCCAACTTCTGAGTACTGACCTTAAAACTCGCTCAACATGGGTTTGATCTTTCCACCATTTAATGACACTGCTACCATTTAATCCCCTTCCAGGTTATCTCTCATTCAAAGGTGAAGATCAATTTTTTGTCTTTCAACTGTACACATGTATTCTACCAAATGAAATAGTGCTCCTCTGGACCAAGGTGCATAACATAGTACATATAACACGTGCATCCAGTAACAATAACACATGAAGTAATATTACCACAAAAAAACCCACAAACAATAAGGTGCAATTACGACACAAGTTAAAAAATAAACTGTATAATGCTACTGGAGCTTCATACGTGATGAGACTGTATGATGAGATTCGCACGTGGTGGCAGAGAGTTCAGTACAGCTGGTCAGGATACTCTCAATGGTGCTCCTGTAAAAATTGGTTAAAATGCTGATGGGAGCCTCACTTGTCTCAATCTGCTCAGGAAGTGGAAATACTGCTGTGCTTTCTTGACTGGAGAAGTGGTGTTGAGGGACCAGCTGAGATCGTCCATTATGTGCTCTAACTCTCTCCATGGAGGAGCCATGTATGTGTGGTGAGGAGTGGTCAGCCTACACTTTCCTGAGTCCACAATCATCTCTTTGGTTTTGTCTGCATTGAGACTCAAGTTGTTATGCTACCAGCCGCTCTACCTCCTCTCTGTACATTGTCTTTTTGTCATGTTGATAGTTGCCTAGGCTGTAGAGCAAGGCTTAAAGTTTGATAAAATAAAACGTTAAGCCTTTCTGCATCACAATAGATCATCATCTATTGTGATGCAGAAAATGTCCGTCGTTGTGGCTACCCCTCGAAGTCGAGGATGATGGTCTTCATTCTGAAGAAGTGGCCCACAGAGCCAAGACGCCTGTGTGTGTATTTGTTTAACGTGTACTTGATGTTGCACTCAAGAAGCACACGATACTTCACAAATCAACCAGCTGATTCCAATGGCATGGAAACCACGACGACTGGAGCTGATGGATTTGTTGCAGCCTTCATCCGCCTTCACAGCTGTTGAGTCCGAAATAACTTTGTCCGCCTGTTCCACCATTGAGGTCTTAGTTGGATTGCTCTTTGTCAGGGACCTCACCCTCGACCTTACTGCCATGGGTGACCCTACCAGGAGCAGAGCTCCAGACGGCATTGCTCTTGGGATCACAGGACCACACAAGTTTCTCCACCACAACAAGGTGACAATCCACGGAGAAGGCAGAAAATGTGCAGTTCCAGTGAAAGGTTATGCACGTCTGTTTTTCTTGCAAAATATCCTTTCACGTGTAAGAACAGATTTTCATTCCTTATTATATTTGACGTTAAGCTCCATTCAGGGAGAAAAAAAGCAGCAAGTCAAGGAGTCCTGCCAACCATGGAGGATTCACAAATAAGGTGTGGACTCCGTGCTTTCAAATGACTGGCAAGTTACAATTCAGAATCAGAGTCAGGTCTCCTATCACTGACATATAATGTGAAATCTCTTGTTTTGTAGCAGCAGTACATAAGGTTACTATAAATTACAAAATGGAGACACCTCCTTCTCCCTTATTAGGGAGAAAGAGAACCTGTGGGATGTCGAATGCCAGGTGAAACGCGAAGTCTTTGGAGTAACTGCAAGTCTGTGTCTTCGCTTTTGCTTTGTTAACGCTTGAGTGCTCGGTGGCGGTACGGTGGGGGAAGGGGGGATTTTTGCTTGCTGCTGCTTATGCGCAGGACGGAGGGGAGTTGGGGGGGACTTTGGGGTTCTTATGTTTAACTGTCATTCATTCTTGGGGCATTTCTCGGTTTTCGTGGATATTTGTGAAGAAAAAGCATTTCAAGATGTATATTGTATGCATTTCTTTGACATTAAATTGGACCTTTGAAACTTTGATGAGGACAACCACTGTTGTGTCATCAGCGAACTTAATGATTCTTTCAGCTTTGTTATTGAATTTGGGCCCGCGATTTTATCGGGAAACAGATTTCAAACCCTAACCATCTACTCCATTTTTTTTACCTCATGTTGCCCCTTCCAGCTCTCACCTGCCATTTTAAATCCTTGACACAAGAGATTCTGCGGATGTTGGAAATCTTGAGCAACACACAAAAATGCTGGAGTAGTTCAGCAGGTCAGGCAGCATCTACGGAGAGGAATAAAGAATCAACGTTTCAGGCTGAGACCCTTCATTAGATGCTGCCTAGCCTACAGAGTTCCTCCAGTATTTTGTGTTTTGTGTTTCTCCTTTCTGGCTTTATTAGAATCAGAATCATGTTTAATATCAGTGGTGTATGTTGTGAAATATGTTGTCTGTGACTCAGAACATTGAAATACATAATGAAAAAGCTATAGATTATAATAAATAAATATATTTACACACACACACGCATGCACACACACACACACACACACACACACACACACACACACACACACACACACACACACACACACACACACACTGTATTAGATTAGATTAGATTATGAGGACACTCAGTCCCCGTTTATTGTCATTTAGAAATGCATGCATTAAAAAATGATACAATGTTTCTCCAGAAAGATATCACAGAAACACAGGACAAACCAAGACTAAACCGACAAAACCACATAATTGTTACAACAGTGCAAAGCAATACCGTAATTTGATAAAGAGCAGACCATGGGCACGGTAAAAAAAGTCTCAAGTCCCGATAGCCCCGTCATCTCATGCAGACGGTAGAAGGGAGAAACTCTCCCTGCCGTGAACCTCCAGCACCGCAAACTTGCCGATGCAGCACCAGGAAGCACCCGATCACAGCCAACTCGGAGTCTATCCGAAAACTTCGAGCCTCCGACCAGCCCTCCGACACCGAGCACCGAGTACCATCTCTGCCGAGCGCTTCGACCCCGGTCCCGGCCGCCGAGCAACAAGCAAAGCGGAGGACTCGGGGCCTTCCCTTCCGGAGATTCTGGATCACACAGCAGCAGCGGCAGTGAAACAGGCATTTCAGAAGTTTCACCAGGTGTTCTTCCGTGCTGTCATGTCTGTCTCCATCAAATCAGGATTGTGCATGGCACCCTACTTGACAGATAACAGATATCATTCACCGGAGTGGCCGCTGCGAGCTGCGTCGCGCCACCATCTTCTCCTCTCCTTGTTTTTTATATATATATATATATTTTTTTCTTATTGTAATTCATAGTAATATTAATTTAATTGTTATATTATGACTATTGTTTAAATATATATATACACACACACAGAGTACTGTGAAAAAGTTTAGGCACATATATAAGGTGCCTAAGACTTTTGCACAGTACTGCATACATGTAAAATTAAATAAGTAATGCCAAAAAAAAGAAGTGAGGTGGTGTTCATGGGTTCATTATCCATTCAGAAATCTGATGGCAGAGGAGAAGAAGTCGTTCTTTAAAATGTTGAGTGTGTCTCTTCAACCTCCTGTAGCTTCTTGGTAGCAATGTAAAGAGGGCATGTCCTGGGTGGGTGGGGTCCTTAGTGATAGCTGCCACCTTTTGAGGCATTGCCTTTTGAAGATGTCCTCTGCTGGGGAGGCTTGTGCCCAAGATGGAGCTAGCTGAGTGTGCAACTTTCTAAAGCTTTTTCCGGTTGAGGAAGTATGCAGTCTCTCATTGATGGATGAAGTGAACACAGATTAAGCTGCATGTCACGGCATTTGTCATGTCCTGAGCATTAATTGTTCTTGTGTTCTTCAAATTTAAGTTCAAGTTTATTGTCATCTGACTGTACGTCTATACAACCAAACAAAACAATGTTCCTCTGATACCCAGAGCACCCTTAATGCATATATCACACATAGCACATAAAACAAAATATTGCCTCAAATAAGTTAATAAAATATAATTCAAAGTGCACGTAAAGTCCACAGCAGAGGTAAACAGTACACAGCAAACAGTACACATCTTGCTGCCTTAGTGACGAGACCTCGGTGCTGGCAGGTTATTCATTAGTCTCACAGCCTGGGGGAAAATAGCTGTTATCCTGTCTGGTAGCCCAAGTCCTGATGCTCCTGTGCCTCCTTCCTGATGCGAGTGGGTCAAAGAGATTGTGGGATGGGTGGCAGGAATCCTCAACAGTACACCTGCAGGTATTCCTAACCATTTAATCATCAGGACGGCTATCTCTGCATTTAGATGTTATGCAAAATAGAAATTGCCAATGAGTGCATGTTTTCAGAGTCACTGTAACCTTGCATACACCTGGGCGGTTGTTGTTACATAACTCAAATGGAGAAAACTTCCTCACTCCTCATCTATTTCCTTACAAACTCTTAGGTGGGGTTTATTGTCGAGTGCACAAGCTGCAGAAGGTTGGGAGACTCAGCCAGCTTCATCATGAGCACTAGCCTCCCCAGATAAACAGTGGAGCTCATTCTGACTGGTTGTATCACCATCTGATATGGAGGCACCAATGTACAGGATCGGATAAGCCTGCAGTCAGCTCTATCACGCCACTAGCCTCCCCAGCATTGAGGACATCTTCAAAAGAAGATACCTCAAAAAGATGGCAGTCATTAAGAATCCCCATCACCAGGACATACCCACTTCTCATTACTACTATTTGGGAGGAGGTATCGAAGCCTGAAGACACACACTCAACGTTTTAGAAACAGCTTCTTCCCCTCCACCATCAGATTTCTGAATGAACAATGAATCCATGTACATGACCTCACAATTTTTTCGCAAACAAGAGAAAATCTGCAGTTGCTGGAAATCTAAGCAGCACACATAAAATGCTGGAGGAACTCAGCATCTATGGGAAATAGTACAGTCGACCTTTCGGGTCAAGACCCTTTGGCAGGACTGGAGGAAAAAAACTGAGGAGTAGATTTAAAAGGTGGGGTAGGGGAAAGAGAAGCAAAGTGAGAGGTGAAACCTGAAGGGGGAGGGATGAAGTAAAGAGTTTGGAAGTTGAGTGGTGAAAGAGACAGAAGGCCGTGGGAGAACTGTCGTGATGAGGCCACACTTAGGTTGGAGGGAGAACACCTTTTATTCTGTTTGGGTAGCCTTCAACCTGATGGCATGAACGTCAATTTCTCAAACTTCTGGTAATGCCTGATACACCCCCCCCCCTTCACCATTTCCATCCCTATTTTCCACTCTCACTTATCTTCTTGCCCTCTCATCAACTCACTTTGGTGCTCCTTTCCCCCCTACCTTTTCTTTCTTCCATAGTCTTCTGTCTCTTTCACCTATCAACTTCTGAGATCTTTACTTCATCCCTCCCCATCACCTTATGTTTCTCTCTTCCCTCCTCCACCTTTTACATCTACTCCCCAGCGTTTTTTCTCCAGTCCTGTTGAAGGGTTTCAGCCTGAAATGTCGACAGTACTCTTTTCCCTAGATGCTGCCTGGCCTGCTGAGTTCCTCCAGCATTTTGTGTGTGTTGCTTACATTTTTTTTTCCTTTTTTTACTTTCTTTTTGCACTACTTATTGTAATTTATAATATTTTTAATTATTATGCCTTTCACTGTACTGCTGCCACAAAACAACAGATTTCACGACATATGTTCGGGGGATTAGACCTAATTCTGTACAGGTCTTCTCAGGTGTAATGAAAAACTTTCTTGCTGCAATATTGCAGGCAAACAGCATCAGATACACAACATTTACAAGAAAAACTTAAACATAAATTATACACAATTTATACAAGGAAGAACACAATTAGAACAATAAAAAGTCCATTGTAGTGCAAAGTAGCCATAATGCAGTGATTAGGATTGTGACATTGGTTCAAGAAGTGAATGGTTGAGGGAAGTAACTGTTCTTCAAAATGTAAAGTTCAAAATTCAAAGTAAATTTATTATTAAAGTGCATATATGTCACCATATATAATCATGATTAATATTGTTGTGGGCATTCACAAGAAATACAAGAAATACAATTGAATCGATGAAAGACCACCCCCAATCAATGTGCAAAAGACAACAAACTGCAAATGCAAAAACAAAAAAAAGGAATAATAAGAAGAAGAAGAAATAAGAAAGGAATATCAATAAAATGAGATAAAGGGTCCTTGAAAGTAAGTCCATAGGATGTGGGAACGGTTCAGTGATGGGAGAATGAAGTTTATCTATCTATCTTTCTATTTATGATTGACTGATTGAGCTATTGATTGAGATACAACATGGAATAGGCCCTTCCGGTCCTTCAAGGCACGCAGACCAGCGATCTCCTGATTTAACCCTAGCCTAATCACTGGACAATCTACAATGTCTAATTAACTTACCAATTGGTAAGTCTTTGGACTGTGGGAAGAAACCGGAACATCCGGAAGAAACCCACGTAGTCATGGGGGGAACGTACAAACTCCTTATAGGCTGTGGTGGGAATTGAGTGAAGTTACCCCCAGTGGTTCAGGAGTCTGGTGGTTGAGGTAATAACTGTTCCTGAACCTGGTGGTATGAGTCCTAAGACTTCTGTTCCTCCTGCCTGATGGTAGATGTGAGAAGATGGCATGGCCCTGTTGGGCAACACATTAGCGCAATCACTTTTACAGTTCCAGTGATCAGTGATTGGGATTTGACCCCCACCAGTCTGTAATGAGTTTGCACATTCTTCCCGTCACCGTGTGAGTTTCCTCCTACATTCCAAAGTTGTACGAGTTAGTGTTAGTAAATTGTGGGCTTATTCCCCCCCCCCCCCTCTTCATATGTTCCATCAATCACATTAAAATTATGTCGCCTTGTCTTCGCCATTTTTGCCCTGGAAAAATATCTCTGGCTGTCCTCTCCATCTATGTCTCTCATCATCTTGTACATCTCTTATAAACTTTTGGAGCTGGTGTCCTACCCAATTGGCTTCATCTTTCACCTTCCAGCTAGCCTCCTTCCCCTCTCTCCCACCTTTTTATTCCGGCGTCTCTCTCCTTCCATTTCAGTTCTGAAGAAGGGTCTCAGCACAAAACATCAACTGTAGTCATTTCCATCAATGCTGCCTGACCTGCTGAGTTCCACCAGCATTTTATGTCTGTTGCTTTGGATTTTCAGCTTCTGCATACTTTCTCGTGTTTGTGATTTGACTGATCTTTCGTGCTGGAGTGTCGGAATGAAACCGTTCATATTTGTACCCTGCTCCACAGAATGGGCGGTAGGGCTTGTGTTGAATTCGGCTTGTTTCTTGAACTCTGACACCTCTGTTACAGTATCTCCAAATAAGGCAGTGTGTGGAGAGTGTAGTGCTCTACCATGGGATTTCCTTGCACAGTGTTAGGCTCTTGATAAGCAGCAGTGGGCCTCTTCTTACGTGAAGGGCTTATTTCCCATTTCATCGTTGCTATGTTATTCATGGAGCAAGGTCAACAACGAGTAGTCTGATGGGGCTCTGTCTTGTTCTTTTCACTATATTGTACAATTGGATCCTTCTCTGCCCTTCAACCTGATCTGTGCCCTCAAAGACATCGTCTTCAGCATAATCCACATACACACACACTCACACATACAAACAAACGTATACATACACTCATTCACATAGCACATGCATTGCACACACGGGTGTGAACGCACATGCATGAAAATAGACACGTGTGCAAACACACACACACACACATACACACACATGCACAGGCACAGACCACATGCGCACATACACACAAAAGCATTCACATGCATCTCTCTCTCTGTCTCTTCAGTTGTCCATCGAAATCCGATGACGACGTCCACTCCTTTAATGGTGAGATCTTTGATGACTATACAGTCCTATCCTGGACCCACAAGCTCTATTGCAGGTGGGACATGTACATGTGGTAGTGGTGGCAACCATGGCTGCATTTCTCCTGGCTCTCTTCTGCAGTCTTCTGGTTGTTCTTTCCATCTCCGGAAAATGAACCCCGTCCCCACACAGCTGCTGCCATGCATAGACGCACAAACACACACAGACACACACACACACACACACACATGCACACACAGAGAACACAGGCACAGACACAAACACAAACACATACAGGTTCACATAGCCACACGGTGATACATATACAAGGTATCACAGATGCCAGGTGCCTGTGTTAATGAAGTTAACAGGTGACTTTGGCACTGTTATTTCGAGATTTTCTAACAATTAGTTGCCTAGCTACACTTAGCAGTTGCCACTGTAATACTAAACTCTTAGTAGAACCCCAAATCCCTTTATCTACTGTCATTCCTCATACCCCAGTGCTTCCTGCCTTAGCTGCAGTCAATTTGATCTCACCTGACTTAGATCAATTAGATTTCACTTGTGCTGCGCCCATATTGTATCTCATCCCAGTAGATGTCTGCTTTGTTTGAGAGAAGGCAGTTCTTGTCTCAGGTGTTTAACTGTTATGATCTTGTGTGTGAATTTGTTATTGTCACAGTATTGCTTTCCTGCTGTACGCAGTACAAAAACTTAACTTAATAGTTGTTGCACAAGACTTACCACAGATGCTGGAAACCTTGAGCAACACTTATAAATACTGGAGGAACTCAGCAGGTCAGGCAGCATCTGTGGAGAGGAATAGCATTTTGGGCCTTCAATAGGACTGGAAGGAAGGAGAAGAAGCCAGAATAAAAAAGCTGGGGAGGGGAAGGTGGGGGAGGGGGGAATGAAGGAGTGGGTGCGGGAGGGCAATTCAGAAGCTGGGAGGTGATAGGCGGAAGACATAAAGGGTTGAAGAAAAAGGAATTCTTCACCTATTAGTCCGAAAGCAAAATTACAGAAACAAAATGGTATAAAAATAATAGTTGTCTAATGGGAAACAGGGAAAGATCACAAATAGAACATGTGGTGAAGTAGATTACCAGGGGAGTTCTCTTACACTGATCACACAAAAACATTGTTGGTGTGCTTATCAAACATCTAAGATGCTGAGAGGTGATGAAAGGATGGGGCTGCAGCTTGTTGGAGAAGCTAGTCCAGGAGACCACTGCTGACAAACTGCATACTCTTGTGTCTGACAAATAAGGAGTTGCCCTTTTAAATTAGATTCAGATTCAAGTTTATTTCCCATGCATACAGTGAAATGCAGCATTTGCATTCACAACCAATACTACCAAAGGTGTACCGGGGGCAGCCCGCAAATTTCACCACACATTCCGGTTTCAACAGAACATCCCCGCAATGTTTGGCAGAGCAACACAACACAACAATAATACAAAACTCTTGCCTTCCATCCACTCACACACAGACAGGCCTCCATCTCTAGAAGAGGCCACATCCAGGCCTCCAGCCCTTGGCCCAGGACTCTGAGACTCACACATCAGGCTTCCTTGGCCCAGACTTGCAGACTCGATCTTTAAGCTTCTATCTCCACGCTCACTAACTTCAGTCTTTAATCTTACACCATATTGAGCAATTTTTCTCAGAATCTGTGGAATTTAAGAGGGTCTTTGTGTGTTTTTAAGGAAGGGGTAGGTTGTTGATAAGCAGGAGGGTGAAAGGTTTTTGGAGGTAGATAGGAATACAGAACTGAGATACACTTGAATTGCTCTGCTCTTACTTAGTGATGGAGAAGACTCTAAGAATTGGGTTAATTACACAACTTTGCACATTTGGAAAAAGTTCAAGTTCACATTTATTGTCACCTGACAGTACATATATGCAAACAAATGAAATAACGTCCCTCTGGTCCACAGTGCACCCACAAAATATATATCACACACAGCTCATAAACCAAAATATTACCATAAGTAAATCAATAAAATATAATTCCAAGTGGAGGTTTTGCACAGTAAAGGTAAACTGTAAGCAGCCTACTGTCCTAGTGACGAGATCTCAGTGGTGGCAGTGTTAGTTAGTCTCACAGCCTGAGGGAAGAAGCTGTTACCCAGTCTGTCAGTCCTAGTCCTGATGCTCCTGTACCTCCTTCCTGATGGTACTGGATCAAAGAGATTGTGGGATGGGTGGTGGAGATCCTCAACAATGCTTTGTACCCTTTGTCTCCAATGCTGCTGGTAAGTGTCACAAGTAGGGGAGTGGGAGATCTCTGTGATCTTCATGGCAGCTTTATTTACCACCTTCTGTAGGGTCCTATGGTCTGATGCCTTGTAGCTTCCGTACCACACAATGATGCACAAGAAGTGTTAAAACATGTCGTAGAGCACTACAATGCAGAAACAAGCCCTTTAGCACATCTAGTTCATGCCAAGTTGTTATTCTGCCTATTCCCATCAACCTGCACCAGGACCATAGCTCTCTGTACCCTTCTAATCCATGTACTTATCCAAACTTCTCTTAAGTGTTGCAGTCGAGCCCACATCCGCTACTTCTGCTGGCAGCCTATCCAGCTCTCGCACCACCCTTTCTCCTATGGTCCACTCTCCTCTCCTATCAAATTCCTTCTTCTTCAGCCCCTTTACCTCTTCTACCTATCATCTCCCAGCTTCTTACTTCATTTCCCCTTCCCTACCCACCCACCTCACCTGGTTTCACCTATCACCTGCCAGCTTGTTCTTCTTCCCCTCTCCCCACCTTAGTATTCTGGCTTCGCTCTGCCCCTGCGCCCCCCCCCACCTTCCTTTCCAGTCCTGATGAAGAACCTTAGCCTGAAATGTGGACTGTTTATTCCTCACCATTGAAGCTGTCCGACCCGTTGAGTTCCTCCAGCATTTTGTGTATGTTACCCTGGATTTCCAGCATCTTCAGAATCTCTTGTGTTTATAACTTAAGGGACAAAGCTTTCCCTGCTGACTTTTATGCTTTTCTTCCTCATTGACAAACTGGTCACTTACATCGACCTATAAACATCTGGAGAAGTCCACGGTACCTTAGACACTTAGTCCAGCGGTCGTGGAACATACAGATCCCTTCTTTGTAGAAGTGGTCCACAGCAGGGGTGATTGATAAGTTTGTGGCCTGAGGCAGAAGGAGGTGAGTTTTGCAGCTTTCGTTACATGCACGTGCAGTTCAACTCTTTGAGTGAAAGTGCAGAAAGTTTGAAGTTTCTCATCTCCTTCTACTTTAGGCTACAAACTTATCAATCACCCCTGCTGTGGTTGACTTCTGGAGGTCCTAGACACCGACTTCTTTGTCCGTATGCTCTACGACCGCTGTACTAAGTGTATAAATGTAGGAAAAATAAATGTACAAGGTTTTCTAAAGTTGACTCCTTCCACCTTAGGCCACGAACTTATCAGTCTCCCCTTGTATTTTACTGAAGCTGTGAAAGCTATTTTGAAAATAAAACAAGGGAGGCCTTGGTGAGGACTAATTTGGAGTATTGTGCGCATTTCTAGTTACCTGTTTACAGGAATAATATCAATGAAAGGGTACAGAGAAAACTTGTAAGGGTGTTGCTGAGACTTGAGAACCTGAGTTAGTGAGAAAAGTTGAATAGGTTAGGAATTTAGTCCCTAGAGTGTAGGAGAATGAGTGGAGATTTGATAGAGGTATACAAAATTATGAGGGGTATAGGTAGGGTAAATGCAAGTTAGCATTTTCCTCTGAGGTTGGATAAGAGGTCACAGGTTAAGGGTGAAAGGTGAAATGTTTAAGGGGAACCTGAGGGGAACTTCTTCACTCAGGGTCGTGAGAGTGTGGAACGTGCTGCCAGAGGAAGTGGTAGATGCGGGTTTGATTGCAAAATTTAAGAGAAATTTAGATAGGTACCTGGATGGGAGAGGTATAGAGGGCGATTGCCAGATGCAGATTGATGGGACTAGGCAGATTAATACTTCAGCATGGACTAGATGGGCTGAAGGGCTTGTTTCTGTGCTAGTGTTTTTTGAAGTTGTTAGTGATAGCAGATGCTGGAAATCTGCAATAAAAACAGAAAATGCTGGGAACACTGCAATCTCCTCTACAATGTAGTAACGGAATACTTTCTTTTTCAATATTTTTATTGATTTCTTACATAAAAGAATACAGAGTACAGTAGGATATATAATATATATTGATTACAATATATTGAAATCACAAATATAGTCTCATTACTCCATACCCGTACACATTAAATTTAAACATAATATTGAAAAGAGATCATTTTATTATACAAAAAAAAATCTAAACCCACTACCAGAAAAAAAACCAGCTGTTTGGTTAAAAAAAAAAGGAAAAAATTCTTATCATATAATAAAACATATTGTTAGCCAACATCTGTGCTTAATAGCAAATCAAAGATTTTGAAAATAATTTAAAAAAGGTCCCCACAATGTTAAAAAATCTTGTCTATGTTCAGAAATTGAACAGCGAATCTTCTCTAAATTTAAACATGACATAACATCATTTAACCAATGAGTATGAGTAGGCGGAGTGGCTTCCTTCCACTTAAGCAACGATGCCCTCCTGGCTATAAGAGACAGAAAGGCCAAAATATGCAAATCATGTGACTCCAAAATAATACAATTTCCTCCAACAATACCAAATAAGGCAGTCAAAGGATTAAGTTTAAAATTTACTTTAAAAAGCACCGAAAAAGTTTGGAACACTTCCTTCCAATATTTTTCAAGACTCGGACAAGTCCAAAACATATGAATTAGTGAAGCTTCTCCATTGTTACATCTATCACAATAGGGAGATATAGCCGATAAAAAAACGAAAGAGCTTATCTTTAGTCATGTGGGCCCTATGAAGCACTTTAAATTGTAGAAGGGAATGACGGGCACATAACGATGAGGTATTAACCAATTTAAAAATTTCATTCCAAGTATCCTCAGAAATTGGAATTTGTAAATCTTGTTCCCAGAGATTTTTAATTTTGTCTAAAGGAATATTTCTCATTCCCAACACCATACCATAAATATTAGATATAGATCCATTATGGAAGGGTTAGTACTGAAATACTAATCAGACGATCGCTTTGCAGAGTGATTGTCCTCATTCTGAAGGGGTGCCCTGAGGATCTGGTTGCGAGTTGCTTTAACTCCCCATTCCATCCTCTGTCTGTAGTCCCCTTCAGGGTAACATAGAACTTAGAACACTCCAGCACAATACAGACCCTTCAGCCCATGGCATCGTGCTGACCTATTAACCTACTCTAAGACTAATCTTACACTTTACTCCTACGTAGCCCTCCATTTTTATGTCTGGTGGTCTTAAGGCATGAATGTCGATTTATCTATTGTCCGGCAACCACTTCTCTCCACCCTCACTTATTCTCCTTACTCTACTGGTCCCATCATCCCATTTCTTTACCCCCTCCTGCCCTCTTGATTGCCTACTGCCCATACATTCCTCCCTTTCCTTCATTCTGTGGTCTGCTCTACTCTTTTATTAGATTCCGTTTTCCTCCCCTTATCACCCACAAGCTTCTAACATTATGCCCACATTACCTCCTCGCTTATCTGCCTCTCTCTCCCCCCCCCCGCTCACCTGGATCCAGCTGCTACTCACCAGCTCTCACTCCACCCTTTACATCCTGCCCCCCGCTACCTTTTTATACTGACTACCTCCCCTCTTTCCAGTCCTGATGAAAAGTCTTAACCAAAAGCATTGATTGTCCATTTCCCTCCACAGATGCTGCCTGACCTTCTGAGTTCCTCTAGCGGTTTGTCTGTTGCTCTGGTTTCCTCCCACTTTCCAACTACCGTAAGACCATAAGATATAGGAGCAGAATTAGGCCAATCAGCCCTTCGAGTCTGCTCTGCCATTCCATCATGGCTGATTTTTTAATCACTTTCAACCCCATTCTCCTCTAATCTTTGGAAGGACCTATCAATCTCCACTTTAAATACAGTATACAGAAAGACTTGGCCATCTGTGGCAATGAATTCCACAGATTCATTACTGTGTAGCTAAAGAAATTCCTCCTCATCTCTGCTCTGAAGATATACAGATTAGGGTTAGTGAGTTGTGGGCATGCTATATTAGCACAGATGCATGGTGACACTTATGGGCTGACCCCAGCACATAGCAAAAACAATGATGTAAATGCCACATTCCACTGTATGTTTTGATGTAATAAAGCTCATATTTAAATTAGCACAACACTATTATAGCTCAGGGCATTGGAGTTCGAAGTTCAATTCTGTCGCCGTCTGTAAGAAGTTTGTACTTGCTAATCATGCATGTATCGGTTTCCACTGGGTTCTTCGGTTTCCTCCCACAGTCCAAAGACATGGTGGTAAATAGGTTAATTGGTCAGTGTAAATTGTCCCATGATTAGGCTGGGGTTAAGTAGTGGGTTGCTGGGCAGTGTGACTCGTTGGGCCTGGTGTTGTTATCGCCAAATAAATAAATAAATAAATAATTGCTCTCCACTGGTACATGCTGACCTGCCTAAATGCCTGAAACTCTGTTCTCAGCAACAGATAATAAATAACACGCATACCATGTGTATGCGGGATGTGTGAGGTTGCAGCCTCTATTTGAACCCTGAAGGGGCTGCTCCTCAAGTTATGGCTACACTTCAGCTCCAGGCTCCTGATCTACGGTCACCCAGTATAGACGGGGATGGGTCGCTTGGGGGATTTGCTGGTTGGTTTGCTCCCAGGACTGGCCAAAATGGCCATTCACAGGTACTGCCGGTGAGTAGTCGAAGGTACTGCCTGCCTCTCTTCCGGGGTTACATTTGTTCCCGGGGTGTCCTTAGGGAAGGAGCATGCGGTCTTTAAAGGTACATTGGGGGATTTTCGAGAACAGTGGGCCCTTTAGTAGCTCGAATATGTTAACAGGTTGATGAGGAGGTTAAGAAGGCATATTACATGCTTGCCTTTATTAGTCGAGGTAGTGAGCTGAAAAATCAGGAGGTTCTGTTGCAGCTTTATGAAACTCTAGTTAGGCTACATCTGGAGTATTGCATACAGTTCTGGTCACCCTTATAGGAAGGATATTGATAATTTGGAGGAGGTACAGAAGAGGTTTACCAGGATGCTGCCTGGATTAAAGGGTATGTGCTATAATGAGACATTGGACAAAACTAGGTTGTTTTCTCTGGTGAGCCAGAGGCTGAGGGGACACCTGATATAGATTTATAACATTATGAGTGACATAATATTTTCGTTCAAGGGTTGAAAGTCTTCCAGCAATGAGCATGCATGTGAGTTGAAAGGGGAACATTTCAAAGGAGATGTGAGGGGCAAGTTTTGTTACACAGAGAGTAGTAGGTGCCTGGAATGCACTGCCTGGGGTAGTGGTAGAGAGAGATACAGTAGGGATATTTAAGAGAGGTTTAGATAGACATATGAATGTGAAGAAAGTGGAAGGATATGGACATTTTGTAGGCAGAAGATACTAGTTGGCCATTTGATGGCTAATTTTATTGGTACAGCGCAATATTGTGGGCCAAAAGGCTTGATCCCGTGTTGTATTCTATGTGCTAAACATATTTGAACTTGACACCATAAATAGCTTATGATGCCCTAATTACGTACAATGTTTTGTAGGTGAATAAACTTTTCCTGTCAACATGGAGCTGAGTTATGGTTTCCATCGAGGTCGTAACTCAGATAATAGTTGTTTAAGTTTGTAAGGATGTTTTTGGGGACAAAGAGAGGAGATTAATGGGTCAGGTGGGGTTTATAGACAGGAATGTGGAGAAGTTACCTCCTCCATAGATGAATCCCAAGCCCAGCTATGAAAGGAGGGTTGGGCATAGGGCTAGGAGCCCCATCCGCCAAAAACCCAGCGCTATAGAGACCCCAACAGAAACTCCAAAGACCTCATCATTGCTGGGAAGAGGAAGGATCTATGATGGGCTCCACTCTGAAAGACTGGTCCATGACAGAGGTCTCTGGTGAGCTCCTGTCAGCAGCCTGTGCCCTGGTGGGGGTGATGGACTTAAGAACATTCTGAGCTCAAAGGCCAGCGAGGTGGACGGGTGACAAAGGACATCTGTGGATATCAAAGTGTCCCAGGTCGGTGGATCCTAGGAGTGGGTGTCCGTGTGAGCCGGAGACACAAGGAGGCATGAAGGCTGGTGAGCGGGCGAGCCCAGAATTTGGGGTCCTGTCACGGGCTAGACCAGGGATTGATATCGGGGTCCTGTCATAGGCTAGTCCAGGGGTTTATATCAGGGTCCTGCCATGGGCTAGACCAGGGATTGATATCGGGGTCCTGTTACGGGCTAGTCCAGGGCTTGATATTGGGGTTCTGTCATGGGCTAGACCAGGGATTAATATCGGGGTCCTGTCATGGGCTAGTCCAGGGGTTGATATCGGGGTCCTGTCACGGGCTAGTCCAGGGGTTGATAGCAGGATCCTGTCATGGGCTAGTCTGGGGGTTGATATCAGGGTCCTGTCATGGGCTAGTCCAGGGGTTGATATCGGGGTCCTGTCATGGGCTAGTCCATGAGTTGATAATGACAGCAAACTTGAAGCTTGATCAGAAGTCTGGAAGTCTAAGCCTGATGGCCTGATGGCTGAATCCTGAAGACCGGAGGCCTGGGGTTGGAGAACTCTGTGTATGTGTGTACGCACACATGTGTGTTGGGGGGAGGGGAGGATGGGGCATGTTTTGCTGCTGCTGTTTTGTTGCTTGCTGTGCCTGGTTCTCCAGAGTATTGTAGGCACGCTGTGTTGGTGCTACAATGTGTGGCGACAATTGCGGGCTGCCCCCAACACATCCTTGGATTGTGTTGGTTTTTAACACAATGGGCGCTATGGTAGAGTGACCCTATTACAGCTTGGGATGTTGGAGTTCAAATTCAAGTCTGACATCATCTGTAAGGAATTTGTATGTTCTTCCCCACAAAGACATTGGTTTCCTCCAGGTGCTCCAGTTTCCTCCCACAGTCCAAGGACATACCAGTTAGAGCTTGATTGGTCATTGTAAATTGTCTCATGTTAAGGCTAGGGTTAAATAGGTGGATAGCTGTGCGGTGTGGCTCGTTGGACTAGAAGGGCTTGTTCCGTTCTGTATCTCTAGACAAGTAAATAACTAACGACACGTTTCACTGTAAATTTCAATGTACTGACGGTAAATAAATCCATATCTGAATCTGAATCTTTTGTAACATAAAAAGCAGCTCTTCATTGGAACATTGCAGCTAGGACAAAGTGATGTTTATTTCATATGGAGATAGAGTACCTTGCATTTACGTGACACTTAGTCTGATGTCAAGGTCTAACGGAATGCAGTGAGATTGGCTCTGCAGCTTGTGTACTCTTGACCTTTGGGTAGAAGCCAAACTCCAGGCTGCTTCCTTTTGTCAACCTGGGAGTATCTTTTCTGCACCAACCCTTTTGCCTTGCCTAGGCTTCAGATTAACCCAACACTATACCTGCATTTCCTAGAGTCATAGAGAAATACTGTGGAAACAGGCCCTTTGGCCCAATTGGTCCGTGCCGGCCACAGCATCCTTCCTGCTAATCCCAGTTGTGCATGTTCAGCCCATAACCCTCCAATCCTCTTCTCGTCATGTACCTATCCAAAAGCTTCTTAAATACTGCAATTGTAGCCGCCTCAACCATTTCCTCTGGCGGTTCATTGCAGGTACTAACTACCCTCTGAGGTTACCTCTCAGCCTCTCCCCTTTTATCTTGTATCCGTGTCTGTGCCATGGCTGTGACTGTGGATTTCAGTTGTAGTAGTCCTAAACGGGGCATATTTGATGATTTCCTTTGGCACTGTCCCGTGCCATTTTTGGGTTTGGGCTCCCACCCATATTCCCTCCTAGGCTCTCTCAAAAGCACCATATTTGGGTAACTGGGATTAGTATGGGTAAGTACAGTGGTCAGCATATTCACTGTGGGCCAAAGGGCTTGTTTTGTGATGGTACTAAGTTTGCTGACTGCGAAAATCTTAAGCCCCATCTGATATAGATAGCTATATGTAAAGGGAGGTTATACTCTAGCTACCTAGTCTTCAAAGACTAGATTATCCTCCACAGTGAGTTTAGGTGCCAATATCCACTATTTGAGTGGTGGGATCCCTTTCCCCCCCACCATAGAGGAGATACTTCCAGCAAACAAAGTAGCTTAAACACTTCAATTTATTTTTAGTGATGCACATTTAAATTTAGATAAAGTTCTAAAAACACACTTAAAGCTCACAGAGGATTTCGATCTGAGAAAAGATTTCCAAATTACAAGCAATTTCTAACACAAAAGATTCCCAAAATACGGATACAATTCCTATAAACGAAAAAGACATATTAATGAGATGCAGACAAGCGAGTAGTCTGTTGCAGAAATTGAAGGCAGAGGAACGGATTCTCATTCACCCATGTTTCTTTCATTCTCCTTGATGTTCCATGACCATACCTCACAAATCTGACTGCTCATTTACATTTATACTGGGTTTTTTTTGGCTACCTTTTCACACAGATGGTCTACAAGCTTCTGGGGACAGATATCCCAGATACCCAAAAATTGAAGCTGATTCTCTGGGTACACAGATCTTACAATAGATCATATATTGATGTGCTATGTGATAGGATCAATCTGGTCTGCCAGCTTCCTTGAACTAAATAACTTAGCCAATGTTGTCTGGTTTGATACAGGTCAATTAACATAACCCTGTTATTTTATACTGTGTCTCACTGTGAGCCAGCAGTCTGTTATCTATAGACAGTGCTGTTTGGTTGCAAAGCTGTCCTTTTAACTTCAGACTGATTACTGCTTAGCACTTACATTAAGACCAGAAAACTGGCTCCTGTTTATGAGAAGAAGCTGAACAAAGAATATTGTTTGGAAGTTTAACTTACTCAAAAACAACTATTTGATCTCTAGAAGTTTCAGCTACTGTGTTAGAAAGCTAAGCTTGGCAACAGGCCCATAACAGTTTCTGTGCTGTGTGACTCTATGGATCCATGACCCTAACTCACTTTGGTCTGTGGCTTCTGTTTTGCTTTCTGTTTCCTCTTACTTGCACATTATTTTTGCCTCGATTCTGGGAAAGCTATGCTTAAGCAATCTTTCAGGTTCATGACCATTGTTCACACTTGCTGGCTGCCAGCAGACTTTTCTAGGTTCATGTGTATAGAATTGCTGAAGGTTAAGTTTATGCTCTCAAATGGTCTGTCACCTGGCAAAGATTAGTCTGTCTAGTTTTTGCCTCACGGCCCGGTATAGCCACTCCATTGCACAGGAGCTCATGAGGCTACAAAGCGTGGTGATACAGGGCCTGTTCCATCACAAATACAGCTCTTCTCACCATTGAGGACATAATAATAACAATAATAATAACCTAGGACAGAAGGAGGAAGAGGAATAACAGATACAAGGAATTTGCACAACAGTCAAATAAAACTTCTAAGGATATATTTTCATTAATGAAAATAGGATTCAGCACTCCACACGAGCATATGCAACTCTGACAAGAAGTACACACTGCTCAACTTAAATGAAAACACATCCCAGAAAAATGAAGAAATTATCACTATAGAAGAAAAGGTTAACCAATGGAAGAACATGACCCTCCATGAAAGATATCCTCACAATCTGAGGAGATTAGATGCCAACAGGGAGACGTTGAACACCTGGCTTAGAGTTGAAGTCCTCTTCCCAGAAACAGAGGGGTTCTTGTGGTGGTACAGGACTCAGTGGTTAACACACACACTTATTAAAAAATACTCAATAAAAGACCAACAAATTCAAAACGATAAATATAGAAAATGCCAAGAAAAAACAGAAACACTCCAACACATTACAGGATTCTGCAGCAGTTTAACTCAATCTGATTACTTATACAGGTATAATCAAGTGGCAATTATCATTCAGCAAAAGCTTGCTTTAAAATACTAACTCATAAAAGAAACCATAGCAGCACACATAAAAGTTGCTGGTGAACACAGCAGGCCAGGCAGCATCTCTAGGAAGAGGTGCAGTCGACGTTTCAGGCCGAGACCCTTCGTCAGGACTAACTGAAGGAAGAGTGAGTAAGGGATTTGAAAGTTGGAGGGGGAGGGGGAGATCCAAAATGATAGGAGAAGACAGGAGGGGGAGGGATGGAGCCAAGAGCTGGACAGGTGATAGGCAAAAGGGATATGAGAGGATCATGGGACAGGAGGTCCGGGAAGAAAGACGGGGGGGGGGGACCCAGAGGATGGGCAAGGGGTATATTCAGAGGGACAGAGGGAGAGAAAAAGGAGAGTGAGAGAAAGAATGTGTGTATAAAAATAAGTAACAGATGGAGTACAAGGGGGAGGTGGGGCATTAGCAGAAGTTAGAGAAGTGGATGTTCATGCCATCAGGTTGGAGGCTACCCAGACGGAATATAAGGTGTTGTTCCTCCAACCTGAGTGTGGCTTCATCTTTACAGTAGAGGAGGCCGTGGATAGACATGTCAGAATGGGAATGGGATGTGGAATTAAAATGTGTGGCCACTGGGAGATCCTGCTTTCTCTGGCGAACAGAGCGTAGGTGTTCAGCAAAGCGGTCTCCCAGTCTGCGTCGGGTCTCGCCAATATATAAAAGGCCACATCGGGAGCACCGGACGCAGTATATCACCCCAGCCGGCTCACAGGTGAAGTGTTGCCTCACCTGGAAGGACTGTTTGGGGCCCTGAATGGTGGTAAGGGAGTAAGTGTAAGGGCATGTGTAGCACTTGTACCGCTTACACGGATAAGTGCCAGGAGGGAGATCAGTGGGGAGGGATGGGGGGGACGAATGGACAAGGGAGTTGCGTAGGGAGCGATCCCTGCAGAATGCAGAGAGGGGGGGTGGGAGAGATGTGCTTAGTGGTGGGATCCCGTTGGAGGTGGCGGGAGCTACGGAGAATAATATGTTGGACCCGGAGGCTGGTGGGGTGGTAGGTGAGGACCAGGGGAACCCTATTCCTAGTGGGGTGGCGGGAGGATGGAGTGAGAGCAGATGTATGTGAAATGGGGGAGATGCGCTTAAGAGCAGAGTTTAAGAGCTGGGGTGATATACTGCGTCCGGTGCTCCCGATGTGGCCTTTTATATATTGGTGAGACCCGACGCAGACTGGGAGACCGCTTTGCTGAACACCTACGCTCTGTCCGCCAGAGAAAGCAGGATCTCCCAGTGGCTACACATTTTAATTCCACATCCCATTCCCATTCTGACATGTCTATCCACGGCCTCCTCTACTGTAAAGATGAAGCCACACTCAGGTTGGAGGAACAACACCTTATATTCCGTCTGGGTCGCCTCCAACCTGATGGCATGAACATGGACTTCTCTAACTTCCGCTAATGCCCCACCTCCCCCTCGTACCCCATCTGTTACTTATTTTTATACGCATATTCTTTCTCTCACTCTCCTTTTTCTCCCTCTTTCCCTCTGAATATACCCCTTGCCCATCCTCTTGGTCCCCCCCCCCCGTCTTTCTTCCCAGACCTCCTGTCCCATGATCCTCTCGTATCCCTTTTGCCTATCACCTGTCCAGCTCTTGGCTCCATCCCTCCCACTCCTGTCTTCTCCTATCATTTTGGATCTCCCCCTCCCCCTCCAACTTTCAAATCGCTTACTCACTCTTCCTTCAGTTAGTCCTGACGAAGGGTCTCGGCCTGAAACGTCGACTGCACCTCTTCCTAGAGATGCTGCCTGGCCTGCTGTGTTCACCAGCAACTTTTACGTGTGTTGCTTGAACTTCCAGCATCTGCAGAATTCCTGTTTTTTGCGTTTTTAAAAGAAACCATATCTCACTATAAATATGAGCCTGATCCAGTTTTAGAATCAAGAGTTTCATGAATTATATTGCGACCGATTGGTTATTACAGATGGGACAATCCATAATAACTGCCCGAATATAATAATATAAGATAAACAAGCAAGAACAATTTACTTAATCAATATAGTCGTTCCAAACACACATAACTTACAGAAATAAATAAGTGAAAAACAGCAGAAGTATGCTGATTTTAAAAAGGAAATTGAAAGACTATGGAACATGAACAGTGGATTCATTGCCCCAATAGTAATATCTACAACTGATATCATCCCAAAGTTACTATACAATAGCATTAAGCAAGTAAAGCTTAATATCTATGTAAACAGTAATAGTTATTTAAATCTCTAAAAGCCACAATACTAAACACCACAAGAATAGCCTGAAAGTTCTTAGCAATTGAGAAATGAGTGTGCTTGGCTAGGCCCGTACCTCAGGTTTTACCAGCCTGAACTGAGAAAAAATGTTTAAAATAATAATGATAATGATAATCGTAATAATAATATGTGACACTTGTATCATCCCAAACACATTGCACAATAGCATATACAATTAGGGCTACACTGCAATATTTATGTAAATCTGCTAAAGCCACAGTACTAAACACCACTGGAATAGTCCGAAAGTTCCTAGTTATTGAGAAGTGGGTGTGTTTGGCTATGCCCAAACCTCAGGTTTCACCAACTTGAGCTGAGAAGAAAATGAAAATTATAATGATAGAACTTATTTATAGAGCATGTTTCATCCTAACAATGTAGTTCAAAGTGCTTCACAATGGGATCTCATGCAAACATGAAAATAAAAGATAAAAAGATGTTAATTAAAAGCAAGGTTAAGTAAGTAAGTTTTGAGCTGCTGTTTAAAAGTGTCAACTGGATCTGCATCCCTTATACTTTTAGGTATTGGATTCCACAGTTTAGGAGCATCTACAAGAGTTGATGTCTCAGGAAGGTGACATTCATCATTAAGGATCCTCACCATCCAGGCTATGCCCTTTTCTCGATGCCGCCATTTAGTCAGAGAGTGGTCAATCTGTGGAATTCATTGTTGCAGACGGCTGTGGAGGTCAAGGCCAAGTCAATGGGTATACTTAAAGCGGAGGTTTAGTAAGGCTCTTGTTTAGTAAGGGTGTGAAAGATTTTGTGGAGAAGGCAGGAGAATGGGTTTGAGAGGGATGATAAATCAGCCATGTTGAAGTGTGGAGCAGACGGGGGGCCGAATGGCTTAATTCCGCTCCTGTATCTTATGGACATGGTACAGGAGGCTGAAGAACCACACCCCTAGGTGCAACAACAGCTTCTTCCCCACTGTCATCAGTTTTTGGAACAACTTGAAAAACCCTTACACTACTTTGGAGTATATTTCCTTTTCCTCTCAACTTACACTATTGTTGTTGTTTTAGTTTATTTTGTTGTGTACTTTATCTATAATTTATGTTAATTTAAGTCTATTTTAACCATGTTGGTCATGTTTGTAATGTACTGTACTACTGCTGCAATAAGATCATTCTCACGGCACTTATACCCTGTGTGTATTCGTCCGTGACGGCAGTGAACTTAAAGGTGTGGAAGCATCAGGAGGGTAATATTTTAGCAAACTTGATGGTTTAAATGATAGATATAATTAAATTAATCATGATTTGTAGGAAATGGAAAATTGATCATAACTGCTGTGATGAAATGTTAACTAATTGGGACTTAAATATGTCCCTTTAGAACAGAGATGAAGAGTAATTTCTTAAGCCAGAGGGTGGTGAATCTGTGGAATTCATTGTCACAAATTGCTGCGTAAGTCAAGTCTTTGGATATAGTTGAACTGGAGTTTGATAGGTACTTAATTAGTAAGGGTTTCAAAAGTTATGAGGAGAAGATAGGAGAATGAGGTTGAGAGGGATAATAAATCAGCCATGATCGAATGGTGGAGCAGACTTGATGGGCCAAATGGTGCAATTCAGCTCCTATGTCTTAGAAAGAGGGACATGTTCCTCAGCACATCTGACCCAAATTTGTTAGCTTGTTTAGTGAATGGCTGTCATGGTTTAATAGCAAAAGCTATGTGACACCGGTCTATGGAGCGTTGGTGTGTGACAGAATGCCGGAGGTTCGTAGCTTAGGCCCCAGTTGGAGACTTTGGGTTGTGTGTAGGTAATGAGAATATGGACTACTGAGCTATATCTGAAGCTTGGGTGTCTTTTAAAAGCAGACTTAGAAAACTAGCAACAGAGCTTGGTGACCTCAAAGCTCCTTCATCCATCACGTCAGCCTGTGTGTGGAGTACTTCCTGGACTTCCCTCCTCCTCTCCACACCATCCAGAACTCAGCTATGTCAGCATAGCCTTAAGATGGCAACCAGCCATACCAGCAATGGCTGGTCGCTGAGACCATAAGGTAGGTGGGGGGCTGGGGGTGGGGTGTCGAGGGATGTGTGTTAATCGCACAAGCCTTTCCCAGTGCCTGCACAGCTTCCCAGTTTGGATTTGGAATTAGAGTGGAATTGGTTTACCATTGTCCCATGTACCCTAAGATGCAGTGAAGTGCTTGTTTTGCATGGTGATCAGACAGATCAGATCATTACAACAGTATTTTGAGGGAGAACAAGGTAACACAATAGAAGAATGCAGAATAAAGTGTATCAGGAGGTGCAGTGCAGGCAGACAATAAGGTGCAAGGTCATAACAAGGAAGACTGTGAGATCAAGAATCCATCTTGTACTAGTGAACCAGTCCAAGTCTCTTAACAGTGGGTGGTATGTGCTTTTGGCCTGTGTATCTTCTGCCCATTGGGAGTGGGGAGAACAGAGATCTTCAGGCTGAGTAAGGTCTCTGATTATACTGGCTGCTTTAGCGAGGCAGTGAGAAGTGCAGACAATATGCATAGAGGAGAGGCTGGTTTCCATGATGTGCTGAGCTGTGTTCACAGCTCTCTGCAGTTCCTTGTGGTAACGGGGAGAGCAGTTGCTCTACCAAGTCACGGTGCATCCAGATAGGATGCTTTTTGCAATGCATCAATAAAAAAACTGACCTCCTTCTCCCCTTGAAAGGTGGGGATAGGCTAGCTGAGGAAAGTGAGAGGGATATCTTAAACAATACAAAACATGCTGGAGGAAATTCGTGGGTTAGGTGGCATCTATGGAAGAAAATGGACAAGAGCTAGCAAGTGATAGGTGTATCCAGGTGAGGGAGAGTGATGGGCAGATGAGGGAGGAGGGGATGGTTCATTCCATGCTAGGACACTGCAAATCTACACCATGTGTAGTGGCTTCCTTGATTCTATGGATCATACTGAATTTCTCCTGGTGAAAATAGCGTATGAGGAAAATTAAGGTCTTTGCAACACAGAATGACAACGATGTAGAGAGCTCACTGCCTATGGGGCAGGTGTTCACATTCTAAGGGATCAAGCTGTGATTGTGACAAGACTTCAGAACTGAGGGCTTAAGGTTCCACACAATTGTGATGTCTTGCCTCATGTATCATGGTGTTTGGGCTAAACCCTTCTTGGGAGAGACAATAGAAAAATCACAGGTAAACTCTCAGGATGGTTGGTGGAAAGAAAGATCTAGAAAGTTCCTTTGCATCCCAGAGGGGCAGCACAGTAAGTTAGCAGTTTGCACAAAACTATTATAGTGGCAATGACCGGGGTTAAATTCTTGCTGCTGTCTGTAAAGAGTTTGTATGTTCTTCCCGTGACTGTATGGGTTTCTTCTGGGTGCTCCGGTTTCTTCCCACATTCCAAAGGCATTGGTCAGTATGTTAATTGATCACATGGGTGTAATTGGACTGTGTGGGCTTATTTGGCTAGAAAGCCCTGTTACTGTGTTGTAGCTCTAAATATAATAAGGTAAGACCCAACCAGTTAAACATAACTGGCCTAGGAGTTGCAATCACTCGAGTTCTAAAGCTGTTCCCTTTTGTAGGTGGTGAGTCTTTTCAACCAGGACCAAATGGTTGCTGGAATTCAGTGAGTTGCTATGTCCACACGAGTCTGCAGCCAGTTGAAGAGGGTCAGTATTCTGTAGGAATGGAAACAGCTAATTTTGGTGATAATATCAAATATCCTCCCACTACCACTTCAGCCCATGGCTGAGGAATCCCTAAACCCCTGGATAATGGCCACACTCTTCTTCTTAAACTATGGTTTAAATATAGAGCAGCACAGGCCCTTCGGCCCACAATGTTGTGCGACCTTTTTAACCTACGCTAACCCTTTCCTCCCACATTACTTTCAATTTTTCTGTCACCCATGTGCCTATCTAAGAATCTCTTAAATGCCCCAAATGTATCTGCCTCTATCACCAACTCTGACAGGGCTTTCCATGCACCAACCACACTGTGTAAAAAAACTTCCCTCTGACGTTCCTCCTATACTTTCCTCCAAGCACCTTAAAGTTATGCCCCCTTGTGTTAGCTATAACTGCTCTTGGAAAAAGTTTCTGGCTGTCCACTCGATCTATGCTTCTTATCATCTTACGCACTTCTCTGAAGTCACCTTTCATCCTCCTTTGCTCCAGAGAGAAAAGTCATAGTTCACACAAACTGTCTTCGTAAACCATGCCTTCTAGTCCATGCAGTCTCCTGGTAAATTTCCTCTGCATTATCTCTAAACTTTCCTCTAATGACATAACCAGAGCAGTATTCCAA
Source organism: Mobula birostris (assembly GCF_030028105.1). Classification (NCBI taxonomy): domain Eukaryota; kingdom Metazoa; phylum Chordata; class Chondrichthyes; order Myliobatiformes; family Myliobatidae; genus Mobula; species Mobula birostris. Next base: position 173,051,679 of record NC_092371.1, read on the forward strand.
GTGTGGTCCAATCAGGATTTTAGAGAGCTGCAACATTACCTGTGGCTTTTGAACTCAATCTCCTGACTTATGAAGGCCAAAACACCATACATCTTCTTAATAACCTCATCAACTTGTGTGCCAATTTTGAGGGATCTATGGACATGGAGTCCAAAATCCCCCTGTTCTTCCAGACTGCTGAGAATCCTGTCGACAAACACTGTCTTCAAATTCAACCTTCTAAAGTGAATCACTTTGCACTATTTGGGGTTGAACTCCATCTGCCACTTCTCAGCCCAGCTCTGCTTCCGGTCGATGTCCCATTGTAACCCCCAACAGCTCATTTTATTTTTGTGGTATTTCTTTGTTCGACTGTGAAAGCCTGCAAGAAAATGAACCTCACAGTAGTATATGGTGTCATATACGTACTTTGATAATAATTTACTTTGAACTTTGAACCTTCTACACTATCCGCAGCACCACTAATCTTTGTGTCATCTGCATGGTTTCTAAAGCTGTAGAAGTTCATTGTTGAGTGCCTTTGACTGATGGTGACCCGATGGATAGTGTAGTTGTCCATAGGGTTTCTGTGGCAAGATTAGCCCTCCTAAATTTATAGTATTGGAACAAGGAGTTAACTGTATTAGAACCTTGTAATTCTCAATCATATTTTTCCTAAGTCTATGCCAATCCCACATATTTCAGACTATCTCGATTACTAAATACTTTATGCTGGGAATTAGTCTAATGGACCTTCTCTGGACTTTTTCCAAATCCTCACTACTACCCATCAAGGGATGATAATGTGTATTAAATATTCTAACTGAGGCCTGGCCAAGATCAAAGCAACATTCCTGCTCAGTGTATCATGTAGAGAATGAGACACAATATTGACAATTATTGAAGTTTCTTACATTCTATTTACTCTGTTATTTGCTTGATTTTACAGATACTAAAATGGAAGCCTTGGACAGGACTCTAAATCACTATTTTGTTTTGTGGTTTGGGCCAAGAGGTAAGTAAAACTTTTGATTTTTTTTCAAGCCTTACTTTGTAATGTGATGCAAGGGTTTCTGTAGGAGAGCAATTAACGTCTTACTTTACATTGCAAGATCTAGAACATCGTTATGTGGGTATTAATTGAGCCTGTGACAGGAGTGTTGATGATAATGTACTGTGCATCTGTTAGAAGCACAGATATTTTAATGGGTGACCCATTAGCTGAATAATCATTCAACAGTACTCAAAGGGAAACTGAAATGATTAACAAAAATAGGTGAGAAGAACCACATTGAGTCCATAGGTTGTGGGATCAGTTCAGAGTTGAGGATAACTTCATTCACCTCAACTCTGACCTGATTCCACAACCTACAGACTCATTTTCAAGGACACTTTACAACTCATGTTCTCAGCTTGCTTGCTTTATTTGTCTATCTATCTTTATTTATATGTAGTTTGTCTTCTTTTGCACATTGGTTGGATGACAGACTTTGTGCATAGTTTTTGGTTGATTCTATTGTATTTCTTTGTTCTACTGTGAAAGTCCACAAGAAAATGCATCTGAAAGTAATGTATAGTCACATAAATGTACTTTGATAATAAGTTTACTCTAAACTATGAACTTTGATTTTGGGTGTCTTAATTAGCATGACCTTATTTCATATACATCCAGAAATTTCAGATATATTTTCTTTTAAGTCAAAGAAATGCCATACAAGACTGAATTAAAGAAAGCTTTATTCACTCAGAAGGTTGTGACCCTTTAGAGTTTTGCACCCAGAGGGCTGCGGAAGTTCAATCATTGATTGCGTGCAATAATTCGGAGTGGCACGGTGTCGTAGCAGTTAGTGTAAAGCTGTTGCTGTGCCAGCTATCACTGATTAGGGTTTAATTCCTGCCATTGCCTGTAATACGTTTGCACCTTCTCCCTGTGACCATGTGTGTTTACTCCAGGTGCTTCAGCCTCCTTCCACATTCCAAAGACGTAGAGTTTAGGATTAATGAGTTGTGGGCATGCTATAAAGACGCCAGAAGCATGGCATCGCTTGCGGGCTGCCCAGCACAATCCTTGCGGATTGGATTTGAAGCCAAAAATGCATTTCACTGTATGTTTTGATATACATGTGACAAATAAAACTAATCTTTAGTGTAAACACAAGAGATTTTGCAGATGCTGGAAATCCAGAGTAATGGACACAAAATGCTGGAGGAACTCAGCAGTTCAGGCAGCATCTATGGAAAGGAATAAAGAGTCGACATTTTGGGCTGAGACCCTTTATCAGGACTGGAATCTTTAGTATAAATGGGTTAGTGTAAACTGACTGTTTCATTCAGTAATTCTATGATTCTGTCACAAGGGGTGCTCGGAACAGACCCAAATGCAAGACACAGACACTGAAGTACAAGGAACAGGACTTGACTAGAGTAAGGATGTGACAGGATACAGGCAAGGAGCAGGGACAAGAGCAGAGACTTGGGCTAGGGAAAGCAGGACCAGGACTAGGAACCATGGACTAGGAGACAAGGCTTGGACTCAGAGCCCGAGACCGGACAAGGACCCAGAACCTTGGTCTTGCCTCGGGCTCGGACCCCAGAACCAGGCAGGGACATGACATGGCTGGGGTCTTGGGTCTTGAGCTTGGCTGTGGGATCCTCGAGGCTTGGGTGCTGAGGTTCCTGGAGCTTGGCCGCGGATCTTTGTCTTGAAATGCGGAGGCTGATAACTCGGAGGCTGGAGCTGAGAGACAGACTGGGAACTGAACATCAACATAGAGCCGGGACATATCCTTCGACAAGCCAGAACTCATCTTTAACACAACACTAACATGAGACAGGACAGAACATAGACATAGAGCCAGGACTTATCCTACAACAAGCCAGGACTCAGCTTCATCTCCACACCAAGGTGGGACAGGTCCACCTGTTGGGTAACAGCAGGACGGCCAGACTTACCCAACAGAGGCAAAGTCAAGACATGTCCCCCCCACAGGGCAACAGCAAAATGGCCTGACTTACCCCACAGAGGCGAGGACAAGACATGGCCCCCTGCAGGGCAACAGCAGAACAGCCTGACTTACCCCACGGAGGCAAGGACAAGAAGAGATAAACACCAAAGAACAACAGACAGTTCCATCTCTGCTCCGGGGTAGCTCCAAGTCTCAGTTCGGCCAGCAACCTCAGCTGGCTACAGAAACAGCCAAATCCATACCACAAAGACTACTCCAACAAGTGGCAACAAGGCTTCATGAAGCAGTGGTCCTCCAACCAGGCCTTGAGATCACAAATGGTTTCACTAGCCTTCCATCAGCAGGTTGCTCAAAGAGGGACTGCTTATGATTAAATCAAACAAGGAACAACTGGAAGACCCGGAGTACTGAGTCCACGGACCAGACTGTGAACCAGAATGCGGACTTCACGGACCAGACCATGACAGATTCTAATCCAATCTTGCCATTTGGTAACAATAATGTAAATACAATCAAACTGTGATAGACTTCAAGAGCGTGCCCAGTAGCTGAATTTATTACAGAACAGTCTGCACTATGGTGCACTAGGCAGAATAATAGTTTGGCATAGATGGGCTGAAAGGCCTGTTTCTGTGCTGTAATGTTTTGTAGTGCTGGAATAGTTTTAATTCACAGTTCTGTATGGGGACTTAACAAAGTGAGATAACAGAATGACCCATCAGGACCCTAACCAAACATGGCAGTGCTGATAGTGCTAACTGTGCCTGGTGCTTCAGACCTCAGAATTGAAAGAGCGGTCAGGGGCCAGACTCTCTCCAGGGGCAGGGAGATCCTAACGTAGCGAGTGGCAAGGTAAGATCTCCTCTGAATTCTGACAGCTCCTGTGCGAGGTTTGAACACAAATGCCCTGTGTTGGAGGAATCTGCCTGTTGTCTACAGGACAATCATTTGAAGGGGACTTTGCTGATTTTATAATGATTAGAATGTGGAGAGTGTGAAAGGGGAGGGGGGTTTGGTGTAGGATTGGCTGTTGGTGATTAGCATACATTCAAAGGGCTTACTTCCATACTATATCCCTCTATAATTGGCCGTTCGGCCTACAATGTTGTGCTGACCATTTACCTGACTCTAAGATCAATTTAGATATATACTCAGTGACTACTTTGTTAGGTACACCTATTAATCAATGCAAATATCTAATCATCTAATCATGTGGCAGCAACTCAATGCATAAAAGCATGCGGATGTGGTCAAGAGGCTTAATTGTTCAGACCAAACATCAGAATAGGGGAAGGAATGTGATCTGAGTGACTTTGAGTGTGGAATGATTGTTGGTCCCAAACGGGGTGGCTTGAGTGTCTCAGAAACTGCTGATCTCCTGAGAATTTCACACACAACAGTCCCTAGAGTTTATGGAGAATGTGTGAATGTTGGTGAAAAATATAAAACACCAAACACCAAGTGGCCATTGGGTATGTCTCTCTCTTATATATATATATAAAAATTTGTTACAATACAACAAAGATCACAACATATTTCAGTACCTAGACCCTCACTGGCCTCGGCCCAAAATGTCAACTGTTGATCCATTTCTATAGATACTCCCTGACCTGCTGAGTCCCTCCAGCATTTTGTGTGTGTTGTTCAAACTATATTTCTTAGAAATTTCATTTTCCATGTTGCTATTTTGTTTTGTTTGAATCTGTTGTAGATTATTCATTTAATTACATGAATATTCATCAGATTACAAAAGCCAGTAAACACGAGGAAATCTGCAGATGCTGGAAATTCAAGCAACACACAAAAAATGCTGGTGAACACAGCAGGCCAGGCAGCATCTATAGGAAGAGGTACAGTCGACGTTTCGGGGCGAGGCCCTTCGTCAGGACTAACTGAAAGAAGAGCTAGTAAGAGATTTGAAAGTGGGACGGAGAGGGGGAGATCCAAAATGATAGGAGAAGACAGGAGGGAGAGGGATGGAGCCAAGAGCTGGACAGGTGATTGGCAAAAGGGATACGAGTCTGGAGAAGGGAGAGGGTCATGGGACGAGAGGCCTAGGGAGAAAGAAAGGGGGAGGGGGGAACCCAGAGGATGGGCAAGGAGTTATAGTGAGAGGGACAGAGGGAGAAAAAAAGAGAGAAAGAAAAAGGAAAGAAAAAAAATAATAAATAAATGAATAAATAAGGGATGGGGTACAAAGGGGAGGTGGGGCATTAACAGAAGTTTGAGAAGTCAATGTTCATGCCATCAGGGTGGAGGCTACCCAGATGGAATATAAGGTGTTGTTCCTCCAACCTGAGTGTGACTTCATCTTGACAGTGAATCTAGTACCCCCTTTTGTATTAAGGGTAACCCTGTTAATCCTTTTCATTGTTGTAATGTCACACTTTACGTGTAAGAAGTTACAAGGACACAGAGAATTACAACAGGGTAATGCTTTGACGATTACAGTATATGCCCGATGGAGTGTATTCTGAGTGGTTGTGTCACCAACAATGTGTTGTCTTTTGCACATTGGTTGTTTGCCTGGCTCTGTCGCATGAGTGTTTTCATTGATCCTGTTGTGTTTCTTTCAATTTACTCTGTATGCCTGTAAGAAGATTAATGTCGGGTTAGTATATAGTGACATATATGTATTTTGATAATAAATTTACTTTGTACATTGGCTGCTTTATCGAGGCAGTGAGAAGTATAGACAGAGTCCATGGGTGGGTGGGGAAGGGGTGGAAGCTGGTTCCTCTGCAGTTTCTTGGGAGTCTGAAGAAGAATAATTGCCACATCAAGCTGTGAAGCATCTAGGATGCTTTCTGTGGTGGATCAATAAAAATTGGTGCGGGAACTTGCCAAATCTCTTGAATTTCCTGAGGAAATGGAGGCATTAGTGCACTTTCTTGGCTAAGAGTTTACACTAATCTCACCCTAACTGATTTACCCTGTATTTCGATAAGTTCCACCTTCTCTACACCTTGTTCTAGTGCTCTCTTACAGGCTAGGGTCAACTGACAGTCTCCGATTAACCTACTAACCGTTTGGGATGTGGGAGGGAAAGCACGTGGTCACAGCGAGAGCGTGCAAACTGCTCACCGGCTGCGCTGGAAGGCAGGATTGAACCGGCGATGTTGGGACTGTGAGGAAGTAGCTTTTCTACCTGTATCACTGTGTTGCCCTGAATTCTCAGAGTCATTGCGGATAATTTTAAATTTCAGTCATGTGCCTTGCTCTTTTGTTGTTTACAGTCGCTGAATGGAAAAGTGTCACGTGCACTGATCAGCTGCGTTGTCTCTGCAGCGCTTAGGTCATGGTAAATAATCACAATTTGATTCTGATGGGATATCTCATATACCCACAGGCTAAAGTAAATTTCCAGTACCTGAATGCTGAGTTGCTTTATGGTGAATCCTGCATGAATGTTGAACAGATTCTTAAAATTTCTCAGACTCTGTCCAAATCGTCTTCCTGGTTCACATCTATCAGTTTATCCTGGAACCATCTTCTCAGATGACTTTTTATTACTTTGGTGATTTTTTTATGTGTGCTATCACCAAAGGAGTTCATAGGACAGAAAACATAAACACAGAACAGTTTGACACAGTACAGGCCCTTCGGCCCACAATGTTCTGCTGATCTTTTAACCTACTTTAGGATTAATCTAATCCTTCCCTCCCACATGGCCCTCCATTTTTTTATCATCCATGTGTCTGTCATTTCACTGTATATAATGCATTTCACAATCGGTTTTGATATTTCAATGTACCTGTGACAAATAAAGCTAATCTTTATCTAAGAGTCTCTTAAATCTCCCTAATGCATTTGCTTCTACCACCACTCCCTATGTAAAAAAAAACTACCATTGACATCCCCCAGTACTTTTTTTCCAACTTTATAAAACTCTGGTTGGGCCGCATTTGGAGTATTCCATTCAATCTTGGTTGCCCCATTATAGGAATGATGTGGAGGCTTTGGAAAGGGAGCAGAAAAGGTTCACTGGGATGCTGCTGCCACCTGGATTAGAGGGCATGAGCCATAAGGAGAGGTTGGACAAACCTGGTTTGTTTTTTGTGGAGCGGCAGAGGCTGAGGGGAGATCTGATAGAGGTTTTTAGAATTATGAGAGGCACGGATAGACACTTGTGAGGGTTTCCTCCAGGTACTCCGGTTTCCTTCCACCTCCAAAAGATGTACAAATTTGTAGGTTAATTACACACGGGTGTAATTGGGCAGCATGGGCTCATTGGCCTGGAAGGGTCTGTTACTGTGTTGTATCTCTAAAATAAAATGGCTCTGGTTCATGGGAGCATAGGTTCTCACCCATCTTAGTTTTTCCAGTTATCCAGTCATTACCTTTACTTGTGAACCTTTCAGGATCAGGGTTTTATCTGTGTGGAATTTGCATATTCATCCTGTAACCGCATGTTCATGTGTTTCCTCCCACATCCCCAAGACTGTTAGACTGGGAGGTTAATATGCCTTTGTAAATTTTCCCTAAGTGTGTAGGTGAGTGCAGTGTAGTGGTAGAATTCGGGAGAATTAAGGATGAAAGATTAGTTTTATTTGTTACATGAAGCATACGGTGAAATGCAATGTTTGCATCAATGGTCAACTCAGCCCAAGGATATGTTCTAGGGGCAGCCTGCCAGCGTCGCCATGCTTTTGGCAGCAACATAGCATGCCCAAAATTTACTAACCCTAACCTGTATGCCTTTGAGATGTGTGAGGAATCGGAGTACCCGAGGACACCCACACAGTCACAGCGAGAACGTGCAGACTCTTTACAGACAGCGACAGAAATTGAACTCAAGTTGCTGACAGAGTAAAGCATTATCCTAACCGCTATCTTTAATGAGCAAGCAATAAACTTTTCCTTTATTTATTTCTGCTTACCTTCCATTTTACTCAATGTCTCTTGACTATATTTCTTGCTGCTGTTATCAATACCCAAATGAATACTGCACCTGTACTGACATTCTTTGACCTTGATAAATGTCACATCATGAGTCTAACTAAAAACCTGTTTCACTCCTTCCACGTACTCAATGCTGAACTGGTATTATCTGCAGCATTAGGCTGATCACCCTAAGGGTTAATTTGCAGGATGAGTCAATGGTGAGGAAGGTGAATGCATTGTTAGCATTCATTTTGAGGGGACTAGAATATAAAAGCAAGGGTGTAATACTGAGGTTTTATAAGGCATCGGTGAGATCACACAGACTATTGTGAGCAGTTTTGAGCTTTGGAGAGGGTCTGGAGAGGTTCACAAGAATTATCCTGGGAATGAAAGGGTTAAGGGGGAATATAAATCGGCTATGCTAGAATGACAGAGCAGACTCGATGGGCTGAATAGTCTGATTCTGCTCCTATGTCTTATGGTCTATCAACCTGCATAGATATTTCAGGGAGCTATGGACCTGGATCCCAAGATCCTTTTGCTCATCAATACTGCTTCAGGATTGTTGGATCCAACTGCCTAATTGTTATTTTTTTTTGCAGCTTAACAATTAATTGCTTCCTTGCATTTTATGTACATGTAACAGTTTATTATGCTTCCTAGTGGCATGGTATGTTCAATATGTCCCTAGTGGTTATACTGGCATGATACTGGGAAGTTCTGGAAGCTTGTCTTCATGCTGCACTATATGGTTAAGAACTTTCTCATTGGTTAACTCTTATCTATGAATTTGAATGGAATTTTCCTTATCTATGTAGCGTAAAAGGTGTGCTCCACAGGCAGTGCCGTTCAGTTCTTAGATCTTTTGAGTCTCCCTCTCTTGAACTAGTAGAATTCTATGACTGTCTGTTTTCAACTCTCTAATTTTTCAATTAATGCTTAATACAATGACAATAAATCATCAAGTTCCGTGCCTCTTTTCTGCCCTTTGAAAGAAACTTAGAATAAAATATTGAAATCCAACAGGTTCTTGCCATTAACGGTATATTCTTTCTTTGCATTTGATCTCCCAAGGTGCAACACCTAACGTTTGGCTGGGTTAAACTCCAAGTTAATAACAAATAGCAGTGGATTGTAAATGTAAGGGTGTGTCTGACACGAACAGTAAATGCTTTGAATATTTTTATATCAGAATCTAAATCTCATATCTTAGTAATGTGATAATAAGCCAATATCAATGTCAGTACCTTCTAACAATGCCAATATTGAATGAAGGGAAAGAATTCTACAAGATTAATTTAATCAAAACACTACTGGCTCTAAGTTATGGATAGCCTAAGTCCAGGTGGTTTCCAGTCCAATGTTTTGAAGGGAAGGTTCATTCAGCTGTATGATGCTCTGGTACAGCAATTTGAAAGAGCAGGAACATAAAAAGCTGCAGAGAGTAGTGCACTTCATGGGCATACCTCTCCCCACCATCTACAAAAAGGTATTGGTAGTGTTTCAAGAAGGCAACATTTATTATCAAAGGTCCCCACCACCCGGGACATGAATAAAGATAATAAAGATTAGTTTTATTTGGCACATGTACATTGAAACTTGGAAACATACAGTGGGAGCAAAGGAGGCTAGACATGGCTCAAACACCATCTACAAATTTGCTGATGATACAACCATTGTTGGTAGAATCTCAGGTGGTGAAGAGAGGGCATACAGGAGTAAGATATGTCAACTAGTGGAGTGATGCCATAGCAACAACCTGGCACTCAACGTCAGTAAGACGCAAGAGCTGATTGTGGACTTCAGGAAGGGTAAGACGAAGGAACACATACCAATCCTCATAGAGGGATCAGAAGTGGAGAGAGTGAGCAGCTTCAAGTTCCTGGGTGTCAGGATATCTGAGGATCTAATCTAACCCAGTCCCAACATATTGATGTAGTCATAAAGAAGGCAAGGCAACGGCTATATTTTATTAGGAGCTGGAAGCAATTTGGCATGTCAGCAAATACTCTCAAAGACTTCTATAGTTGTACCATGGAGAGCATTCTGACAGGCTGCATCACTGTCTGGTATGGAGGAGCTACTGCACAGAACCGAAAGAAGCTGCAGAGGGTTGTAAATCTAGTCGGCTCCATCTTGGGCACTAGCCTATAAAGTAACCAGGACATCTGCAGGGAGCGGTGTCTCAGAAAGGCAGCGTTCATTATTAAAGACCTCCAGCACCCAGGGCATGCCCTTTTCTCACTGTTACCATCAGGTAGGAGATATAGAAACCTGAAGGCACACACTGAGGGATTCAGGAACAGCTTCTTCCCCTCTGCCATCCGATTCCTAAATGGACTTTGAAGCTTTGGACATGACTTCACTTTTTTTAATATACAGTATTTCTCTTTTTGCACATTGTTTAATAATCTATTTAATATATGTAATTGATTTACATGTTTAGTTATCATGTTTTATTTTATTTATTATTACTATTATTATTTTTTCTCTCTCTGCTAGATTATGTATTGTACTGAACTGCTGCTGCTAAGTTAATAAATTGCACGTCACATGCCGGTGATAATAAACCTGATTCTGATTCTGAATGGCGAGTGTGGAGTGTTGCGGGAGGGGTGTGGGACAGGTGTCAGAGGAGTGCCAGCGGTGGGGTGGGGGAATGCACGGGAGAAGACACACCCAGCCCTGAGACACCAGGTAAGGTTATTTGATTCCAAACAATTGATTTATTGTTCATTACAAAATATCTCTCTGGTGTTTCCTGCTCCCTCCCCTCTCCCTTCCCCTTTTCCCAACCATGATTCCCCTCTACCTGACCCCTTCCCACTCTTAGTCTACAATAGAGACCCATATCAGAATCAGGTTTATCATCACTCACAGATGTCATGGCATTTATTTTTTTGTGGCAGCAGTATAGTGCAATGCATAAAATTACTGCTATACTGTGCAAAAGTCTTAAGCATTGTAGCTATATATATGTGCCTAAGACTTTTGCACAGTACTGTACTTCCCTTAAGCTATTCAGTTCTTGGTCCAATCGGCACAACCCTAATCACTACAGACAGCAACTCTATTCATGTTCCAAGCCTATACTGGTATCTGTCCCCCACTTTTCCTTCGCTACATCGACGACTGCATTGGCGCTGCTTCCTGCACGCATGCTAAGCTCGTTGACTTCATTAACTTTGCCTTCAACTTTCACCCTGCCCTCAAGTTTACCTGGTCCATCTCCGACACCTCCCTCCCCTTTCTTGATCTTTCTGTCTCTGTCTCTGGAGACAGCTTATCCACTGATGTCTACTATCAGCCTACAGACTCTCACAGCTACCTGGGCTATTCCTCGTCCCACCCTATCTCTTGCAAAAATGCCATCCCCTTCTCGCAATTCCTCCGTCTCCGCCACATCTGCTCTCAGGATGAGGCTTTTCATTCCAGGACGAAGGAGGTGTCCTCCTTTTTTAAAGAAAGGGGCTTCCATTCCTCCACCATCAACTCTGCTCTCAAACGCATCTCTCCCATTTCACGCACATCTGCTCTCACCCCATCCTCCCGCCACCCCACTAGAAATAGGGTTCCCCTTGTCCTCACCTACCACCCCACCAGCCTCCGAGTCCAACATATAATTCTCTGTAACTTCCGCCACCTCCAACGGGATCCCACCACTAAGCACATCTTTCCCTCCCCCCCCCCCCCCCGCTTTCTGCAGGGATTGCTCCCTACGCGACTCCCTTGTCCATTCGTCCCTCCCATCGCTTCCCACCGATCTCCCTCCTGGCACTTATCCTTGTAAGCGGAACAAGTACTACACAGGCCCTTATACTTTCTCCCTCACCACCATTCAGGGCCCCAGACAGTCCTTCCAGGTGAGGCGACACTTCACCTGTGAGTCGGCTGGGGTGATATACTGCGTCCGGTGCTCCAGATGCAGCCTTCTACATATTGGCGAGACCCGACGCAGACTGGGAGACCATTTCGCTAAACACCTACGCTCTGTCCGCCAGAGAAAGCAGGATCTCCCAGTGGCCACACATTTTCTTTCTTTCTTTTTAAATCTTTTTATTGAATAAGTATACAAAGGGTAAACCATAAAGGCACTAATACACTGTTAGAAATTACAGGAGATATTAATACAGAAGAAAAAATTGATACAAACAGTGCAATTTAAACATAAAATAATATGGTAAAATAATAGTATACTGATTTATATATATATATATCAATAGAGAAAGGAAAAAAAAACCCAAAAAAAGACCCCAAAAAAAACCCACCGTGCAACTAAACTAAAAGCAAAGCAAAGCAATGGGCTAACTTGGAAACAGGTAGAGTTAAAGAACTTAAAATCACGTCCTCAAACCCGACCTCCATCAAAAACAGTTAAAAAAAAAGGCAAGAAGGAAATATAAATATGGAACAAAAGAGAAAAAAAATTACATTAAATGAAAATATTGAATAAAAGATCTCCAGGTCTGTTCAAATTTAAGTGAGGAATCATAAAGATTACTTCTAATTTTCTCCAAATTTAAGCATAATATCGTCTGGGAAAACCAAAAAAAGATAGTTGGAGCATTAGGCTCTTTCCAATGTTGTAAGATACATCTTTTCGCCATTAAAGTAAGAAATGCAATCATTCTACGGGCTGAAGGGGAAAGATTACTGGAACTTTTAGGTAATCCAAAGATAGCAGTAATAGGATGAGGAGAAATATCTATATTCAATACTTTTGAGATAATATTAAAAATGTCTCTCCAAAAAGTTTCCAGAGTAGGACAAGACTAAAATACATGAGTTAAAGAGGCTATCTGCCCCGGACCACACATTTTAATTCCACGTCCCATTCCCATTCTGATATGTCTATCCACGGCCTCCTCTACTGTCAAGATGAAGCCACACTCAGGTTGGAGGAACAACACCTTATATTCCATCTGGGTAGCCTCTAACCTGATGGCATGAACATTGACTTCTCTAACTTCTGTTAATGCCCCACCTCCCCTTCGTACCCCATCCCTTATTTATTGATTTGTTTGTTTATCTATTTATTTATTTATTCCCTCCCTTTTTTCCTTCTCTTTTTTGTCCCTCTCAGTATAACTCTTTGCCCATCCTCTGTGTTTCCCCCCCCTCCCCCTTTCTTTCTCCCTAGGCCTCCAGTCTCATGATCCTCTCCCTTCTCCAGCCTCGTATCTCTTTTGCCAATCAACTTTCCAGCTCTTAGCTCCATCCCTCCTCCTCCTGTCTTCTTCTATTATTTTGGATCTCCCCTTCCCCCTCCCACTTTCAAATTTCTTACTATCTCTTCTTTCAGTTAATCCTGACGAAGGGTCCCGGCCCGAAACGTCGACTGTACCTCTTCCTATAGATGCTGCCTGGCCTGCTGCGTTCACCAGCATTGTGTGTGTGTGTTGCTTGAATTTCCAACATCTGCAGATCTTCTCGTGTTTGCTATAACCACTTTGATTACTTTGCACTAAAATAGATTTAATTGCACCTGTGCATACATGTACCTGTGCATGTGACAATAAACTCGACTTTGACTGTCTGACTTTGAGATAATCCAACTGTAATTTTTCAAAAGTTCTCTCAACTGGAAAATTGCAGCTGTCACTTCACTCTTTAGGAAAAGCATGACTAATGAGGATAGGTTGACTGATCTGGTGCTTTTCTCATTGGAGTGAAGGAGGATGAGAGGTGACTTAATAGAGGTGTACAAGATGATAAAAGCCTTAGATTGAATGGACAGCCAGAGACTTTTTCCCGGGGCAGAAACACCTAATACAAGAGGGCCAAATTTTAAGATAACTCAAAGATGTTAGAGGTAGTTTTTTTTTACACAGAGTACAGTGGGTGTATGGAACACACCGCCAGGGTGGTGGTAGAAACAGATACATTAAGGACTTTTAAGGGATGTTTAGATAAGCACATGGATGATAGAAAATTAAAGGGCTATATTGGAAGGAAAGTTTAGATTGACCTTGTTAAGTTATAGGATTGGCAAAACATTGTGTGCTCTAGTTTTCTGTGTTCTATGTTTTAAAGGGTGTTGGGGTCATAGATCGTTCAGCCTAACCCTTGTTGAGAGATGACAAAGGTTTACAAAGTCAGTGAAAGTTATTGAACAGTTTCAGCTGATCAGAGAGAAGAAACAAGTTTTATAAAAACATAGACCCCTTCTGATCTAATATTGAGCAGAGGAGACTAAAGCAGTGGACAGGGCAGCTCAGAACTATATTATTTAAATGGATTTCCTGAAACCATTGATAAAGTCTCTCTGACTGCCTGCTAAACTTCAAGTCCGTGAAATTTGAGGTGAGTTATTGATCTGTTTGGGATATTGGTGGAGAAGCAGAAGACAGAGGAGGGAGAAAAGGAAGGCATTTAAATTGGTGGGTTATAATGGGAGATGTCAGAACAGAAATCTCTGAACTGGTCACCCTGATTGCTGACATAACAGGTGGAACAGAAAGACATGCACTCACTGGCCACTTTATTAGGTACCTGAGTGTATGTTCGTTCTCTTCTGCTACTACTACTTTGTTTTTCACATCATCCTCTGTAAACTCTGGAGACTACTTTGCATGAAAGTTTCAGGAAATCAGCAGTTTCTAAGATACTCAAACCAACAGTTAAAGTCTCTACTGATCCGGGATTTTCATGCGACACAAAAAAAATCAATAAGTGGAAATTCTGCGGGCAAAAATGCCTTGTCTATGAGAGAGTTCAGAGGAGAATGTCAGACTGGTTCAAGCTGACAAGGAGGCGACAGTAACTGAAATAACCACATGTTACAAGAGTGGTGTCCAGAAGCTTCTCTGAATGCACAGCAGGTCGAACCTTGAAGTGGATGGGCTACAGCAACAGATCAGGAGCATTCACTCAGTGGCCACTTTATTAGATACAGGAGGTACCAAGTAAAGTGGTCACTGAATACAAATGATTGAAAGCAAGACTGAGTTCCTTAAAACCTTGACGAACATTGTTATCACTAATTTAATTTCTGTGTGCAGTGATTACAGATGCTTTGCTGTTAGCCCTTGAGATTAACAACAAAATTTATGGCTCCAAATATTCTTACTCATTTTCTAGCATTTTCTATCCAGCTCAGGAAAAGCACTCCCAAACATATAGCAGACCTACAAGGGGAGCTGCCGCAAGAAAGCAGAATCCATCATCAAGGAACCCAACCATCTAGACCATGCTCTCTTCTCGCTGCTGCCATTGGGAAGGAGTTACAGGAGCCTCAGGTTCCACGTCTCCAGGTTCAAGAGTAGTTATTACCGTTCAACCATCAGGCTCTTGAAACAGAATGCGCATCTTTACCTATCACAACTCTGAGCTGATTCCACAACCTAAGGACTCACTTTCTAGGACTCTACAACTCCTGATTATTTATTTATCTACTTATTTATCTATCTATCTGCCTGTCTATCTCTATCTATCTATCTGTCCATCTACCTATATATCTAATTATTTTTGTATTTGCACAATTTGTCTTCATTTGCAAGTTGGTTGTCTGTCTTTGTGTAAGTTTTCATTGATTTTATTGTATTTTTGTATTCTACTGTAAATACCTGCAAGAAAAAGACTCAAGGTAGTATATGGTGACATGTCTGACCTTTGATAATAAATTTGTTTTGAACTTTGAAGATTAGTGCTGGCTTTCTGCTTTTCAGAGAATAAATGCTATTGTGACTCAGTGAGTATACTTTTACTGTGCAATGATTATGCTTTGATATGGTTTATGTTTGACATGGCACTTTGTTTAGAAGGCATTTGCTGAATAAGTTAAAAAAAAATCAATATAAACTGCAGAGCAAACGTAAAGAAAGAAACATTTGTGTTTAGTTACCACAGTGTAACATTTGTGCAAATTGGCTGAGACCACAGAATGAAGAGTTGAATGAGAACAGTATCTATATTCTGCTGGAATAAATGACCTTGGAGTTATCTGTGTCCAACGTAGACAAAACACATTGTCATAAAAGTTCTATTGTAATAAAATGGAATGATCTCAGCTGCAAAGAATAAGAGGCTTTCTTTGTGTGAGGTCTTCCAAGAAAAGCAGTGTAAGAATGCAAGAGGAACTTTCACCCATTGTTGAGGGAGCCAGTTCCTGAAAAGAAACATGTTACCATAGCTTACAATAATCCTTCTGTGATGTAAACACTGCCTTCTTTATACCGTTATCTCCATTTATGGAAACGTCCCTTCAGTGTGCATTTTCATTTACAGGATGCATTATTCTGTTTTGTATTCCCTCGCCTGTGGGAAGTCATGCAAGAATCAGGCACAGTAGCATAGTGGTTAGCACCATTGTTTTACAGTGCCAATGATCACCGATTGGTGTTCGATTCCCGCCGCTGTCTGCACATTCTCTCCGTGACCACGAGCGTTTCCTCTGGATGTTCCACATTCCTCACACATTCTAACGATGTACGGTTAGGATTAGGGTTAGTAAACTCTGTGCATGCTATGTTGCTACCAGAAGTGGACTGCCCTCAGCAGTCGACACTTTCACTGTATGTTTCAATGGACGTGTCATAAATAAAGAATCCAGAACAAAGATGGAACAAAATTTACATTCTCTTTGCTCCTTTTAGTCTTTAATTTGTGTTTTAAAGATATAAAACTACCTATTTAATCAGTGATGAATTGTTTTGAGAGGTTGATGGTAAAACATCTCAACTCCTGCCTGAGAAGTGACTTGGATCAGGTCCAATTTGCCTACTTTAGCAACAGATCCACGGTAGATACCACCTCATTGGTTCTTACGACAACCCTGGAACATGTGGACAGCAAAGATGCATACATCAGGATGCTCTTTATCGATTACAGCTCAGCATTCAGTATCATCTTCCCCTCAAAGCTACTCAATATGCTTCAAGGCATTGGCCTCAACACCTCCTTGTGCAAATGGAACCTTGATTTCCTCACTTGCTAGTCCAGTCAGTTTGGATTGGTAACACCATTTCATCAGCACAGCTGCACCACAAGGCTCAGTGCTTAGTCTCCTGCTCTACTCATATTACACTTCTGACTGTTTGGCTAAGCACAGCTGTAATTCCATACTCAAGTCTGCTGACAACAGCACTGTCATTGGCTGAATCAAGGTGACAGTACTGAAGTGTAGCGGGAGCCGGAATATCAAAGACAACGTGAGTGGCTGTCGGAAGGATCTGCACTCGGTAATCAATTTGCCAATTCTCGAGTCGGAGAACTCAAAATAAAAAAGCAATCCTTCAGACTAACGGTAACTTTGAAGTAGTGACTGTTATCTTCCCTGACTCTGCGGAAGAAGTGTTATCTGTCTCTCCCTTGTTAGTGAGAGAGAGAGCCTGACTATAGATTGTGATCTCTCTTTGGGAGCTTTGCTGTCGCTTGCATGGTGGGTGGTGGGAATGCTAGAATAATTTTGGGAGGGAATAGGCTGATGCTTCTTGCTGCTGCTTGTGAGTGGGAGGGGGTAAGGTGCTTTAGGAATCGTATGTTTTTTCTGTCATTCCTTCTTTGGCAGTTTTCTTCTGTTTCGAGGATGTCTGTGGAGATTAAGAATTTCAGGTTGTATATTGTGTCCATTATCTGATGTTAAATGGAACAATTGAACTATTGGTGAATCAGCATATAGGAGGGAGATTGAAGATCTGTGTGAGTGATGCCATACAACGACCTCTTACTGAATGTCAGCATGACCCAGGAGCTGTTTATTGACATCAGGAGGAGGAAACCAAAGGTCCAATAGTTCAATAGTTTAAGATTTAATATCAGAGAAATGTATACAATATACAAACTGAAATTCTTGCTCTTCACAAACATCCATGAAAACAGAAGAGTGGCCCAAAGAATGAGCGACAGAAAAAACGTTAGAACCCCAAAGCCCCCCTACTCCCCCCTCCCACACACAAGCAGCAGCAAGTCATTGACTCTCCCCCACCCCCTCACTTCCACTAAAAAAGCACCAGCACCCTCCACCCACCAAGCAAGCAATAGCAAAGCCCCCAATTAAGACCATGATCTGCAGTACAACAAAAACTAATAATCGTTCACCTGACAATTTGAGATGCCACAGGCTCTCTCACCCCCTAATAAAAGGAAAAAGAGGTGTCTCCTTTCACAGCGAGAGGGGAGACATAACAAAACAACTTGCTGATTTACAGAGTTAAACATCTATTGTGCCATTTTTTTCTGAGTTCTCTGACCCGAGAATCAACAACAAACTCCTCCCACCAGAGAGAGAGAGTGAGCGTGCAATTCGCTGAGTATGGAGCCTCTGACAGCTGATCTACTGTTCTTGTTCTTCTGTTTTTCTCCTACAATGCTTCAGTTGGCAGCACCGGATTAGAATCAGCCTCTCCACAGGGCTGTGAAACCTCGGAACCCTGGAGGCTTGCTCGTCTTCTAGGCCGCATCCTTGGGATTTCAAAAAGAGGCTGGTTGTCAGCCCCCAGGAGCAGGTCCCACCACTGCAAAGAGCCGAAGTCTGAGTGTAACCCCAGGTCAGGGTCTTCGACAAAACCCCATCCACCTTGAAAATAAAAAAAGACAGACCTGAAAGGCAGAAATTAAATTGTTTTTGCAGATGAACTCAAAGGAGTCGTCATTGAGCGCCATCATAATTCTGCGCCCACCTAGGTCCATGAGCCTCATCGAAGGATCAGAAATGGAGAGGGTCGGCAACTTTAAATTCCTCGGTGTCATCATTTCGGAGGACCTGTCCTGTGCCCAGTGTGTAAAGGCAATTACGAGAAAAGCATGGCAGCGCCACTACTTCCTTAGGAGTTTGCTGAGATTTGGTATGACATCTAAAACTTCGACAGACTTCTACAGACTTCTACAGATGCGTAGTGGAGAGTATATTGACTGGTTGCATCACTGCCTGGAACCCTGAATGGAAAATCCTGCAAAAAGCAGTTGATCTGGCCCAGTTCATCTGGGGTAAAGTCTTCCCCACCATTGAGCACACCTACATGGTGCATTGTCACAGGAAAGCAGCGTCCATCATCAGGGACCCCCACCACCCAGGTCATGCTCTCTTCTCTCTGCTGCCATCAGGGATCACACGACCAGGTTCATGAACATTTATTACCCCTCAGCCATTAGGCTTTTGAACCAAAAGGGATAACTTCACTTACCTCATCAATGAAACGTTCCCACAACCTATCGACTCACGTTCAAGGACTCCTCATCTCATGTTCACGATATATCTTGCTTGCTTGCTTACTTGCTTGCTTATTTCTTTCTTTCTTTCCTTTTGTATTTGCTCAGTTTGTTGTCTTCTGCACACTGGTTGAACGCCCAAGTTGGTGCGGTGTTTAATTGATTCTATTATAGTTATTATTCTATTATGGATTTATTGAGTGTACCGGCAAGAAAATGAATCTCAGGGTTGTATATGGTGATGTATATGTACTTTGATAATAAATTTACTTTGAACTTTATAGATAAATTATATGTCTTATAATTACATGGCATATAAGGATAGGTTGAGCAAGTTAGGACTGTTCTTTTTGGGGAGAAGAGGGATGAGAGGTGACTTGATAGAGGTGTACAAGATAATAAGAGGCATAGATTGAGTGGACAGCCAGAGACTTTTAATTCGGGCAGAAATGGATAATATCAGCGGCATAATTTTAAAGTGATTAGAGTAAAGTATAGGGGGATGTCAGAAGTAAGTTTTTGTACACGTGTGTGGAATGCTCTGGCAGGGATGGTGGTAGAGGCATAGAGATTAGGAGCATCTAGAAACTCTTAGGTAGGCACATGGATGGCAGAAAAATGAAGGGTTGTACAGGAGGGAAAGGTTAGGTTGATCTTGGAGTACTTTAAAAGGAGGGCATAACATTGTGGGCTGAAAGGCCTGTACTGTGCATGTTCTGTGTTTGGTTATTGCCAAACCAGAAATCTTGGCCTTCTTAACAATGAGCAAAAGCCACCCTGCCTCTGCATACTCACATGACTCTGCAAGGACTTGCCTTTGTTTGGTGTTATGCCCCATATCATTTTCCATTTGTAGTGGTTGGTTCCGCTGTGTAGTGTTCAGTCAGTTGGAGGCCCTGTACACTGATGGTAAACAACCCTTATCTATTTGTTTTGTGCGTTGTTAGTGTTGTGTTATGTACCTGTGGAACAATGGAGGTCTTTGACACTCAGTCAATAGCAGTTTCCTGCCACATATAAAGTCCATTGCCACCAAAAGAGGATTTTAATTCCTACATAGTCAAAGCTCAAAGTAAATTTATTATCAAAGTATGTACATGTTCCCATATGCCTCATTGGAATTCATTTTCTTGCAGGCATTTACAAGAAAAACATGTCAGAGAATTTATGAAAAATTATACATAAACAAAGACTGACAAACCAATGTGCAATAGAAGAGAGACTCTTCAAATAAAAGTAATACTGAGAACATAAGTTGTAAAGAGGTCTTAAAAGTGTGTCTGTAGGATGTAGAATTACTTCAGTGTAGTAGTGATTGAAGTTATCCACTCTGGTTCACAGCCTGATGATTGAGGGGTAATAATTGTTCCAGAACCTGGTGGTTTGGGATCAAAGATTTCTCTACCTTCTGCCTGATGCAGCAACAAGAAGAGAGCATGGCCTGGATGGTGGAGCTCTGTAGTGATGGATGCTGCTTTCCTGTGGCAGTGCTTTGTGTAGATGTACTCAGTGGTGGGGTGGACTTTGCCTGTGATAGACTAGGCTATATCCACCTCTTTCTGTAGACGCTTCCACTCTTGAGCATTGGTTGTGATGTAGCCAATTAGGATATTCTCCACTGTGCATCTACAGAAGTTTGTCAAAGTTTTTGGTGGCATGGTGAATTCATGTAAACTTCTAAGAAATTAGACAATTAGATTATATGACCAACATCCTTGTTTTTATATTCTAGTGCTCTTGAAATGAATGCGAACAATACCTTCTTCTCCACCAACTCAACCTGCAAGTTAACCTTTAGAGAATCCTGCATGAGGACTCCCAAGTCCCTTTGTACCTCATATTTTTGAATTTTCTTCTCTTTTAGAAAATGGTCTATGCTTTTATTCCTTCTCCCAAAGTGCATGACCATACACTTCCCGATACTGTATTCCATCTGCCACTTCTTTGTCTATTCTCCTAATCAATCTTAAGTTCTTTTGCAGCCTCTCTGGTTCCTCAACACTACCTGCCCCTCCACCTATCGTTCACAAACTTGGCCATAAGCCATCAATTCCATCATCCAAATCATTGACATATAACATAAGAGAATAGGTCCCAACACACAACCCTGTGGAATACCACTAGTCAATAGCAGCCAATCAGAAAAGGCTCAGTTCCCACTCTTTGTCTCCTACCAATCAGCCAATGCTCTATCCATGCTAGTATCTTTCCTGTAATACTGTGAGCTCTTATCTTGCTAAGCAGTCTCATGTGTAGTACCTTGTCAAATGCCTTCTGAAAATCCAAGTACATAACATCTACTGATTCCCCTTTGTCTATACTGCTTGTGATATCCTGAAAAAATTCCAACAGATATGTCAGGCAAGATTTTCGCTTAAGAAAACCATACTGACTTTGGCATATTTTACCATGTGCCTCCAATTATCCTGAAACCTCTCCTTAATAATTGACTCCAGCATCTTCCCAACCACTAAGGTGTGGCAAACTGGCCTATAATTTCCTTTCTTCTGCCTTTCTCCCTTCTTGAAACATGGGTTGATATTCTCAATTTTCCAATCCTCCAGAACTGTGCCTGAATCTAGTGATTCTTGAAAGATCATTAGCAATGCCTGCTACCTCTTTCAAGTGTAGTCCATCTGGCCCTGGTGACTTATCTACCTTCAGACCTTTCTGCCTTCCAAGCACCTTCTCCCTAATAATAGCAATTGCACTCAGTTCAGTGCCCTGACACTCTGAAACATCCAGCAAACTGCTTGTTTCTTCCATAGTGAAGACTGGTGCAAAATATCTATTTAGTTCGTCTGCCATTTCCTTGTCCCCCATTTCTATGTCTCCAGCGTAATTTTCCAGTGGTCTGATATCTACTCTTGTCTCCCTTTTACTCTTTATATATCTGAAAATCATTTGGTATCTCCTTTTATATTACTGGCTAACTTACCCTTATGTTTCATCCTTCCACTCCTTATGGCTTTTTAGTTGCCTTCTTTTGGTTTTTAAAAGCTTTCTAATCCTCTAACTTCCCACTAGTTTTGGCTCTATTATATGCCCTCTCTTTTGCTTTATGCTGGCTTTGAGTTCCTTTGTCAGCCACGTTTGTGTCATCCTGCCTTTAGAATACTTCTTTGGGATCCAATTTTCTCCCAGAAACGCCAGCCATTGCTGCTCTGCTGTTATCCCTGCAAGTGTTCCTTTCCAATCAATGCTGGCCAACTCCTCTCTCATGCCTCTGTAATTCCCTTTACTCCACTGTAATACTAATATATCTGACTTTAGCTTCTCTCTCTCAAATTGCAGGGTGAATTCTATTATATTATGATCACTGGGCCGTAAAGGTTCCTTTACCTTAAGCTCCCTAATCAAATCGGTTCATTACACAACACCCAATCCAGAATAGCTGATCCCCTGCTGGGCTTAACCACAGACCGATCTGAAAAGCCACCTCGAAGGCATTCTAGAAATATTCTCACTTGTGATCCAAGATCAACGCCAACCTGATTTTCCCAATCTACCTGCATGTTGAAATTCCCCATGAGTATTGTAACATTGCCTTTTGACATATTTTTTTTTATCTCCTGCTGTAATTTGTGGCCCACATCCTGGCTACTGTTCAGAGGCCTGGATATAATTCCCATCAGGATATTACCCTTGCAGTTTCTTAACTCTACCCACAGTGATTCTACATCTTCCTATGTCATCTCTTTCTGAGGATTTGATTTTTCCCCAACAGAGCCACGCTACCCCCTATCCCTACCTTCCTGTTTTTTCGATACAATGTGTATCCTTGGATGTTAAGCTCCCAACTATGATCTTTCAGACATGACTCAGCGATGCCCACAACATCATACCTGCCAATCTCCAACTGTGCTACATGATCTTATTCTGTATGCAGGGTGCATTCAAATATAGCTGACCAAAGCTGACTGGAGCCATCCCAGTCCTCAATTCGTCATCCTTTGTTTTTTGTCCTGCTGTTACACTGCAACTCAGTTTTGCAATTTTGCCCTATCATGTG
This sequence comes from Mobula birostris, assembly GCF_030028105.1. Taxonomy (NCBI): domain Eukaryota; kingdom Metazoa; phylum Chordata; class Chondrichthyes; order Myliobatiformes; family Myliobatidae; genus Mobula; species Mobula birostris. The sequence goes on from NC_092371.1 coordinate 173,074,668, forward strand.
CCTGCTTTTCCTGATATTCTCACTACACTCTGCCTCTACTTTTATAGCAACTGCCCCAACCTCAGCCCTATCACTCAGTCAACAGCTCTAGCAAACCTGCCCACAAGGATATTGGTCCCCCTCAGGTTCAGGTGTAACCTATCTCTTTTATACAGGCCACACCTTCCCCAGAAGAGATCTCAATTATCCAGAAATCTGAAACCCTGCTCCCTGTACCAATTCTGTAGCCATGCATTCATCTGTCAAACCATCCTATTCTTACCCTCACTGGTGTGTGTCGCAGGCAGCAATCCAAAGATTACTACCCTGGAGGTCCTGCTTCTCAGCTTTCTACCTAGTTCCCTAAATTCTATCTTCAGGACCTCCTCCCTTTTCCTAACTATATCATTGGTGCCAAATGTACCAAGACTACTGGCTGCTTACTCTTCCCTTTAGAGTGCCATGGACCTGATCAAAGATATCCCTGACCCTAGCACCTAGGAGGCAACATACCATTGGGGTGTTTCTATTGCATCCACAGAGTCTCGTGTCTATTCTTCTTAACTGTAGAATTGCCTGTCGATACTGCAATTCTCTTTTCCCCTCTTCCCTTCTGAGCCACAGCACCAGACTCAGTGCCAGAGACCTGTTCGTTGCATTCCTCCTAGATCATCCTCCCCCAAGAGTATCCAAAACAGTATACATATTATGGACGGGATTGGCCACAGAAGTATTCTGTGCTGGCTGCTCATTTCTTTTCCCTCTCCTGACAGTCACCCAACTTAAGCATGACCACCTTCCTTGTAGTAACTCTTATCTGTTACCTCCTCAGTTCCCTGTGTGAGCTGAAGGTCATCGATCTGCAGCTCCAGTAACTTAGCACATTCTCTGAGGAGCAGCAGCTCGGTGAATCTGGTGCAGATGTGATTATCTGGGAGGCTGGAGGTCTCCCAGAGTTCCTTCATCTCACATAAAGAACACCACACAGCCCCTAGAGCTAACCTCCCTGCTCTAACTATGTACTAACAGATGAAGAATGAAGAAGAAGAAACTTCCTAGATATGTACCTTGTCTAAGCCTTATCTCACCGAAGCATGACGAGCCAAAGCTTCCCCACTCTAACACTGGTCCACTCACACAATGGCCACTCTGCTTGATTTTTATTTGCCCTTGCTAATGAATCGCTATTTGATTGGGCTGTCAGAGAGAAAAAAATAGTGGCACTGTTGTGCCTTCTTTGAAATGACACTTACGTGTTGGTCTCAGGACAGGTCCTCTGAAATGTTAATGCAAAAGAATATGCTAAACGTCAGCAGCCAGTTGTCATTCATTGGAAAGAAAACAATAAGGGGAGTTGGGAAGCCTGGTTATTTACATCCTTGGAGGAATAATTGAGGTAAACAATGTGGACTGGTGTTATGATTTGCATAACGATGTCATGGAACCAGCCACACAAGATGCTCAGTGGGTCAGGCAGCATCTGTGGAGAGAACCTGAAATATCAACTGTCTATTTTCCTCTGCTGCTGCAAACTGACCCACTAAGCTCAGGATTTGTAATCGGATAGGCTGTTACTGACTTAGATGATGTGAAATTTGTTGTTTTGTGTCAGCAGTACAATGCAAAGGCAATAAGTTACTATCAATTACAAAATAAATAAATAATGCAGAACAAAGGAATAATGAGACTGTGCTTATGGGTTCATAGGCTGTTCAGAATCCTGATGGTGGTGGGGAGGAAGGTGTTCTTAAAATGTTGAGTGTGTGTCTTAAGGCTCTTGCACCTCCTCCCTGATGGTAGCAATGAGAAGAGGGCATGTGCTGGGCGATGGTAGTCCTCAATGATGGATGCCTTCTTTTTGAGGTATTGCCTTTTGAAGATGTCCTCAATACTGGGGAGGCTAGAGCCCATGACGGAGCTGGCTGTGTTTGCAGCTTCCTGCGGCTTTCTCCGATCCTGTGCCCTTCCATCTTAAGCAACTCTATAGTTCTCTACCACCCACCCTGGCAGCATATTCCACTTACCCACCCCTCCCTGTGTAACAAAACCTGCCTCATACATGGAGTAGAAAGGTAGTGTAGCAGTTAGTATAATGTAGTGCCAGTGACCGGGGTTCAATTCCTGCAGCTGTCTGTAAGGAGTTTGTATGTTCTCCACTTGACCTCGTGAGTTTCCTCCGTGTACTCTTGATTTCCTCACACAGTCTAAAATTGAATTCGTTAGTAGGTTAATTCGTCACATGGGTGTAATTTGGTAGTACAAGCTCGTTGTGCCAGAAGATTATGTCAGTGTTGTATTTCTAAATAAATAAATAAGCCCCCTTTAAACTTTACCCCTTTCATTATAAATGCTTGCCCTCTGCTGTTACACATTTGGATATAGGTTTAGAATTAGGCCATTCGGGCTAATTCTAACTTAAAGCTGGCCAAGTGGTGCCACAACAGTCTCTCATTCAATGTCAGCAAGATTAAGGAGCTGTTTATTGACTACAGTTGGAGGAAACCGGAGGTCCATGAGCTAGTCCTCATTGAGGGATCAGAGGTGGAGAGCTTTAAATTCCTCAGTGTTATCATTTCAGAGGACCTGTCCCCGGTCTAGCACGTAAATGCTGTCACAAGGAAAGTATGGTAGCCTTGAAGTTTCTAAGATTCAGCATGACAAACTTCAATAGATATGTGGTGAAGAGTATACAATATTGATTGGTTGCACCTCAGCCTGGTATGGAAACACCAATTCTCTTGAACAGAAAAGTCTACAAAAAGTAGTGGATACAGCCCAGTCCATCACAGGTAAAGCTTCTACACATCTACACACAAAGCACTGTCACAGGAAAGTTGTATCCATTATCAGAGACCCCCACCATCCAGGCCATGTTTTCTTCTTGATGCTGCCATCGGGAAAGAGGCACAGGAGCCTCAGGACCCACACCACCAGGTTCAGGAACAGTTCCTACCCCTCATCCATCAGGCTCCTGAATAGAGGGGATAGCTTCACTCAACTTCACTTACCCAAACACTGAACTGTTTCCACAACCTATGCACTCACTTTCAAGGACTGATCATCTCATGTTCTCAATATTTATTCCTTATTTATTATTATTATTACTTTCTTTGTGTTTACTGTGAATGCCCACAAGAAAATGAATCTCAGTGTTGTATATGCTGACATATAGTCATAGTCATACTTTATTGATCCCGGGGGAAATTGGTTTTCATTACAGTTGCACCATAAATAATAAATAGTAATAGGACCATAAATAGTTAAATAGTAATATGTAAATTATGCCAGTAAATTATGAAATAAGTCCAGGAGCAGCCGATTGGCTCAGGATGTCTGACCCTCCAAGGGAGGAGTTGTAAAGTTTGATGGCCACAGGCAGGAATGACTTCCTATGACGCTCTGTGCTGCATCTCGGTGGAATGAGTCTCTGGCTGAATGTACTCCTGTGCCCACCTAGTACATTATGTAGTGGATGGGAGACATTGACCAAGATGGCATGCAACTTAGACAGCATCCTCTTTTCAGACACCACCGTGAGAGAGTCCAGTTCCATCCCCACAACATCACTGGCCTTACGAATCAGTTTGTTGATTCCGTTGGTGTCTGCTACCCTCAGCCTGCTGCCCCAGCACACAACAGCAAACATGATAGCACTGGCCACCACAGACTCGTAGAACATCCTCAGCATCGTCCGGCAGATGTTAAAGGATCTCAGTCTCCTCAGGAAATAGAGACGGCTCTGACCCTTGTAGACAGCCTCAGTGTTCTTTGACCAGTCCAGTTTATTGTCAATTCATATCCCCAGGTATTTGTAATCCTCCACCATGTCCACACGGACCCCCTGGATGGAAACAGGGGTCACCGGTACCTTAGCTCTCCTCAGGTCTACCACCAGCTCCTTAGTCTTTTTCACATTAAGCTGCAGATAATTCTGCTCACACCATGTGACAAAGTTTCCTACCATAGCCCTGCACTCAGCCTCATCTCCCTTGCTGATGCATCCAACTATGGCAGAGTCATTCGAAAACTTCTGAAGATGAAAAGACTCTGTGCAGTAGTTGAAGTATACATACTTTGATTATGAATTTACTTTGAACTTTGAGAAGTTTGGAAAAAGTTCATAGACGGGAGGGATACGGAGGGGTGTGGTTTGGGTGCAGGTAGATGGGGCTAGGTAGAAGATCAGATTGCATGGACTAGATATGACCGAAGGGTCTGTGCCTGTGCTGTGGTGCTCTATGATTTATAATCTTATAAACTTCTACCTAAGCATCAGGCGCTCCACAGAAAACAACCCTAGTCTGTCAAAGACTGGATTGCATGTATCGGGTTGTTCTGGCAGTGAACTTCAACTCTGAAATGCAGCGTGGTCAAAATAGATTCTGTTCTCAGTGCCAGTGGGTTGTGTTCCGTGGACAGTGTATCATGTAAGTCAGTGTCTGCTGCCATGGTAACCTTCTTCTGTGCCTGCTGTTGGTGTGTGAGCCAAGTTTAGCCACTAGGTGTTAAGGATTGTTTGGTGACTAGACTAGGATGTCCAGCTGACAGAACAGCATAGCCAAAGACTGGTGGCTCCTCCCAATTCAGTGAGTTGTCAGTGGGTTTACAGATTCAAAATTCTGTTTGTGCAGGAGGAATGAGTTCTGATAGCCCCTGCATTAGTGAGTCTGGAGGCCTAGTGTTATGAGCCTCATCATCAGTGAGTCTGGCGTTGGAGGCCTGGTGCTCGGTAATCGGTGGGTTCCGTGGTCGATGTCGAGGTTTGAGACCTGAGCACGGAATCCAGTCTGGGAATTGAGGACCGTTGGGCAGAGCCCTGAATCTGCGTCTGCTGAAGGCTTGAGGCAGGAGAGGACGGACTGTTTTGGCGTTAGAAGACTGTATGTGTGTGAGTGGGAGGAAGGAATGGGGCTTGTTTTGCTGTTGTTATTTTGTTGCATTGGAGTGTTGGGGCGGTGCATCTGCTACCTAGGACACTCCGAAGAAACCACGTGGACCTTGGCCGAACATATGTCAAGGTTATTTGTGATTTGTTCTTTTCTGGTGGCAGGCACATAGAGAAACAGCAGGAGGGAGTTGACGGAGGGGTTGGGGGGGTGATGCGGTAAGGATTGGCGGCACAGTGGAACAGTGAGTCCTGATCGAGGGATCAGCAGTGGAAAGGGTGAGAAGTTTCAAGTTCCTGGGTGTCAACATCTCCGAAGATCTCTCCTGGGCTCAACATATTGATGCAATTACAAAGAAGGCATGACAGCAGCCATATTTCATTAGGAGTTTGAGGAGACTTGGTATGACACCAAATACTCGCAAATTTCTACAGATATACTGTGGAGAGCATTCTAACTGATTATATCACAGTCTGGTATGGCAGGAGACCACTGCACAGTCTGAAAAAAGCTGCAGAAAGTTGCGAACTCAGCAAGCTTCATCATGGGCACTAGCCTCTCCAGCATTGAGGACATCTTCAAAAGGCGATGGCTCAAAGTGGTGGCATCCATCATTAAGGAGCCCCATCACCCAGGACATGCCTTTTTCTCATTGCTGCCATTATGGAGGAGGTACAGGAGCCTGAAGGCACACAACGTTTTAAGAACAGCTTTTTCCCCATCACCATCAGGTTTCTGAAGAGAGTGAAACCACGTACACTACCTCAGTATTTTTTTCTTTATTTTGCTCTCTTTTTCAGTACTTACTTATTTTTTTATATATAGGTATTTTGTAATTTATATTTTTTTATTATGTATTTCACTGTACTGCTGCCGCAACACAACATATTTCAAGACATATGCCAGTGATATTAAATCTGATTCTGTTTCTGGGAAGAGCCACTGCCTCACAGGGCCTGTTAGTGCTCTGTGACTTAATGACTTGGAACAAAGCAAACGGCTGCGTAAAGTTGCAGTGCTGTCTGCATTGGAAGCAGCTGCCCTATGACCATAGCAAATCAGGATCGCCATCTTTATTTTTAGACTAGTTTGTATCTGCCAATGACCCTCCCTGTTATAAATGCTGCCCACTTTGGAGACTTAATGGTGGTTATGCTGACTGCGTCATCCTGCCAATTTCCAAACCGTGCTGTTGGTGTAAATGGCTCTTCTTAGAACATAGAACGTTATAGCACAGTACACACCCTTTGGGCCAGTGTTGTGCCAACCTTTTAACCTACTCTAAGATCAATGTAATCCTTCACTCTCACAAACTCCACCATTTTTTTTTCAGTGTGTGTCTATCTATGGGTCTCTTAAATGTTCCTAATGTGTCTGCCTCTACCACCACCCCGGCAGTGTATTCCATGCACCTATCACTCTCTGTGTAATAAAACCTTATATTGACGTTCTCCCGTACTTTCCTCCAACCATCATAAAATTATGTCCTCATTTTCACCCTGGGAGAAAGTCTCTGGCTGTCCACACAGTCTATGCCTCTTATTATCTTATACACCTCTAGCAAGTCACCTCCCATCATCTCACTCCAAAGGGAAAAGCCTTAGCTTACTTAACCTAGCCTCATTGGAAGTAGAAAATTGATCATAACTGCTGTGATGATATGATAACTAACTGGAGTTTAGGGACACCTTTAGAACAAAGGTGAAAAGTAATTTTTTTTTAGATAGAGTGCAGTGAATGTGTGGAATTCATTGCCACAATCAGTTGTGGAGGACAGGTCATTGGATACATTTAAAGTGGAGTTTGATAGGTACTTAATTAGAAAAGATGTCAGAAGTTATGAGGAGAAGGCATGAGAATGGGGTTGACAGTCAAAATAAATCAGCCATGATCGAATGGCCTAATTTTGCTCCTATGTCTCAAGGCATGCTCACGTATCCAGGCAGCATCCTTTTATAAAAGATTTTTAAAAATGAAGGTTATCTTTATTTGTCACGTACCTCAAAACATACAGTGAGATACGTCATTTGCTTCAAATTGTGGATTGTGCTGGGCAGCCCGCAAGTGTCGGCACACTTTTGGGCCCAACGTAGCACGCTCATACCTCTAATCATATGTCTTTGGTAGGTGAGAGGGAACTGGAGCACCCAGAGGAAACCCACTCAGTCACGTGGACAACATACAAACTCTTTACAGGCAGTAGCGGGAATTGAACCCGGATCTTACAGCTTGCACTGTAAAGTGATTGTGCTTATCACTACACTATCCTGCCCATAAATCACTTCTGCATCCTCTCTAAAGCTTCCACATCCTTTCTATAATAAGGTGACGGGAAATGAACGCAAATACTCTGTGCGGTTTAACCTCTGGTGTTTCTGGCGTTAAACAGCGTGGTTTCCATCGTGGTCCCACAATATGACTTAGCTGCGCGTGCTCTGGCCTGTGGTTCACAATAGAAGAACCACAGACTGCTATGCTTGTGAACTTTTGTTGAAGGCATAGTCCATCCTCATAAAGTTATTCCGCTGACTTAATGCAAATAATAAAAAGAATTGAATATTAACCTATAGTAAACAGGGAAGGTGGGATATGTGCAGTAATATACTTTTCATAAAAGGGGATGCAAAGGGCTGATGGGTATGGTGAGAAGAGATCGTTTACCTTTGTATTAGCTTCCTCCCTAACTTTATTTGATTTTGTTTGGCACTTGTACACACAGTGGCTACTTTATTAGATACCTCTTGAACCTAATAAAGTGGCCTCTGCATGTACGTTCATGGTCTCCTGCTGCTGTAGCCCATCCATTTCAGGGTGCAATGTGTTGTGCACTCACTGTTGCTGTTCTGCACATCACTGTTGTAAGGCCTGATTATTTGAGTTATTGCTTTCCTGTCAGCTTGAACCAGTCAGTAAGAAGGTGTTTTTCCCACAGAACTGCTGCTCACGGGATGCTTTGTTTTTCATACCGTCCTCTCCAAACTCTAGAGATGTGCATTAAAATCCCAGGAGACCAGCAGTTTCTGAGATTTTCAAACCACCCCATCTGACGCCAACAATCATTCCACGGTCAAAGTTACTTAGATCACAGTTTTTCTCCATTCTGTTGTTTGGTGTCATCAACAACTGAACCTCTTGACCATGTCTACATGCTTTTATGCATTGAGAAGCTGTCATGTGATTGACTGATTCTATATTAACATTAACAAACAGTTGAATAGGTGTAAGGTGGCCACTGAGTGTACATTCCAGCCACGTCACCCCAGCAATCCCACAACCCCATTTAGTGCTAACCTGATCACGGGACAATTTACAATGACCAGTTAATCTACCTGGTAGGTCTTTGGACTGTGGGAGGACACTGGAGCAGTCGGGGGAAACCCACGCATTCCTCAGCGAAGATGTACAGAGACTCCTTACAGAATGGTGCCGGAATTGAACTCTGAATTCCAGAATGCACCGAGCTGTAATAGCGTCACAATAATCGCTGTGCTACTAATTGTGCAGGGAAGGATTGTTTGGACATCTGTATTTACGGACTAATTATTTAAGCACTACTGTAGTGCCCAGTTAAATCCTCAAATTGCTGTTCAGTTCCCTAATTAGGACTGGTCAGAAGCTGTTTGTGTGCAGAGAAAGTCTTCATTCTCTCATTTCGATAATCAGTGTGCTTTTCCTATTGTTTAATGAGGGTTCACTGCCTGACCTTAATGGCCATTCAAACCTCCCCTCCTGCCATAAAAAAGGCAAAGTGACCCACTCATAGGAAACCACAGCTGAACACACAGAGTGTCGATGGTCTTGCCTGTGAAGAATGTGGTTGATAGTCAAAACTTTGGAATAAATGAGAGTTTATCTGTGAAATTTTACATTGATTTCTGGGCTGCCACATCTGTTTGAGACAGCATTTCTTCTCTCTCTCTCTCTTTCTCTCTCTCTCTTTCTCTCCCTCCCTCGCTCTCTAACTCCTCCCTCTCCCTCACATACTCTCCTCCTCTCTCATTCTCTCACCTGCTGCTATCACTTTCTCCCTCTCTCTGCCCCAACCTTGCTTTCTCCTTCCCTCCCACCGCTCTCTCTAATTTGCACCTCTTTCTCCCTCACACACACTCTTTCTCTCACCTGCCCCATCTCTCTTCCTCACTGTGCCCCACCTCCCTCTCTCCTCTCTCAAACACCCTCCCTCTCTTTTGCTCTCCTTCCCTCTCCTCTCAGCCTCACTGACTACCTCCCTGTCTTCCTCTTTCCCTCTCTCAATCTCCCTCCCACTAAGGCTCACTACCTCTCTCTTTCTCTCTCTCTCTCTCTCTCTTTCCCCCTTTCTTCCCCTCTCTCACCCTCTCCTTCCCTCCCTCCCCCCTTTCTCTAAGCCTCCACTTTAGCCAGCTGTGCAGTGCAAATGAACAACTTGTTGCCAAGCTGTGCTTTAAAGTGCATTGAACCGTGACCATTGGCTTAATGCTGGGGAACTGAAGCTTATTCAATGTGCTGCTTAGATAATGACTATTTTTAAGTCCATTAAGAACATAATACAGAAGGTAATTCCAAAAATGTAATTTTATTCAAGCTGTTTTTGTTCACTGTGTACCATTTTCTAATCCAATCAGCGCTTATTTTCAACTTTTTATGAAACAACCTTGTGACTTTTTCACAATTCTTCAATGTTTTGCAATTTATTTTCCTTAGTTGAGACCTGCTTCTTCAAAGTTCAAAGTAAATTTATTATCACAGTACATAATCAGAATTGGGTTTAATATCACTGGGTATATGTCCTGAAATTTGTTGTTTACAGTGCAATACATAATACCATTAATTTTAATCAGAAATGTATGTATAAAATTAAATTAAATAAGTAGAAAAACAGAGCAAATAAAGGAAAAAAGTAGTGAGTTTGTTGTCCATTCAGAAATCTGATGGCAGAGGGAGGAGATTCATTTTATTGCAGGTACTTACAGGAAAATAAAATACAACAGTTTTAAGGAAAACTATAAATAACAAAGACTGAGAAACAAGTAAGGTGCAAAGGAAGACAAATAGTGCAAATAAAATAAAATAAATGAATAATACTGAGAATATGAGTTGCAGTGTTCTTGATAGTGAGTCTATAGGTTGTGGAGTCAGTCCAGTGTGAGGTGAGTGAAGTTAACCACACCGGTTCATGAGCCTGTAGGTTGCCGGGTACAAGGTCAGGAGGATGGTGGTGGTAGGATATTAGATCAGGATCCTGTAGGTTGCCAGGTACAAGGTCAGGAGGATGGTGGTAGATGGCTGATGATTGTAGGGTACTGAGTCAGAAGCCTGAAGACTGATAGCTGTTCCTGCAACATCTGAAATATAATCCGAAGTTAAGCTCTACACTCAGGGTACCTCCTATACCTAATAAACTAGCCACTGAGTGTATGTTTGTGGTCATCTGCTGCTGCAGCCAGTTCAAGGTACAAGATGTGTGTTCAGAAATGCTTTTCTACACACACAAAAAGTGCTGGTGAACGCAGCAGGCCAGGCAGCATCTATAGGAAGAAGTACAGTTGACGTTTCGGGCCGAGACCCTTCGTCAGGACTAACTGAAGGAAGAGCTAGTAAGAGATTCGAAAGTGGGAGGGGGAGGGAAAGACCCAAAATGATAGAAGAAAACAGGAGGGGGAGGGATGGAGCTAAGAGCTGGAAAGTTGATTGGCAAAAGGGATACAAGGCTGGAGAAGGGGGAGGATCTGGGATGGGAGGCCTAGGGTTATAGTGAGAGGGACAGAGGGAGAAAAAAGAGAGAAAAAATGTAAATAATAAACAAACAAACAAACAAACAAATAAATAAATAAATAAATAAGGGATGGGGTACGAGGGGGAGGTGGGGCATTAATGGAAGCTAGAGAAGTCAATGTTCATGTCATCAGGTTGGAGGCTACCCAGACGGAATATAAGGTATTTATGTTACTGCCGCCTTCCTGTCAGCTGTCTGGCCATTCTTCATGAACTCTAGAGACTGTTATGTGTGAAAATCCCAGGAGATCATCAGTTTCTGAGATAGTCAAACCACCCTGTCTGACACCAACAATTGTTCCTCTGTCAAAGTTACTTAGATCAGTTTTTCTGCATTCTGATGTTTGGTCTGAACAACAACTGAACCGCTTGACTATGCCTGCGTGCTTTTATGCATTGAATTGCTACCACATGATTGGCTGATTTGCATTAATGTGCAGGTGTACCTAATAAAGTGGCCACTGAGTGTATATCTGGAACAGACATGCTGTGTTTATTGTATACTTGCAAATTTTGGAAACCCTTTATTCTTGAAGTATTGTTGTCACTTTAGAAGAGCACACACAGCTTGCTGGAGGAACTTAGCTGGTCAGGCCGTGTCGATGGAGAGGAATGAGCAGTTGACCTTTCAGGTTGGGACCCCTCATCAGGATTGGAGAGGAAGGGGGAAAGAAGCCAGGAAGAGAAAGAGGGGAGCGGCGGTGGGGGTTGGAGTACAAGCTGGCATGTACTAGGTAAGACCACATGAGGGGGAAGGTACATGGCTGGATGAGGGGAGGATGACATGAGAAGCTTCTTCTCCCTTCCGCATCCACCTTCTGTCTCACCTGGTCTCATACATACTGTACTCCGTCCTCTCTCCCCACTTTCTTGTTCTGGCTTCTATCCCCTTCCTTTCCAGTCCTGATGAAGGGTAGTCGGCTAGAAACGTCAACTGTTTATTCCGCTCCGTAGATGCAGCCTGACCTTCTGAGTTACTCCTGCATTTTGTGGGTGTTGCTCTGGATTTCCAGCATCTGCGTTTATGATTTACTGTTCTCATCTCATGTTTCTCTCGTTGCAGATCGCAGAGTTGAGGGCTTTTTCCTTCTAGATACGTACCCTCCTACGTTTATACTTAGTCTCCTATACCTATTTCTGGTTTGGCTCGGACCAAAGTACATGCGGAATAAACCACCCTTATCTTCCAGAGGCATCCTTGTGGTTTATAACATTGGATTAACTCTCCTTTCCTTATACATGTTCTGTGAGGTGAGAAATTCAAACAATTTGGTCAGTGTTAATGATTGATTTTTGCCTTTTGCTGAGAAGCTTTCCTGTGTTCGGTGCAGTGAAACTCTGATACACGGCATCTGAATGTGCAGGGTTTCCCGAAGTCCTGGTCTGGAATGTGAAATGGGGAACCGAAGTGTAAGTGTTGTCACCGATAATAAAATAAAAGAACAGAAACAGCTGGGCCCGGAACACATGCATTCTTACGACTCAAACATATTTCATTTAGTTGTGTACATTTTCATTTCATTGTAAAATCTTTTTTATTAATTATTATTAAAGATCAACAAAAAAAATTAAGGTAATCAAGTCAACATGTCAATATGTACAATGAAGAATTAAATTACCAAATAACTGATTAACAAAGCTAAACAACATATCAATAATAATAAGAAAAAAGTGCTAAGAATTTTTTTTGAAAGAAAAAAGAAGGAAAAAAAAAGAACCCCTGCTAACTCAAAAAAAAAACTTTAAAAAAACCATTGGGAGCACAACCCCGGAGCTATACGCCATACGAGCTTCCATAAAAGAAAAACATCTCCGCCAATGCAAATCCATTTAAACAAAAATCAGAAGGAAGACATCTTAATTAACTCAAATCAGATGATAGCGGGCAAATGAACCCCACCTTTTCTCAAAATGAAATTGGGGATCAAAACTTCGACTTCTGATTTTCTCCAAATTAAATAAACTAAGACATAGCATCACCTGAGGCCCAGAACACATTCATTCTTACGACTCAAACATATTTTATTTAGTTGTGTACAAGAAGAACCTCATGGCTCCTATTACCTCATTGTTCTGAAGCCAGGACAGAAAACTTATTTTTATGCAAATTGGTTTATCAGTTATGGACATTGACCATTTGGTAAATTGTATGTGTTTGAATTCCTTCCTCGCAAGATCAATCACCATTCACAATAGAGGTCTTAAAAGTCAACAGAAACTGCAAGCTGACAGCTGATGATATTCCGAAGATAGTAAAGCAATTGTGCATTAGTTGCTGGGTGTGTTTCACAGCCTTCCGTTATTCCTACCTCATCATTCTCCGGCATCCCTTACTTGTCTAGCTCCAGTATCCACTGCCTCAGGCCCTTCCACTCACCCCTCCACCCCCCACGCCCATCCTGTCTGTGATAAGCAGAGGTGTCCCTGATGGTCTCACTTCAAAGTTCTCCCCTTGTCTGAGTTTGGCTAAACACTGCCACGATCAGGATGTTGTCCTTAACCTTTGCCTAACCACAGCTTCCATATAAGCAGGTTGTGTAACCAGAGCCATGGATCTAGATGGCAGCTGAGACCGAGGCGCAGACTGAAGATTGGGCTGAATGGTTGAGACAGGAGTCTGAGACACCAGGGGGTCAGCAATGTCGCTGGTTGAGTGGCTGTAACGGAGATTGGGAATCCACATGGAACATTGAACAGTATAGCACAGGAACAGGCTCTTCTGCCCAAGCCAATTAAATTTTTATTTTATTTTCTTTAGAGATACAGTGTGGAACAGATCCTTCCGGCCCAATGAGCCGTACCGCCCAGCAGCACACATATCTAACCCAAGCTTAATTACATACAATTTACAATGACCAGTTAACCTACTAACTTTGGACAGCAGGATAAGCTGGAGTACCAGGTGGAAACCCACGTGTTCAAGGGGAGGACATACAAGCTCCATTATAATGGAATTAAACTCCAAACTCCAAAAAGCTCCCGAGCTATAACAGTGTCACTCTAACTGCAGCCTCGTTTATATCGCTGCAATGTGATTTCCTGTCATATTATACTCAATTGCAACAAATTCTCAGGTTAAAACATCGGCACAATATTATATGTCTGTATTGTGCTGCACTGTTCTATGTTATGAATCCAATACATTCAAAAGAAGCAAAAAATTAATAAGCGCTGTGGATTCCAGCTCCATCTTCCATTTCAGAATCAGAATCAGGTTTAATATCACTAACATATGTTGTAAAATTATTGTTTTGATGCAGAGCAGTGCAATAATTTTAAAAACTGTTAATTACAATAAGAAATATATATTTATATATATTACACACACACAACACAAACAATCAGTGGATTCTGGTTAATTGGGAAACCTCAGGACCAATGCATTTTAATCAGCTGCCTCAATTATCCGAAGTTTCATGGAAATAGTTTAAAGGATAAAGTACCATTCAACTGAGTAACAAATTATGTATTTAAATGAAACATAGAAACATGGAAAACCTACAGCACATTACAGGCCCTTGGGCCCACAATGCTGTGCCGAACATGTACTTACTTTCGAAATTACCTCAGGTTACCCAGAGCCCTCTATTTTTCCAAACCCCAAGTACCTATCCAGGAATCTCTTAAAAGACCCTATTGTATCCGCCTCCACCACCATTGCCGGAAGCCCGTTCCACGCACTCACCACTCTGCATAAAAAACTTACCCCTGACATCTCCTTTGTACCTACTGCCAAGCACCTTAAAACTGTGCCCTCTTGTGTTAGCCATTTCAGCCCTGGGACTATCCAAGTGATCAAAACCTCTCATCATCTTATACACCTCTATCAGGTCACCTCTCATCCTCTGTTGCTCCAAGGAGAAAAAGCCAAGTTCACTCAACCACTGAAATGAAATACAGAACAAATTGGAACACTACCAATGTTACCATGGTACTATAAAACAGTGTATTAGTTCTTATAGTTATCAATGAGGAATTCATTCTGTGTATGCTGCCGTGTTCTTTTGACTGTAAATTAACAAAATCAGTGCATGCACCTAGTGCAGATGATGGACTGCCTTCATTGCCTTCCTGCATGAAGTAGTGTCAAAAATCACTGCTTTTTAATTTGGCATTGGTTGTCTGAAATGAATAACATAACACAAGCATACATAACTGATGCTATTTAAAATATTTTCTCTAAGACGGTGCAGTATCGACAGCCACACGTGCATGTAACTGACACTATTTAGAAACTGTTGGATCTTCCAAATCTTCATTTCATTGAATACTTGAAACCATAGTGAGCAAAACAGTTCAGCATTGTCTTACTGCTTATTTCTCTCCAACTGGCAGTGACAAAAATCACTGTTTTATGAACACTAACACACACAACTGACACTACTTAAAAAATGTTTGCTCTGAGCACGGTGGAATGTCTTAACAGCCACACAAGCGCATGCACTAGTTGGAAACTGTTTGGCAACAGTCACCTGTCCCGATTAAGAGGCATAGTGTCCAGGTAGTGAAGGGAATCCCAGCTATTTTCTCAATTCATTTTTATTCTTTAAGAGGTGTCCCAAATAAATGGCTGACCTGATTAACCGATGGCCCAATTAACCAGAATCCATTATATAAATTAAATAAATAGTGCAAAAAGGGAACAAAAATAGTGAGGTAGTGACCATGGGTTGTTTCATTGCCTGTTCAGAAATTCAGAAATCTGATAGCGGTGAGGAAGAAGCTGGCCTAAAACGATGCGTGTGTGTCTTCAGACTCCTGTATCTCCTCCCTGATGGTAGCAATGGGAAGAGGGTATGCTCTGGGTCATTGGGGTCCTTAATGATGGATGTGCCTTTTTGAGGAATCACTTTTTAAACATGTCCTCGATGCTGGGGTGGCTAGTGCCCATGAGTTTACAACCCTCTGCAGCTTCTGATCTGTGCAATGGTGCCTCCATACCAGATGGTGATGCAGCCAGTTAGTGATGCATCTCATATGTGTTCCTGACCCCTGGGATTCTGTACCCCAACCCATGTTCCTGACGAAGGGTCTCGGCCTGAAACGTCGACTGCACCTCTTCCTACAGATGCTGCCTGGCCTGCTGCGTTCACCAGCTACTTTGATGTGTGTTCCATGTTCCTGATCTTTGGTTTCTTGATACCCCTGGCCACACATCTGGCTTACAACCCAGAACCCCGCCCCAGCTACACTTTGAACCCCCTTTTCACGATCTGGAATAAGGAGTGGGCCACATACCAGGCTATCTGTCACTTGGACACTGAATTATTGGAGTTTTAGTCTCGTTACATGTTGCAATGTGTTACTGCTTTCAGAAAAGCGGAAGAAAATGGCAAACACAAATTGCTGTAGGAACTCAGCAGATCAGGTAGCACCAATGGAGAGGAGTAAACAGTCAATGTTTCGGGCCAAGACACTCCAACAGGACATCTCACCTGAAATGTCAACTCTTCATTCCTCTTTATAGATGCTGCTCGACCTTCTGAATTCCTGCAGCAATTTGTGTGTGTTGAGCTGGATTTCCATCATTTGCAGAATCTCTTGTGTTTAGAAATTGAGGAAAAATGAAATAATCTAAAGGATGTAATATTTCCGTAGATATATTTATTGGATGTGAAATTTTAGCATACTTCAAACACTACCTGACTGGTTCTAGAGGAGCTTGTGTGTTTAAACTATAAATTTCTGTTATGATCCTTTCAGCTCAATTCTTTGTTAGTCTGACCTGTTAGTTAATGACTTCACATGTATTTAACTTAACAGGTAAATATGAGTGAATAAAGTTTACAGTGATGGTGAAGAAAGGCAGAGGGGGGTTATTCAGTGTGCTAAGGTTGCAGTGATAGGGAAAGAATGAGGGCCTATTGGGTGAGCAGAAGTTACACTGATAGGGAGAGGAGGCATTGAGAAGGTGCAGGGTGGGCAGAGGTTACAGTGATGGACAGCGAGGGTTTATTGGGTGGACATGGATGGTCAATAGACAATAGGTGCAGGAGGTGATTGTGGCTGATCATCCACAATCAGTATCCAATTCCTGCCTTATCCCCATAACCTTTGATTCCACTATCTTTAAGAGCTCTATCCATCTCTTTCTTGAAAGCAGCCAGAGACTTGGCCTCCACAGCCTTCTGGGACAGAGCATTCCATATATCCACCACTCTCTGGGTGAAAAAGTTTTTCCTCAACTCCATTCTAAATGGCCTACCATAGAACCATAGAAACTACAGCACAGAAACAGGCCTTTTGGCCCTTCTGGGCTGTGTCAAACCATTTTCTGCCTAGTCCTACTGACCTGCACACGAACCATATACCTCCATACACCTCCCATCCATTTATCCGTCCAATTTATTCTTAAATGTTAAAAAAGAACCCGCATTTACCACCTCATCTGGCAGCTCATTCCATACTCCCACCACTCTCTGTGTGAAGAAGTCCCCCCTAATGTTCCCTTTAAACTCTCCCCCCTCACCCTTAACCCATGTTCTCTGGTTTTTTTCTCCCCTTGCCTCAGTGGAAAAAGCCCGCTTGCATTCACTCTATCTATACCCATCATAATTTTATATACCTCTATCAAATCTCCCCTCATTCTTCTACGCTCCAGGGAATAAAGTCCTAACCTATTCAACCTTTCTCTGTAACTGAGTTTCTCAAGTCCCGGCAACATCCTTGTAAACCTTCTCTGCACTCTTTCAACCTTATTTATATCCTTCCTGTAATTTGGTGACCAAAACTGAACACAATACTCCAGACAACAGGAATTCTGCAGATGCTGGAAATTCAAGCAACACACATCAAAGTTGCTGGTGAACGCAGCAGGCCAGGCAGCATCTCTAGGAAGAGGTGCAGTCGACGTTTCAGATGCGGCCTCACCAATGCCTTATACAACCTCATCATAACATTCCAGCTCTTATACTCAATACTTTGATTAATAAAGGCCAATGTACCAAAAGCTCTGTTTACAACCCTATCTACCTGTGATGCCACTTTTAGGGAATTTTGTATCTGTATTCCCAGATCCCTCTGTTCTACTGCACTTCTCAGTGCTTTACCATTAACCCTGTATGTTCTACCTTGGTTTGTCCTTCCAATGTGCAATACCTCACACTTGTCTGTATTAAACTCCATCTGCCATTTATCAGTCCATTTTTCCAGCTGGTACAAGTCCCTCTGCAGGCTCTGAAAACCTTCCTCACTGTCTACTGCACCTCCAATCTTTGTATCATCAGCAAATTTGCTGATCCAATTTACCACATTATCATCCAGATCATTGATATAGATGACAAATAACAACAGACCCAGCACTGATCCCTGTGGCACACCACTGGTCACAGGCCTCCACTCAGAGAAGCAATTCTCTACTACCACTCTTTGGCTTCTTCCATTGAGCCAATGTCTAATCCAATTTACCACCTCTCCATGTATACCTAGCGACTGAACTTTCCTAACTAACCTCCCATGCGGGACCTTGTCAAAGGCCTTACTGAAATCCATGTAGACAATATCCACTGCCTTCCCTTCATCCACTTTCCTGGTAACCTCCTCAAAAAACTCCAGTAGATTGGTCAAACATGACCTACCACGCACAAAGCCATGTTGACTCTCCCTAGTAAGTCCCTGTCTATCCAAATGCTTGTAGGTTCTGTCTCTTAGTACTCCCTCCAATAACTTACCTACTACCGACGTTAAACTTACCGGCCTATAATTTCCCGGATTACTTTTTGATCCTTTTTTAAACAACGGAACAACATGAGCCACTCTCCAATCCTCCGGCACCTCACCCGTAGACAGCGACATTTTAAATATTTCTGCCAGGGCCCCCGCAATTTCAACACTAATCTCCTTCAAGGTCCGAGGGAACACCCTGTCAGGTTCCAGGGATTTATCCACTTTAATTTTCCTCAAGACAGCAAGCACCTCCTCCTTTTCAATCTGTACAGTTTCCATGATCTCACTACTTGATTCCTTTAATTCCATAGACTTCATGGCAGTTTCCTTAGTAAATACAGACGCAAAAAGCCTATTTAAGATCTCCCCCATTTCCTTTGGCTCTGCACATAGCTGACCACTCTGATCTTCAAGAGGACCAATTTTATCCCTTACAATCCTTTTGCTCTTAATATACCTGTAAAAGCTCTTTGGATTATCCTTCACTTTAACTGCCAAGGCAACCTCATGTCTTCTTTTCGCCCTCCTGATTTCTTTCTTAAGTATTTCCTTGCACTTCTTATACTAATACCCCTAATTCTTAAACTGTGGCCTCTGGTTCTGGACTCACCCATCAGCGGGAACATGCTTTCTGCCTCCAGCGTGTCCAATCCCTTAATAATCTTATATGTTTCAATAAGATCCCCTCTCAGCCTTCTAAATTCCAGAGTGTACAAGCCCAGTCGCTCCAATCTTTCGACATATGACAGACCCACCATCCCGGGAATTAACCTTGTGAACCTACGCTGCACTCCCGCAATAGCAAGAATGTCCTTCCTCAAATTTGAAGACCAAAACTGCACACAGTACTCCAGGTGTGGTCTCACCAGGATCCTGTACAGCTGCAGAAGAACCTCTTTGCTCTTATACTCAATTCCCCTTGTTATGAAGGCCAGCATGCCATTAGCTTTCTTCACTGCCTGCTGTACTTGCATGCTTGCTTTCAGTGACTGATGTACAAGAACACCTAGATCTCGTTGTGCTTCACCTTTTCCTAACTTGACTCCATTTAGATAATAATCTGCCTTCCCGTTCTTACCACCAAAGTGGATAACCTCACATTTATCCACATTAAACTGCATCAGCCATGCATCTGCCCACTCACCCAGCCTGTCCAAGTCACCCTGCATTCTCATAACATCCTCCTCACATTTCACACTGCCACCCAGCTTTGTGTCATCGGCAAATTTGCTAATGTTACTTTTAATTCCCTCATCTAAATCATTAATATATATTGTAAACAGCTGCGGTCCCAGCACTGAACCCTGTGGTACCCCACTGGTCACCGCCTGCCATTCCGAAAGGGACCCATTAATCGTTACTCTTTGTTTTCTGTCAGCCATCCAATTTTCAATCCATGTCAGTACTCTGCCCCCAGTACAATGTGCCCTAATTTTGCCCACTAATCTCCTATGTGGGACTTTATCAAAGGCTTTCTGAAAGTCCAGGTACACTACATCCACTGGCTCTCCCTTGTCCATTTTCATAGTTACATCCTCAAAAAATGCCAGAAGATTAGTCAAGGACGATTTCCCCTTCGTAACTTCATGCTGACTCGGACCAATCCTGTTACTACTATCCAGATGTGTTCTAATTTCATCTTTTATAATTGACTCCAGCATCTTTCCCACCACCGACGTCAGGCTAACCGGTCTATAATTCCCTGTTTTCTCTCTTCCTCCCTTCTTGAAGAGAGGGACAACGTTAGCCACCCTCTAATCCACAGGAACTGATCCTGAATCTATAGAACATTGGAAAATGATTTCCAATGCGTCCACGATTTCTAAAGCCACCTCCTTAAGTACCCTGGGATGCAGACCATCAGGTCCCGAGGACTTATCAGCCTTCAGACCCAGCAGCCTATCCAACACCATTTCCTGCCTAATATAAATTTCCTTCAATTCATCCATTACCCTAGGTCCTTTGGCCACTATTACATCTGGGAGATTGTGTCTTCCCTAGTGAAGACAGATACAAAGTACCTGTTCAACTCATCTGCCATTTCCTTGTTCCCCATAATGAATTCACCCGCTTCTGTCTTCGAGGGCCCAATTTTGGTCTTAACTATTTTTTTCCTTTTCACATACCTAAAGAAGCTTTTACTATCCTCCTTTATATTCTTGGCTAGTTTACCTTCGTACCTCATTTTTCTCCGCGTATTGCCTTTTTAGTTACCTTCTGTTGCTCTTTAAAAGTTTCCCAATCCTCCGGCTTCCCACTCGTCTTTGCTATGTTCTTCTCTTTTATTTTTATACTGTCCATTCCTTACCTTGTCAACCACGGCCTCCCCTTACTCTCCTTAGGATCTTTCTTCCTCTTTGGAATGAACTGATTCTGCACCTTCCGTATTATTCCCAGAAACACTTGCCATTGCTGTTCCACTGTCATCCCTACTAGGGTATTGTTCCATTGGACTTTGGCCAGCTTCTCCTTCGTAGCACCATAGTTCTCTTTGTTCAACTGTAATACTGACACTTCCGAGTTTCCCTTCTCCCTCTCAAATTGTAGATTAAAACTTAACATATTATGGTCACTACCTCTTAATGACTCCTTTACCTCGCGGTCCCTGATCAAATCCGGTTCATTGCACAACACTAAATCTAGAATTGCGTTCTCTCTGGTAGGCTCCAGTCCAAGCTGTTCTAAGAATCCATCTTGGAGGGACTCCACAAACTCCCTTCCTTGGGGTCCAGTACCAACCTGATTCCTCCAGTCTACCTGCATGTTGAAGTCCCCCATAACAATTGTAGCATTACCTTTGCGACATGCCAATTTTAACTCCTGATTCAACTTACACCCTACATCCAGTCTACTGTTTGGGGGCCTGTAGATAACTCCCATTAGGGTCTTTCTACCCTTAAAATTTCTCAGTTCTATCCATACTGACTCTATGTCTCCAGATCCTATGTCCCCCCTCGCAAGGGACTGAATATCATTCCTCACCAACAGAGCCACCCCACCCCGTCTGCCCATCAGTCTGTCCTTTCGATAGGACGTATACTCTTGAATATTCATTTCCCAGACCCTGTCCACTTGAAGCCGTGTCTCTGTTATTCCCACAACATCATACTTACCAATTTCCAACTGTGCCTCAAGCTCATTCACTTTATTTCTTATACTCCGTGCATCCATATACAATACTTTTAATTCATTACTCCCCTCACCTCCCATATCAATTCCTATTTCACTTGGCCATACTGTACGATCCCTTCTTGAGCTTTCTGCTCTGTTGATTCTGCTGTCATTCTTAGCTTTTCTGATTCTCAGTTTCCCCTTATCTCCATCCTTATGTTTCCAGTTTGTCCCCTCCCCCTACTACTTAGTTTAAACACACCCGTGTTGCAGAGACAAACCTGCCTGCCAGAATGCTGGTGCCCCGCTTATTAAGGTGCAACCCGTCCCTTTTGTACAATTCATCCTTACCCCGAAACATACCCCAGTGGTCCAAGAATATAAATCCTTGCTTCCTGCACCAGTTCCTCAGCCACACATTCAGATCCATTATCTCCCTGTTCTTGACCACTCCAGCACGGGGAACTGGAAGCAAACCGGAGATAACCACCCTGGAAGTCCTGCTTTTCAGCCTTCTTCCGAGTTCTCTGAAGTTGCACTGTAGAATGCCTTTCCTCTTCTTCTCCATGTCATTTGTGCCGACATGCACCACTACTTCTGGATGTTCACCTTCACTCTTGAGGATTTCTTGCAATCGGTCCGTGACATCCTGGATCCGGGCACCACGGAGGCAACACACCATCGTTAAATCTCGCCTGTTGCCACAGAAACCCCTTTCTGTACCTCTCACTATGGAGTCCCCTACTACCATGGCTCTGCCTGACGTCTGTCTCCTCAGCTTTGCCTCAGCGCCAATTGTTGACTCGCAGACCCATCCGCCTCTCAGACTGGCACTGTCTTCTGTCCCGACAGCTTCCAAGAGGGAGAACCTGTTTTCGAGAGGCACATTTCCCGGGGTCTCCTGTACTTCAAGCATCCTTTCCTTGCTCATCGTCGTCCTCCTTCTCTCTTCCTATATCCTGAGTGTAACGACCTCACTGTAGGTCCTGTCCAGAAAACTCTCGTTCTCCCGGATGAACCTAACGTCATCCAGTTGCCTCTCCAGTGCTGCAACACGGTCCTTCAGAAGCTGAAACTGGACACATTTTCCACAGGTGCAGGAGCCAGAGGCACTATCAGTGTCCCTGACCTCCCACATCATGCACACAGCACACTGAATCAGCCTAGCGGTCATCTCTTCACCACTTCTCACCTTCTCCAACTGTGGCATAGTCTCCACTCTCAGCCTCCTCGCCGAAGACTCCTGAGCCAAAGACTCACACTTTTCTCGCAAGGCACTTCCCTCGACAAGGCTGCTCCCCTACAGCGAGCCTTGCTTATATTAGCTGATAATTTGAGTAATCAGCTTCACCTCCGGTGCCTCCTCCGACCTGGAAGGTCTATTTAGCTCAGTGAGGGGTTATTCAGTGAATAGAGGGTACAATGATGGGAATGCAGTCAGAGAGGGGTTATTGTGTGGTCTGGGGTTACAGTGATGGGGAGGCAGTGAGGGGTTATTAGGTTTACAGGGGTTGCAGTGATAGGAGGCAGTGAGGGGTTAATGGGTGGTCAGGGGTTATAGTGATGAGAGCAGGATGCAGTGATACAAATTGAAGATGAAGATTGGAATTTCAAATGGAGGTATTTTTTAAAACAGAAACTTCCCTGGTTCAACGATCACAACTGATAGTTGAATGCAAATGAAAACTTGGCATGGCAACATCTACACACCACTCATTTGAATCAGAATTGCTCAACTGGGAGAACAGCAAGAATATTTGCATTTAGTTGAACATTTCTTAATTTATAAAGTGTTTTGTATAGATTACCTGCTGGTGTGGTGGTAGAGGCAGGTACATCAAGGACATTTAAGAAACTCTTAGGCCCATGGATGATAAAAAAAAATGGAGGGCTATGTAGGAGAGAAGGGTTAGATTAATCTTAGAACAGGTTAAAAGGTTGGCACAACATAGTGGGCCAAAGGGCTTTATTGTGCTGCAGTGTTCTATGTTCTGTGCTCTGCGTGAAACTCCGTTTATGTTACTGGGTGTTTCTACCTATCGATCTAAGGTAGTCAGGTCCATATAGTTCAGTATTCATTCAGTCATTGTGTACGAAAGGAAATGAATGATTTGCCAAGAGATACCTTAACTTACACACAAAATAAAAACAAAAATTTAACAACCTCCATCCAATCCATGAATGCAGTAAAAGTGATTGCTACCAGCATGTTTAAAAGGACCACATTATCTTTTTAGTTAAGAGGACTTTTTCACAATTCACCATGGATTAAAAGCCAGTTTCCGAGTGTACTGTTTCAAATTACTGGGACTGGAAAGGGCAGTTGTCTGGTTGTTAAATATGTAAAATGGTCACACTGTCAGTGTAAGTAAACCGCAGCACTGTAGAGCAACTAAACCCAAAATAACTCAGCATTAATATACTTTTTGTTTCGGTCACCCCACCCCCTCCCATGGCTAATGACTTCTGAATGGCATATGTATATGGGGCGGGGTTAACAGTCGCTGCCTGGTGCCTCACACAAAATGAGAGTGCAAAACTGGGGATTTGGCCTAGAGGCAAGTTCCCAGCAAGGTTTAAGGAGGTTGGGCTTAGGGCAGGTCATTATAGTGGCGGAAGCATCTCTTGGTCCAAGGCAGTCAGGTCAATATTTAGTGAGCGTTCATTCAGGCCATGTCGTCTAAAGCAAATGAATGACCTGTCAAGAGGTATGTTAATTTACAGAAAAAACAACAAATTAACAATCTCCATACAATCCATGAATTCAGTAAAAGTAATTGCTAATACCTCAAAGTTCAAGTTCAAAGTAAATTTATTATCAACTTTTTACCATCTACTGTGCTACCCTGAGATTTGCTTTCTTGTAAGGGTTCACACAAAAAAAATAGAATTTTATGAAAAACGTATGAATAAACAAAGACTGACCAACACAATTGGCAAAAGATTACAAACTGTGCAAATAAAAATATACTGAGAACATGAGCTATAAAGAGTCCTTGAAAGTGAGTCTGCAGGTCGTAGAATCAGTTCAGAGTCGAGGTGAGTGAAAATATGGAGCCTGGTGGTAGTAGAGTTCTAACTGCTCATTAATGTGATGGAGTGGGACCTAAGGCTTCAGTACCTCCCACCTGATGGTATCAGTGAGAAAAGAGCATGGCCTGGATGGTGGATGCTCTTTCTTGTGACAGTGCTCCATGTAAATACACTCAATGGTGGAGTGGGTTTTGCCTGTGATGGACTGGGCTGTACTCACATTTTCATGTAGCCTTTTCTATTCCCGGGCATTGGTATTTCCTTACCAAGCTATGAAGTGATCTAACCTTTTAGGATGCTCTCCACTCTGCATCAATAGAAACTTATCAAAGTTTTTGATGACATGTCAATCTATGCAACCTTTTAAGAAAGTATCTGATTGTCTACCTGATCAATGCCACTCATAATTTTATAAACCTCTATTAGGTCTCTCCTCAGCCTCAGATTGATCAAGAAAGGCAGTGAGAATTTTTGAGTAACACACACAAAATGATGGAGGAATTCAGCAAGTCAGGTAGCTTCGATGGAGGGGAATAAACTGCTTCAGTCAGACCATGCTGTTTCACGCCATGACTCTCTGGCACACATGTGATTAGCTAATGCATCAGGAATGTAGCTCAAACTTAGGATCTCACTTATCAATATGTTTTGGATAATCTACAGATAAACCTTCTAAGTTACACACAAAATATTGGAGGAAGTCAGAAAGCCAGGCTGCATCTTCGGAGGCGAATAAACAGCTGACATTTCAGGCCAAGAAACTTAATCAGGACTGAAAAGGAAGGGGGAAACAAACAGAATAAGTAGGTTGGGGGGGGAGGGAAGGAGGACAAGCTGGCAGGAGATAGGTAAAACCAGGTGAGGGGGAAGGTGGGTGGGTGGGAATTCTTATCGTCTGCTGTGACACGGTGGAACAAGATCATTAGTTTTTATCTACAGGGAATTGGATCTGGGACAATCACACTTACACATCTGTCAATCTACATGCACGGCTTGTTGATGTTTCACACTTCATTGTGTCATTTATGAGATTTTGAGATTAAGAACACTGCTGAGAAACTAATCCTCGGGCAAGAAACCAATTAAATTGAGTGTAATGTGCAATGGGTTTAACAAATGCCTGCGGTTTCTTGAGTTTGGTGGAACAAGTTCTTCATGCTAATATACAGCCAGTGGCCACTTTATTAGGTACAGGAGATACCTAATAAAGTGGCCACCGTGAATTTCCTGTATGTTCGTGGTCGTCCGTTGCTTTAGGCCATCTACTTCAAAGTTTGACGTTTTGTGCATTGACAGATGCTCTTCTACACACCACTCTTGTAACACATCATGCCACCACTGAAGTCAGGCTAACTGGACTATAATTTCCTTTCTTCTGCTTCCCTCCTTTCTTGAAGAGTGGAGTGACATTTGCAATTTTCAGCTCCTCCAGAACCATTCTAGAATCTAGTGATTCCTGAAAGTTCATTTCTACAGCATCCAAATTCTCTTCAGCTACCTCTTTCAGAATTCTGGGGTGTAGTCCATCTGGTCCAGGTGACTTATCTACCTCCAGACTTTTCAGCTTCCGAAGCACCTTCTCCCTAGTAATAGCAACCTCGCTCACTTCTGCCCTGTGGCCCTCTAAGATTTATAGCATACTGCTAATGTCTTCCACTGTGAAGACTGATGTAAAACAAAGTTAATAAATTTCACGACACATGCCGGTGATAATGAACCTGATTTTGATTCTGATTCTGAAAATACGTATTCTGCCATTTCTGCCATTTTTTTGTCCCCAATGACTATGTCTCCAGCATCATTTCCCGTCGTCCTATATCCACTCTCCTCTCTTTTACTTTTTATACATCTGAAAAACTGTTGCTATCCTCTTTGATATTATTGGCTAACTTGCCTTCATATTTCATCTTTTCTCTCCTTATGGATTTTTAGTTGCCTTCTGCTGGTTTTTAAAAGAACCCCGGTTGTATAACTTCCCACTAATTTTGCTATATTTTATGTCCTCTCTTTTCCTTTCATGCTGTCTTTGACTTCCCTTGTCAGCCATGGTTACTTCCTCTTCCCTTTAGAATACTTCTTCATCTTTGGGATGTATCTATCCTACACCTTCTGAATTACTCCCAGATATTCCAGCCATTGCTGTTCTGACATCATGCCTAATAATCCCTTTCCAATTAACTTTGGCCAGCTCCTCTTTCATGCCTCTGTAATTCCCTTTGCTTTACTATAACACTGATACATCTGACTTTATCTTCTCTCTCTCAGACTGCTGGGAGAATTCTATCATATTAATATCACTCCTGCCTAAGGGTTCCTTTACTTTAAGCTCCCTAATCAAATTAGGTTCATTACACAGCACCCAATCTAGAACTGCCTTTCCCCTTGTGGGCTCAACCATAAATTGCTCTCGAAATCTATCTCATTGGTGTTCTACAAATTCCCTCTCTTGGGATTCAGCACCAAACTGATTTTCCCAAACTACCCACCTGCAGATTGAACCACAACCCCAATCTCCAATGGCTATCATAGCTTTGACTTTTTACATGCCTTTATATATTTGCATTAATGAGCAGGTGTATGTAATAAAGTGGCCACTGAGTGTGTACACTGGAGTTCTATTAAATCTGATTCTAATAATGGTTCTGGAGTGTTATTATTTTTTGTAGCCCTTACATAAAATACTGTTTCTTTGTTAATTACTTTGAGATGAAATTTCAGTAACTACAAACATGTCTGTCTGTTTCCTCAGCTGGTGAAAGGTGTTTGGGACGGTGGATACAGTATTTTCTGTCAGGACACGCACAGTGCTGGTGAGGCTGATCTTAAGGTAAATTGAGTTACGTTTGCGCTAAATGAGAGTGGAATCGTACCTGGGATGATGACCTCCAGAGGCCTGAAAGGATATTTGTTTGCTGCTATTTCAGATGCTTGCTTTTATGATTTAAGATGAACTTTTTTTGTTACATGTACATCAAAACATAAAGTGAAATGTGTCATTTGTGTCAAAATCAAAACAGCCATTTGCTTAATCTCATTTAAATAACTTCTCTGATATCATTCATAAGGATGAAATGTGAGTGTATTTACATCTGAATTTTTCCCCTTAGGCTGCATAATAAAATGACTAGATGTTACATCGTCCTGTCACCAAGATCTTTAATGCCCTGACTCTGGCCTGGGGTTTTAGCTGTTTAAAAGATATTTCTCTTTTTTTATTTTGCAATCTCTGAGAGCATAGAATTCATTGATGTCCTTGGATAAGTGATTAAGAATATCCAGCTGTGGCAGTTTTAGCATATTGCTATAATCACACAAGCAACCGAGGTTCAATTCCACTGTTGTCTGTCAAAGGTTATATGTTCTCTCTGTGATCGCGTGGGTTTCCTCCAGGTGCTCCGTTTCCTCTTACATTCCAAAGACGTATGGGTTAGTAGGTTAATTGGTCACATGGGTATAATTAGGGGGCACGGGCTCGTGAGCCAGAAGGACCTGTTACCGTGCTGTATCTCTAAATAAAAAGAACTGGCCATTGAGATGGCACAATGGAGACACAATAGATTGCAGATACTGGCCTTGGGAGCAATACACAAAGAGCTGTGTGATCTCAGTGGGTCGGGCAGCATCTATGAAGGGAAATGAGCAGTTGATGTTCAAGTCAATACCCTTTCTCTGGAGTGGCATCCAAGTTCATTTCCTTTCACAGAGGCCGCCTGGTCCACTGGGTTCCTCCAGCATTTATATATACATGATCAGTTCCTCCTGTTCCTAATAAACTTTGCGAAACCATCAATATCCATGAAACCACAAACTCAGAGGCTGCTTTCCCCATTGCTGGAGACTTTAACCAGGCGTCGCTGACCAGAGCTTACCCGAAGTTCTCCTGACACATTGAGGTGTGCACAAGGGGAGGAAGCATACTTGACCACTGCTATTCTCCCTTCCGCAATGCCTACAAAACACTTCTGCACCCTCTGTTTGGAAAGCCTGATCATTCCTCCATCTTGCTCCTACCCTCCTACGGGCAGAAATTGAAGCAGGAAGCAGCCATCATGAAAACCATACACTCCTGGTCCAGCCAATCAGACTCAATGTTACAAGACTGCTTTGATAGAGTCACCTGGGAGGTATTTCGAGCTGAGAACATCTCCGAATACATGGAGGTGATCACAAGCTTCACTCAGAAGTGCATTGAAGACATTGTTCCCCAAAAATTGGTCCGGGTCTACCCAAACCAGAAGCCTTGGATAAATAGTTCAGTGTATGTTGCTGTCAGCGTAAGGGATAAAGCTTTTACCTTCAGAGACCAACAGGAGCTCAGGAGATGCCACTATGATTTACGTAGAGACATTAAGGTGGCAAAATGTCAACACAGGGACAAATTCCAGTCACAACCCTGTGACAATGATACATGCAGCTTATAGCAAGGACTGCACACCATCGTGGACTTCAAGAGGAAATGCAGCAGTACAGCGAACATTGCCACCTGGCTCCCGGATGAGCTAAATGTTTTTTTATGCTTGATTCCAGGTTGTTAGGACTGAACACCCAAGGAGAGCCACTGATGAGACCTGCACTTTGGTTTTCCCCAAGGCCGAGATCCATAGAATATTCCTTTCTTTTTCAATCTTTTTATTAATTTCAAAATATAGAAACAAAACATAGCAATAATACAGATAATATGAGATGTATTGTTACATTTAAAAAAGAGTAATTGCAAAACCAAATAGTGGAAATTACCAAAACTCCCATACATGTAGAACTGATCACGGATAATATAAAGCAAAAAGAAAGGAAAAAGACAAAAAAAAGAAAAAAAAACCCATCCCAAAAGAAAAAAACAACTAAACTAAACTAAAAGACTTGGGCAAAACTAACAACTTAAAAATGGAAAAGAAGAAAACCTCAGCGTCGACGCCTCCATTCCCCTCCAACAACAGTACAGAGAAATAAAACCAGTTTGGAAATGATCAAATTACATCAAATGAAAATGCTGAATAAATGGCCTCCAAATTTTTTCAAACTTAATAGAAGGGTCATAAACTGCACTTCTAATTTTCTCCAAATTCAGACACACCATAGTTTGTGAAAACCAATGAAATACTGTAGGAGGGTTGATCTCTTTCCAATTCAACAAGATGGACCTTCTAGCTATTAAAGTAAGAAATGCAATCATCCTTCGTGATGAAGAGGTTAAATTATTTGAGTCTATCATTGGTAGTCCAAAGATAGCAGTAATTGGATGAGGTTGTAAGTCTATATTTAGGACCGTTGAAATAATATCAAAAATATCTTTCCAATATTTCTCCAACAAGGGACATGACCAAAACATGTGAGTTAAAGAAGCAATCTCAGACTGGCATCTGTCACATATTGGATTAATATAAGAGTAATAACGAGATAGTTTATCTTTGGACATATGAGCCCTGTGAACTACTTTAAACTGTATCAACCTATGCTTAGCACATACAGAGGATGAATTCACCAACTGAAGAATTTTTTCCCATTTTTCAGTCGGTATATTAATCTCAAGTTCTCTTTCCCAGTCAGCTTTAATTTTATTGGAGGCATCAGGACATAAATTCATAATTATATTATATACAATTGCTATTACACCTTTCTGAGAAAGATTTAAGTCTAAGATTTTTTCCAAAGTGTCCATTGGATATGGGTGTGGAAAATTAGGAGAGACAGTAATTAAAAAGTTTCTAATCTGTACATATCTAAAAAAGTGAGATCTGGGTAAGTTATATTTATTAGAGAGTTGATCAAAAGACATAAAACAGTTATCCAAGAATAAATCGCGAAAAGATATTATACCTTTGGTTTTCCAATCAAAGTAAGCTTGATCCATCATGGAAGGTTGAAAAAGAAAATTTGATATAATGGGACTTGCTAGAATGAATTGATTAAACCCAAAAAATCTTCGGAATTGAAACCATATACGTAAAGTATGTTTAACTATTGGGTTATTCATTTGTTTATATGATTTAAAAGAAGTAAAAAGAAGTAAAGTTCCTAAAACCGAACCCAAGGAAAACCCTTGTAATGAATTAGATTCAAGATTTACCCAGTGACGGTTTAAAGATGCGTCCAAATCTTGTAGCCAAAATTTTAAATATCAAATATTAATTGCCCAATAATAGAATCTAAAATTTGGGAGGGCAAGTCCCCCCTCCTTCTTGGATTTCTGTAAATATCTCTTACCTAACCTAGGATTTTTATTCTGCCAAATATATGAGGAAATTTTTGAATCTACGTTATCAAAAAAAGATTTTGGGATAAAAATTGGAACCAATTGAAATATATACAAAAATTTAGGCAAAATGATCATCTTAATAGCATTAATCCGACCAATCAAAGACAAAGAGATTGGGGACCATTTGGTAAATAAAAGTTTAATCTGATCAATCAAAGGTAAAAAAATTAGCTTTAAATAAATCTTTATATTTTTTGGTAATTGTTATCCCTAAGTATATAAATGAATCAGTAACCAATTTAAATGGTAAACGTCCATAAATAGGTACATGCTTATTTAAAGGGAATAATTCACTCTTACTAAGATTCAATTTGTAACCAGAAAAGTTACTAAATTGAGCTAACAGATCTAAGATAGCAGGAATTGACTTCTCCGGGTTAGAGATATATAACAACAAATCATCTGCATATAATGATAGTTTATGTATTTCATTTCCACGGGTAATACCAACAATATTTGGCGAGTCACGGATAGCAATTGCTAAAGGTTCAAGAGCAATATTAAATAGTAAAGGACTAAGAGGGCAACCTTGCCTAGTACCACGAAAAAGACGAAAAAAAGGAGATCTATAATTATTTGTACAGACCGAAGCTACCGGGGAGTAATATAACAACTTAATCCAAGATATAAATGTCAAATTAAAATTAAATTTCTCGAGAACATTAAATAAATAAGGCCATTCAACTCTGTCAAAGGCTTTCTCAGCATCTAATGAGATAATACATTCCGGGGTAGTAAGTGAGGGGTATAAACAATATTCATTAACCTCCTAATATTAAAAGATGAATAGCGATTTTTAATGAATCCGGTTTGATCCATGGAAATAATTTGAGGTAACACCTTCTCCAGTCTAGTAGCTAGAATTTTTGAAAAAATTTTTGAATCTACATTCAGAAGAGATATCGGTCTGTAGGATGCACAATCCGTAGGATCTTTATTCTTTTTAAGAATTAAGGAAATAGAGGCTTCATAAAACGATTGTGGTAATTTACCTAAACTAATTGCTTCCTTAAATGTTCTAGACAACTTAGAAGAAAGAATGGAGGAAAAAAAATTTTAAAATTCCACTGTAAACCCATCGGGACCGGGTGCTTTACCGGAATTTAATGATGAGATTGCAGATATTATTTCTTCCTCTGAAATGGAAGTTTCTAATGATAGGCAATCTTCGGGAGATAGTTTCGGAAAACTCAATCTACTTAAAAAATCATGCATGAAATTAGAATCATGAGGAAAATCAGAATGATATAAAGAGGTATAAAATTCTTGAAAGGTTTGGTTTATCCCAACATGATCAACTGTGAAAGTATCATCCTGTTTGCGGATCTTAGTAATTTGACGTTTAACCCAATCAAATTTCAATTGGTTAGCCAGTAATTTACCCGATTTATCACTATGAATATAAAAATCACTTCTAGTTCTCATTAATTGATTTTTGATCAAGGATGTTAATAATAAGCTATGTTCCAATTGGAGTTCAACTCTGTGTTTGTACAGCTCCTTGCTAGGAGAAATAGCATATTTTTTATCAACTTCTTTAATTTTATCAACCAGTAGAAGTATTTCATTGTTAATACGTCTTTTCAAACCGGCCGAATAGGAAATAATCTGACCACGGATATAAGCTTTAAAGGCGTTCCAAACAGTTCCGTTGGAAACTTCATCCGTAGTATTAGTTGAAAAGAAGAAATCAATCTGCTCCTTTATAAATTTGACAAAGTCCTGATCTTGAAGCAAAATAGGGTTAAATCGCCATTGTCTGGTAGTACAAAAGGTATCCATTAACTTGATGGAAAGTTTCAATGGAGCATGATCTGAAATAGCAATAATGTCATAATTACAATCAACTACATATGGAATCAAACGAGAGTCAATCAGGAAATAATCAATTCGGGAAAAAGAACGGTGAACATGTGAAAAAAAGGAGAAATCCTTATCATTTGGATGTAGAAATCTCCAAATTTCTGAAATCCCAGCATCCAACATGAAAGAGTTGATAATAGTAGCCGACTTATTCGGTAAAGCCGGACTACTTGTGGATCTATCCAACATGGGATTCAAACATAAATTAAAATCACCGCCCATTATCAACATATACTCGTTTAAATTAGGAAGGGAAGTAAGTAAATGTTCAAAGAATTCAGGATAATCCACATTCGGAGCGTAAACATTAACCATAGCGACCTTTTTATTAAAAAGTACCCCCGTAATTAACAGAAATCTGCCATTAGGATCTGAAATGGTGTCTTGATGAATGAATGTAATTGAGGGATCAATAAAAATTGAAACGCCTTTAATTTTGGCTTGAGCATTTGAGTGGTATTGTTGATCTTTCCAAAACTTAAAGAAGCGTTGACTGTCCTCTTTCCTTACATGAGTCTCTTGAGCAAAGATAATATGAGCATTCAGTCTTTGGAATATTTTGAAAATCTTTTTCCGTTTTATTGGATGGTTTAAACCATTTGTATTCCAAGAGACAAAATTAATAGAGTGAGCCATAACTAAAAATTAACCCTTTGGTAAGTAAGGGGTTAACCATAATGTGAGCTCATGAAATCGGAAGAGGAATACATGATTAGAGAGGAACCGGAAATCTCGACACTGGGGACATCTTTGTAGTTCTGAATCAGCCCAATAGAAAAAATTAAAAAAGAAAAAGACCACCCCCTCCCCCAGCCCCAAATAGAAACCCGAACTGAGCCAGAGAAGGCTGAAAAAAGCGCTAACTAATACTAACTTTAACCCCATTTCTGCAGGGGGCAACTCCAAAAATATATGTTAGATAAGTGACCTCCCAAAGACTAATATATGAAAAATAAGCAGTATTGTAAATTAATCTCCATAGTAAAAATTACTAAAATATATAAAATAAAAGAAACCAGTATCAGTGCATATAATTAGTTAATTATAAACGAGTAAATAAAAAAACGCTTCCAAGATAAGAAAAATGGATTATGGGAAAAAGAAGCATAAGAACATGGCGTCCCGAAAAAAAAATAAAAATTATAGAAAAAGAAAGACAAGTCGCCATTTTAATTATGCGAAAATCAAAAATAGGAAGCATATAACTACAAATGACCGTCAGATCGGATCACTAGTAATAACAAAAAAGGATAGATTAAAACAAAAGGTAAACTAAGGGAAAGTGATGTTATTCACAGAAGATAAATATGCTATATAAGTTATAGAATAATCACTATAGTAAAAACAAAGAACAAAAATCTTAAACTTATAAAAAACCTTCATCGCACAGTAATAGAAGGTTTATTTTGAAGAAAAACACCAGAGAGAAAAAAAAATGGTGCTGGAAGCACCCGACACAGATTAAGAGAGGGTATCTGTATCAGATGGGAAATTATCGTCCAAAAAGCTCCGAGCGGCAGTTGTAGAGTGGAAAACACAACGATTTCCATCGGGAAGAGAGGTTCTGAGTCGAGCAGGATACAGTAGTGCCGGTTTGAGATTTTTTTGATAGCATTCCGACATTAAAGGTTTAAAAGTCAGTCGTTCCTTCATCACTTCAGGACTGTAGTCTTGAACTATTCTGAAGGAATGCTGGTGGTACTTGATCATCCCTTGTCGGCGAGCGATCTGGAGAAGTTGTTCTTTAACATTAACATAATGGAAACGAAGGATAACTGGTCTGGGTTTGGAAACAGCCGCTGCCGACTTTACCCACGGTGTACGATGGGCGCGATCAAGTAATGGAGGATCGTTGGGAAAAACTGAACCGAACGAATCCTTTAAAAGTTTAGCAAAGAATATTACAGGATCTCCGGCCTCAACATCCTCGGGTAGGCCCATTAAACGTAAATTTTGTCTTCTCGATCGATTCTCAAGATCAATAACTTTGGATTTAAGTTGTTGGAGCTGTTTAGTAGTCGAAGCTAGATTCTTCTCTAAGATCTCAACTTTTGTATCCGTCTTCTGAGATTTAATATCCAGCTCAGAAATTTTTGCATCGTGTTTTTGAACATCAGCATTCAGGAATTTCAAAGATTCCGTGATTGATTTTAAATCTTCATTAAGGCTTTGACGATGTTGTTCAAATTGAGCAGTTAAACTTTCAGATAATTTTATCCGATGCTGCTCAAACATTTCTTCCAAACACTTCACCATAACTTCGTAAGTTAATTCCGTTGGTTTAGAGTCACCTTTCTTCTTTCTTCCGTTCCCATCAGCGTCTTTCCCATCTTTGGTTTTAGATCTCGTACTCATTTCTTTAAGCTCAAAAGTTACGATTGACAAAAGGAAGTCAATTAATTGATAATTCAGAGAGATAAAGTAAGTCTTCTGGTGTACTTAAAGTTGATTAGATCAAGGAGATCATAGGTTAAAAAGGATAACGGGAATGGAGCGAAGCCAGAGAGACGACCTCACTCCATGAGCGCTCCCTGCAGAATCCCGATCCATAGAATATTCCAACATGTCAACAGCCGCAAGGCAGTGAGGCCGGACGGCATCTCAGGGCACATCCTTGAAGTGTGTGCTGAATAGCTGGCTGGTGTGTTTACTTTTTAATCTCCCTCTCCCAGTGTGTAGTGCCCTTCTGTTTCAAATTGTCCATCATTGTTCCTGTACCTGAAAACCAAGGTAGCATGCCTGAATGATTGGCGCCCTGTTGCACTCACGTCAATTATAAGCAAATGCTTTGAGAGGCTGGTTAAAGACTATATCTGCAGCGTGCTACCACCCACACTGGACCCCCTACAATTCGCTTACTGATGGAACCGGTCTACTGATGATACCATAGACACGGAACTACACACCATCCTCACTCACCTGGGGAAGAGGGATGCATACATTAGAATGCTGTTCCTGGACTACAGTGCAGAATTTAACACCATAATCCCCTCCAGACTTGACAGGAAACTCAGAGGCCCTGACCTGCACCCCACCTTGTGCAGTTGGATCCTAGACTTCCTATTGGATCACCGACAGGTGGTAAGGATGGGCTCCCTCACCTCTGCCTCTCTGACCCTCAACACACATGCCTTCCAGGGTTTGTGTTCTGAGTCTCGTTCTCTACTCCCTTTACACCCACGACTGTACTGCCACACATAGCTCCAATCTGCTGATCAAAATCGCAGATGACATGACTTTGATCGGCCTTATTTCTAGCGGTGATGAGCCAGCCTACGGAGGAGAGGTTGACACCCTGACATAGTGGTGCCAGGATAACCACCTCTCCCTCAATATTCAAAAACAAAAGAGCTGATTGTGGATTACAGGAGGAATAGAGGCAGGCTCGCCCCGATCAACATCAATGGCTCTGCAGTTGAGAGGCTCAATAGTTTCAAGCTCCTCATTACACACATCACCGATGATCTCACCTGGACTGTACACACTGGCTTTGTGGTAAAAGAAGCACAACAACGTGTCTTCCACCTCAGGCAACTGAAGAAGTTTGGCAGGGGCCCCCAAATCCTCAAAACTGTCTACAGGGGCACCATTGAGAGCATTCTGACTGGCTGTATCACTGCCTGGTACAGGAACTGCATCAACCTTGATCACTTGGCACTGCAGAGAGTGGTACAGACAGCCCAGTGCATCTGTAGATGTGACCTTCCCCCCATTAAGGATAATTATAGCAGCAGGTGCAGAAAGAAGGCCTGGAAGATCATTGGGGACACCAGTCATCCCAATCATATGTTACAGCTGCTTCCGGCTGGCAAACGGTACCACAGCATTAAAGCTAGGACCAACAAGCTACGGGACAGTTTCTTTCTACAAGCCATTAGTCTTTTAAATTCACATGCCGGTACACTGCAATGGAGTCATAGCGCAAATATTTTTACTCCTTCACATTATGGGATGGATGTAAGATTTTAGTAAATTCTAAATTCTAATTCTAATAAAGTGGCCATTGAGTGTAAGAGCATGGTTTTCTGCTGCTGCAGCCTATCCACTTCAAGATTTGATGTGTTGTGCACTCAGAGATGCTCTTCTGTACACAACTGTTGCAGCAAGTGGATATTTGAATTACTGTTGCCTTCCTATCAGCTTGAACCGGTCTGGTCATTCTCCTCTGAGCTCTCTCATTAACAAAGAATTTTCGGCCACAGAACTGCCGCTCACTGGATGTTTTTTGTATCATTCTCTATAAACTCTAGAGATTGTGAAAATCAAGGAGATCAGCTGTTTCTGAGATACTCAACCCTCCTCTATCAATCATTCATTCCACAGTCAGATCACTTGGATCACATTTCTTCCCCATTCTGATGTTTGGCCTGAGCCACTTGACCATGTCTACATGCTTTTATAAATTGCATTGCATTGCTGCCACATGATTGGCTGATTAGATATTTGCATTGACGAAAAGGGGCACAGGTGTACTGTACCTAATAAAGTGGTCACTGAGTGCATATAAAAAATAAGTAGAGCACAAAGAGAGCAAGAGTAGTGAAGTAGTGAAACATAGAAAACATACAGCACAATACAGGCCCTTCGGCCCACAATCCTGTGCCGAACATGTACTTACTTTAGAAATTACCTAGGGTTACCCATAGCCCTCTATTTTTCCAAGCTCTATGTACCTATCCAAGAGACTCCTAAAAGACCCTATCGTATCCGCCTCCACCACCATTGCCAGCAGCCCAGTCCACACACTCACCACTCTCTCCGTAAAAGAACTTACCCCTGACATCTCCTCTGAACCTGCTTCTGAGCACATGGGTTCATTGTTCATTCAGAAATCTGATGGCAGAGGGGAAAAAGCTGTTCCTAAGTGGCTGAGTGGAGGTCCTTAATGATAAATGCCACCATTTTGAAGCATTGCCACAGTTATAGAAGCAGCATAGAAACAGGCCCTTCAGCCCAGTGAGTTGGCACAAACCACCAACCATCTATTTACACTAGTCATACAGTAATCCCATTGTCCACACATTTTTA
Source organism: Mobula birostris (assembly GCF_030028105.1). NCBI lineage: Eukaryota > Metazoa > Chordata > Chondrichthyes > Myliobatiformes > Myliobatidae > Mobula > Mobula birostris. The sequence goes on from NC_092371.1 coordinate 173,112,243, forward strand.
TCAATTCCCCCCAAGATTCTACCACCCAGGGATAATCTCCAGCAGTCAATCCTACTGATCACACGTCTATGAGATATGGGCAGAAATTGGAGCACTCGGGGGAAACCCATACTAGTCACACGGTGAACCTGCAAACTCTACACATACAGCACAGACCAGATCAGGACTGAACCCAGGTCACTGCAGCTGTGAGGCAGCAGCTCCAGTCTCTGTCACTGTTGTGATCACAAATTAATGATCTGGTGTAAGGCTGTTGACAAACAAAAATGCCTGCATTTAACTGAAAATCCCAGGAAGATTTTCAATTTAATTTTTACACTGATAAATCTTAATGTGAAAGAGAAATTTTCATTTTTATCAAGAACCGAAATCTTAAATTTACGTAATTTATCTTTTGAGATTAGCATTGAATTCCTCTTTTTATTTGGTTTTTCTAGCTTGAACCATACAAAAATAAAACCATCGTTAGATCTGCTTCATTTCCATACCATACAGTTTTAGGAAAATCCACCTGTGAAATATAATTAGGTAAAAAATGTTGGCAATTTTGGTCACCTACCTATAGCAAGGCTATCAATAAGATTGCAAGAGTGCAAAGAAAATTTACATGGATGTTGGTGGGATTTGAGGACATGTGTTATAGGGAAAGGTTGAATAGATTAGAACTTTATTCCCTAGATTCCCTAGGAGAATGAGGAGATATTTGATAGAGGTATAGAAAATGAGGAGGGGTGTAAATAAGGTAAATGCAAGTAGGCTGTTTGCACTGAAGTTGGCCGAGACCAGAACTAGAGGTCCTGGTTTAAGAGTGAAAGGTGAAATGCTTAAAAGGAAGGTGAGAGTTTGCAATGACTGCCAGTGGAAATGGTGGCTACTGCTTCGATTTCAGCATTTAAGAGAAGTTTGAATAGGAACATAGTGTTGGCGTGTGGCCAAATGGCTAAGGCGTTCGTCTAGTGATCTGAAGGTCGCTAGTTTGAGCCTTGGCTGAGGCAGCGTGTTGTGTCCTTGAGCAAGGCACTGAACCACACATTGCTCTGCGACGACACCGGTGCCAAGCTGTATCAGCCCTAGTGTCCTTCCCTTGGACAACATCAGTGGTGTAGAGAGGGGAGACTCGCAACATGGGCAACTGCCGGTCTTCCATACAACCTTGCCCAGGCCTGCACCCTGGAAACCTTCCAAGGCGCGAATCCATGGTCTCATGAGACTAACGGATGCCTATAGAGGATAGGAACATGGATGGGAGCGGTATGAAGGGCTATGTTCCAGGTGCAGGTCAATGGGACTAGGCAGAATAATAGTTTGGCCCAGGCTAGATGGGCTGAAAGGCCTATTTCTGTGCTGTATTCTATGACTCTAATAATAATTATTATTATAAAGTATGTCAGAGTTCTCAGGCATGTTTGAATTTTCTCTGAAGTCTGGAATTTACAATCGGTATTTAGCTTATTGATTGGCCATCAATAGAAAGAAGAAGTTTCATTAATATAGACTATGTTTATAGGCTCCCAATCCCTTCCCAGATCTTAATGCTACCTCCATAAATTTTTCCTATGTAAAACTGGTTTCACAGGATAATAATGTGTATAAGTTTATAGCACAGTATGGGCCCTTTGGTTCACGATGTTGTGCCTGCCTTTTAACCTACTATAAGCTCAATCTAACCCTTCTGTCCCACATAGCCGATCATTTTTCTTTCATCCATGTGCCAATTTGAGAGTCTCTTAAATGTCCCTAATGTATCTGCCTCTACCACCATCCTGGCAGTGTGTTTTATGCACCCACCTCTCTCTGTAAAAACAATCCTCTTTTTGTCATCCCCCTTAAACTTTTCACCACTCACCTTAAAAGGATGTCCTGTGAAATTATCCATTGCTGCCCTGGAGAAAAGGCACCGACTGTCTACTCTATCTTATGCACTTCTATTATGGTGTCTGTCATCGTTCTTCATTCCAAAGCAAAGAGCCATAGATTGCTCAATTTTTTCTCATAAGACATGCTCTCTACACCAGACCGCATCCTTGTAAATCTCCTATACACTCTTTCTAAAGCCTCCTAGAATGAGGTCACCAGAATTGAAAACAATACTCTTAAGTGAGGTCTAACCAGTGTTCTGTAGAGCTACAGGATAAAGTGGTGATAATTTAAGGCACCACAATCAATCATTGTGCCCTCCTTTGTTGTTGGAATAACTTACAGAGTGCACCCTTGAGCCAGAATGGAGACTTCTGGTTGATGTTTTTATGTGAACAAATCAGGCTGAATATATCCCAAAGCTGTCATCAGTGTATAACCTGAGTGGTATTGGTTTACTGTTGTCACATGCACCAAGACACAGTCAAAAACTTGTCTTGCATACTATCCATACAAATCAAATCATTACACAGTGCATTGATCTAGAACAATAACACTGCAGAATAAAATGTTGAAGCTACCAAAAAAGCGCAGTTCAGGTAAACAATAGAGTTCAAGATCATAATGTGGTTTCAGGTATCCCTCTCCACAGATACTAAAGGTTGGTTTTATTTGTCACATGTACATTGAAGCATTCAGTGAAATGTGTAATTTACGTCAATGACCAACACAGTCCGCGGATGTGCTGGGGGCAGCCTGCTTGTTGTTACCACTTGCCGGTGCCAACATAGCATGCCCACAGCTTACTAACCGTAACCTGTACGTCTTTAGAATATGGTAGGAAACCGGAGCACTCAGAGAAAACCCATGCAGTCATGAGGAGAATGTATAAACTCCTTACGGCAACAGTGGGAATTGAACTCAGATCACTGGCACTACACACCATTCCACTCTGTTCAGTATCTTGAGGATTTTCCATTTAAATTTCTGATTTCAAGCTAAGTTCATGGGTTTTCGCAGGCTTGATGCAACAATTTGTTTCAGCTTTACATCTCTCCATTCATGATCAAGGCCAGCCAGTTTGTAATCAGGTTTCCCTCTTAAATACTAATTACCTTTGTGGATTATCTTCAGATTTCTGAATGGACAATGAACCCCTGTACACTACCTCAAATTTTTTCTTTTTTTGCTCTCCTTATGTAATTTTTAAAAATTATATTTCTTACTGTCATTTATAATTTATTTTATTGTGTATTACAATGTACTGCTTCTGCAAAGCGACATATTTCAGTGATATCAATCCTGATTCTGATTCTGATACCTGTACATGTGACAAATATCAAGGATGAACTTTATTTGTCATATACATTTATATGCATTAGGAATTTGCTGTGGTGTGTTAGCGTGTCAAGGAACGAAATAAACATTTAATAATTATAAGGAATTATATAAACTATAAAAAGAATATATAAATAAAATACAAAATCTAACAAAGGTAGAGGTTAAACATTCAACATTCTACAATTATAAGAATAAACAATTGTATAAAAAAAGTTAGTTAAAGTACAGATATGGAATAAAATATGCAGTAATACATAAATACCAGCCTGTATTTACAGTATAAACAGCATTACAAAATGTGTTTTCAAGTGCAGTGATGGAGGTCATAGATAGAGGGGGTAGAGGTGGGCTAACTGGAATGGTTGATCAGGTTAACTGCCTGGGAAGAAACTTCTAAGATAGCATTTTTTTTTTTGTTTTACTAGTGCTATAGCGCTTCCCAGAAGAGAGGTTTTAGAAAAGGCGGTTTGCTGACACTGAGTTAGACAGCAGTGTTGCAGTATCCTCAGGGATATTGACTCACTCAGTCATTTCATTTCAGGCATTCAAAGGCGCCCACAATCAAATTATCATTTTCTTCGCTGCCTTCACACTATGCTCATGTCCGTCTGGGTCCATCTCCATACGTGAAGAACTGGTTTGTGCTGTGATTGTTGTTGGGTAGGATTATTGGAACTCTTGTGTGATTGGCTGGAGGGTCACATGACACAATCACATGCAAGTGTTGTTACCCAATGAAAGATGCCAATTTAGATTTTTACTGCTGCCTTTTGGGGAATTTCTCTGCGTTTATAATGGTGATCGTCCGTCGTATCTGATGATGACAGAGACCTGTGCGGGAGTCTTTAAAGTGGGAAAGCTGTTGCACTGTCTCGACCTCGGAAAAATGAGTCCAGTGGTAAGAGTAGTCAGAACAATTGGGGCCTTTCATGGTTGCAGTGGACAAGCATGACTTTCTCTGTGCCTTGTCATGTCCTTCGCTCTCCAAAAAGCGTGGCAGAATTGCCTTCTTGGCCATTGGATGTCACTGTAGATCACATCCTCCCCGTCTGTCAGAGCTGACTTCACATGGTAGGACAGGCATGTCCCTATCTCACTGGGGTATGAGACTCTCTGGTTACCCTCACCTGCTTTAGCCCACCTGTCAAAGTGCTGCCACAGGTGCTACTTGGAGCCACAGCTGAGATCTGAGGTTCTGATAGGGCCTAAAATGAATGAGCTGCCCTGGAATGGACAATGTAAGCCCCTTAACCAGAGATGCTACCCCTCCCTGGGGATGTCAACCCATACACCCCTGAATTTATAGTAAATTATACTTCTTATACCAAAGTCAAAATATGTTATTTATTTATTTATTTAGAGATGCAGCATGGTAACAGGCCCTTCTGGCCCAACAAGCCTGCACCACCCAATTAGACACGTGACCAATTAACCTAGTAATTATATGTGGCCTTCTATATATTGGCGAGACCCGACGCAGACTGGGAGATCATTTTGCTGAACACCTACGCTCTGTCCGCCAGAGAAAGCAGGATCTCCCAGAGCCCACACATTTTAGTTCCACATCCCATTCCCATTCTGACATGTCTATCCACGGCCTCCTCTACTGTAAAGATGAAGCCACACTCAGGTTGGAGGAACAACACCTTATATTCCGTCTGGGTAGCCTCCAACCTGATGGCATGAACATTGACTTCTCTAACTTCCGCTAATGTCCCACCTCCCCCTCGTACCCCATCCGTTATTTATACACACACGTTCTTTCTCTCACTCTCCTTTTTCTCCCTCTGTCCCTCTGACTATACCCCTTGCCCATCCTCTGGGCTTTCCCCCCCCCTTCCCCTTTTCCTTCTCCCTGGGCCTCCTGTCCCATGATCCTCTCATATCTCTTTTGCCAATCACCTGTCCAGCTCTTGGCTCCATCCCTCCCCCACCTGTCTTCTCCTATCATTTTGGATCTCCCCCTCCCCCTCCCCTTTCAAATCTCTTACTAACTCTTTCTTCAGTTAGTCCTGATGAAGGGTCTCGGCCTGAAACGTCGATTGTACCTCTTCCTAGAGATGCTGCCTGACCTGCTGCGTTCACCAGCAGCTTTGATGGTGTTGCTTCTTATACCAAATCTGGTTTTAACAACTGAAAAATCTTCCAAATTGTCCTTGTGAAACATAATGGTACATTAATTTAATACAAAGTTGGTGGATATATTCTAGTAATCAAAAACACTACCCTTACAGGCAGTGATTTTACAGTTGTGGCTTGACACAGAAATTTAATTAGAGACGGCATGGTAGCGTAGCAGTTAGTGTAAGTGTATTACAGCGGCAATGACCCTGGTTCAATTCCGGCCGATGTCTGTGAGGAGTTTATGCCTTCTCCCCGTGACCGCGTGGGTTTCCTCTGAGTGCTCTGGTTTCCTCCCACATTCCAAAGATGTACCGGTTAGTAGGTTAATTGGTCACGTGTCTAATTGGGTGGCGCAGGCTTGTTGGGCCGGAAGGGCCTGTTACCATGCTGCATCTCTAAATAAATAACATACTTTGACTTTGGTATTGTCTTTGTGCTGTTACTAGGTGCACTGGGATGATTTAGTATGCCATATTTGTACTGTGTGGTATAGTTGTTTTCAAAGAAGAACTGAATCAGGCAGTCATATCTTTTATTTGGTTTCTTTAGATGCATAGAATCTTACAACATGGAAACAGTACCTTCGGCTCAACTCGTCCATGCTGATTGTTTTGCCCAGTGTGCTAGTCCCATTTTGGCCCATAGCCCTTTAAACCTCTCCTATCCATCTCTTATTTAAATGTTATTTAAACATTACTAATGCACCCACCTCAACCAGTATTTCTGTCAGCTCATTCCAAATATGCACCACCCTTTGTGTTAAGTAGCTGCTCCTGATGTCCCTTTTAAACGTCTCGCCTCTGATCTTAAAAACCTCTACCTCTTGTTTTTAGCACCACCTCTCCCTCAGAAATTAAAAAATGACACACTTCTTATTCTGGTTTCTGTCTTTTTCCTTTCCAGTCCTGATAAGAGTCTTGAAATGTCAACTGTTCATTTCCATCTATAGTTGCTGCCTGACCTGCTGAGTTCCTCCAGCATTTTGTGTGTGTTGCTCTGTGCTTTCACCTTGTCCACCCCTTCATTATCTGGTATACCTCTATCAGGTCATCCTTCTACCTCCTATTGTAACTGACCCTCAAGCCCAGGCAACGTCCTGGTAAATGAGTATAGGTTGAGTGAGCCAGGGCTTTTCTCTTTGGAGTGAAGGAGGATGAGATGTGATTTCATAGAGATGTACAAGGTTCTTAGAGGTATAGATAGAGTGGATAGTCAGCATCTTTCTCCCAGGCCAGTGGACATCCATTTAAGGTGAGTGGAGGAAAGTTTAGTGAGATGTCAGAGAAAGGCTTACGCAGAGTGTAGTGGGTGCCTGAAGTGCACTGTTGGGATGGTGTAGGCAGTTACATTAGAGAAATTTAAAAGACTCGTGGGTGGGCTATGTGGGAGGAAAGGGTTAGATTGATCTTGGAGAAGGTTAAAAGGTCAGCACAACATCGTTGGTCAAAGGGCCCTTCCTGTGCTGTGCAGTTCTATGTTCTATTAATTACTTTACACAGTCTTTTTGGTTTAATAACTTCTTCCCTATATCAGGGTGACTAAAACCACTGGGCACCACGGTGGCATAGCGGTTAGCACAACACTAGTACAGCGTGGGACATTCCAGAGTTCGGAGTTCAACTCCAGCACTGTCTGTAAGGAGTTTGCACGTTCTCCACATGAACTGCATGGATTTCCTCTAGGTGCTCTGGTTTCCTCCCACAGTCTAAAGACTGTGGGTTAGTAGGTTAATTGGTCATTCTAAATTGTCCTGTGATTAGGCTAGAGTTAAATAGCTAAGTTGCTGTGCAGTGTGGCTCATTGGGCCAAAAGGGCTTGTTCCACGCTGTATCTCTAAATAATAAAACAGGACAATAAATAAAACTGCTTATTTGAAAGAGTATATGCTTGATCTCACTCAAGTTTCCTATGATCTGAATGACACAAGCAGTCCGATGGAGTGGAGCGTGGAGTTTGCCAGATTACAGGAAGAGTAATACCATTACTCTCATGATGGTTTGCGATGTTCCTCACCGCTAGATTTGCTTTAAGACTGCCAGTGACTTGATGTTTGTGGTGTTGAATCCATGCTAAACTACATTTGAGCGTTATTCCCTCTTTTTCGCAGATTATCCGTATCCTATGGTGGTACTACTTCTCTAAAGTCATAGAGTTCATGGACACATTTTTCTTCATTTTACGAAAGAACTACCATCAGATCACTATTCTGCATGTCTATCACCATGCCACCATGTTCAACATCTGGTGGTTTGTTATGAACTGGGTGCCCTGTGGTCACTGTAAGAGAAATAACCATCTTTTCTCTTTTTAGGTGTTTTTATTTGGTCTTTCAAAGGGCAACTAAACCCAAGGATATTGGGATCTTTCACTTTAATCGTGGCTTAATGTCCTACTTGGAATCTAGAGCCCCAAAAGTTTTAGATATCCTGCCATCACCTTCCTTTCATATACACTCAGTGGCCATTTTGTTAGGTAAAGGTGTGGCACCTGATGTGGTCTTCTGCTGCTGTAGCCCATCCACTTCAAGGTTCGAGTGTTGTGCATTCAGCGGTGCTCTTTTGCACACCCCTGCTGCAATCCAATGTTACTAGTGTTGCCTTCCTGTCTGCTTGAACCAGGCCAGCCTTCCTCCTCTGACATATCCTATTAACAAGGAGTTTTCGCCCACAGAACTGCCACTCATTGGATGTTTTTTATTGCATCTTGCACCATACTCTGTAAATTTTGCATAAAAATCCCAGGACATCAGCAGTTTCTAAGATACTCAAGCCTCCCCATCTGGCTTCAAAAATCATTCCATGGTCAAAGTCACTTAGATCACATTTCTTCCTCATTCTGATGTTTGGTCTGAACAACTACTGACTCCCTTGACCATGTTTGCATGTTTTTATGTATTGAATTGCTACCACACGATTGACTGAATAGCTGTTTGCATTATTGAGAAGGTGTACAGGTGTACCTAATAAAGTGACCACTGAGTGTATCTCTATCGCCCATCACTACTAATGTTAAGATCTCTGTTGCTATGGCAACAAAACAAATTTATTCAAACCTCTCAATCCAAATGATTTGTGAATGGCTAGATAACTTACCTGTCTGTTAAAAGGTAAAAATAACCAAGTTTGTGTTATAAAATAATCCCAAATCTACTAATCATATTCTTATTACTTGATTGATATTTTTAATACAACTGCTAACACCTATCCCAGCAATAAGACTCTTAAAGCTGTGTCATTGCATTAACCGTGTTTGCAAGCCATTAGCTCATACGTAAGGCCTGCTCCTGCTGACACCTCCCAGCCTGCACATGCAGACACCTCCCAATCTCCACCCAGCTAATAGGATTCATCTGCCGCTCGTTCCAGACTCATCACCTGCAGCCTATTAAACCCCAGTTCTCATCCAGAGTTCTTGTTCACTCATCGAACCACCTAGCCTTAACCATCTACTCCTAGCTTTTACTCTCCTTGCCTGAAGTTTACCTTGTTGCCTGTTTGGTTTAACTTCTGTTCAGTCTTGTTTTGCCCCCACCCTGCTTCTCCCCCCCCCCCCCCATAGCTTGTTATTTTTCAATCTATTGTTAAAGTTATTGTTCACCACTGAATGGGCTCCGCTGCTACTTTTGGGTCAAGCCTCTGCTACATTTCCTGACATAAAGAGCCATAGTGTCACACAGCACAGAAATAGGCCCTTCAACCCAACTGGTCCATGCTGGCCAAAATTCCCATCCAAGCCAGTCCCATTTGCCAGTGTTTATCCTATATCCCTCTAAATTTTTCCTACCCATGTACCAGTCCATGCGCCTTTCAAACAGTGTTAATGTATCTGCCTCAACCACTACTCTGGCAGCTTGTTCCATCTACTGACCACCCTCTGGGTGAAAATGTTATCCTTCCGATCCCTATTAAATCTTTCCCCTCTCACCTGAAAGCTATGTGCTATAGTTTTTGATTCCTAAACCCTGGAAAAAGGACTATGCACATTCACCTTATCTATGTCCATAAGATCACCCCTCAGTCTCCTACACCGCAGTGAATTATGTTCTAATTTCCCTCCATAACTCAGTTCCTGAAGTCCTGGCAACATCCTTATACATCTCCTCCTCACTCTTTCCACTTCTGTTGTCTGTACCTAATTAATAACCATCAATATGTTAAATACACACACACACACACACACACACACACATTAAATGCAAGAAGGCTTTTTACACTGCGATTGGGTGAGACTAGAACCAGAGGTCATGAGTTAAGAGCGAAAGGAGAAAAGTTTAAGAGTAACATGAGGGGGAACTTCTTCACTCAGGGTGGTGAAAGTGTGGAACAAACTGCCTGTGGAAGTGGTGGATGTGGATTCAATTTCGACACTTAGAGAAATTTGGATAGATACATGGGTGGGAGGGGTATGGATAGCTGTGGGCTGGGTGCAGGTTGATGGGACTGAGCAAATTAATAGTTTGGCACAGACTAGATGGGCCATAGGGCCTATTTTTGTGCTGTAGTGTTCTATGATTTTAAGGAATTGGGGGAAGAGTAGGTCATTCTACAGGGTGATCAAAACTGAACACATTATCCCAAGTGCAGAGTCACCAACGTCTTGTACAAGATTTTGGGTACGAGGTTATCTAAGGAAGGATGTGCTAGCATTGGAGAAGGTCCAGAAGAGGTTCACAAGAATGATCCCGGGAATGAAAGGGTAAACATATGAAGAATGTTAGATAGCTCTGTGCCTGTACTTGCTGGAATTCAGAAGACTAATTGGGGATCTCACTGAAACTTATCAAATATTGAAAGGTCTGGATAGAGTGGATGTGGAGAGGATGTTTACTATATTGTGGAAGAATAGGACCAGAGGAGGTCTAGAATCAGAATAGAAGGGTGTCCATTTAGAACAGAGATGAGGAGGAATTTCTTTAGCCAGAGGGTGGTGAATCTGTGGAATTCATTACCACAGACGACTGTGGAGGCGTAGGTTGATAGGTTCTTGATTAGTAAAAGCTTAAAAAGAGGAGAATGGGGTTGAGAGGGAAAGTACAGCAGCTATGATGGAGTGGCGGAGCAGACTCAATGGGCTGAATGGCTTCTGTTGATGGTCTGTGATCTCCTTTGTGAGGTCTGGTTGAGTCTCAACTATATGTGTGGGTTAGTGTTAACTTCTTGATAACAGGTGAGTTGAGGTCATCTCATAGCTTGAAGGCTGAACATTCAGGCCCGGCTTGAAGTTGAGCTGATCTGTGCCTGGCTGGGGTGGCAAATTTGCTTAAGTGTTATAATGGCATCTGGGCATCTGTTGGCATGATAGTGGAGCAACTAAAGCCTTGTGCCCACACCTTTAGGTAAACTATTCACAGCCCCCTATAGCCACAAGTGTTGGATAGATGCTCCACCACAGCCTACTCTTGTGATCCTCATCACCACAGAGACCAGGGGGCTCATGGTGACGTGGCTGGTAGAGCCTCTACCTTGTATCTTCGTGACCCATGTTCAAGTGACCTTGGGGGTTCCCTCAAAGTTGACACACAAGTTGATAGGGTTGTTATGAAGGTGTATGGTGTGTAGGCCTTCATTAATCAGGGAATGAAGTTCAAGAGCCTTGATATAACGTTGCAGCTCTATAAAACATTGATTGGACCACACTTGGAATTTTGTGTTCCGTTCTGGTCGCCTCGTTATAGGAAGGATGTGGAAGCTTTAGAGAGGGTACAGAGGAAATTTACCAGGATGCTGCCTGGATTTAGAGATTTTGAGGAAAGGTTGGGTGACCTGGGGCTTTTCTCTTTGGAGTGGAGGAGGATGAGATGTGTACAAGATGGTAACAGTCTTACAGTAGGTCGAATGGATAGCCAGAGACTTTTCCCCAGGGTGGAAATGGCTAATACAAAGGGCATAATTTAAGGTGTTTGGAAGAAGGTATTGGAGAGATGTCAGAAGTATTTTTTAACAGAGTGGTGGGTGTGTAGAACACCCTACCAGGGGTGGTGATAGAGGCAGATATATTGGGGTCATTTAAGAAACTCTTTGCTAGACACATGGAGGATAGAATATGGAGGACATGGAGGATGAATATGTGGGGGGGGGGGGAGAGGCTTAGATTGCTCCTTAGAGTTGGTTAAAAGGTCAGCACAACATTATGAGCCAAAGAGCCTGTACTGTGCTGTGGTGTTCTATGTTCTAGTATGTCTATGCAGCACTTGCTCACGCAACTGCCTTATGGCCATGTGGATTTCCGCCAGGCACTTCAATTTCCTTCCATATCCCAAAGACATGCGGGCTGAGAGGTTAACTGGCCATTGTGAGTTGCCCCTAGTGTATGGGAGAGTGGCGAAATCTAAGGGGAATTGATGGGAATGTGGAGAGAATAAAATGGGATTGGTGTGAATGGTGGTTGGTGGTCATTATGGGCCAAAGGGCCTGTATCTCTCTGTGACTCTTTCCTGGTCTGTGGCTGCATGGCACAGAGTATTGCTGGGCCTTGAGGACCTGAGTGATCGGGAAAGGTTAAATAGGTTGGGATTTTATTCCCTAGAGGGAAGGAGAATGAAGGAGATTTGATAAAGGTATACAAAATTATGAAGATTATAGATAGGGTAACTGCAAGCAAGCTTTTTCCACTGAAGTTGAGTGAGACAAGAACTAAGGGTCATAGATTAAGGGTCAAATGTGAAATATTTAAGGGGGAACTTCACTCAGAGCGTGCTGAGAGTGCAGAATGAGCTGCCAACAGAAGTGGTAGATGTGGGTTCGATTACAACACGAGAAATTTGAATAGGTACATGGATGGGTAATGGAGGGCTATGGTCAGGGTGCAGATAGATGGAACTAGGTAGAAAATTGGGATGGCATGGACTAGATGGGCCAAAGCACGTGTTTCTGTGCTGTAGTGTTCTATGACTCTATGACAGCTGAGCAGTTGTCTGGGTTGAATGGAATTGGAATTAGTTTATTATTGTCACAGTGAAGAGCTTGTCTTGTGCACTGTTTATACCAATCCACTCTTCACAACAGTGCACTGAGATAGAACAAGGTAAAACAATAATAATGCAGAATAAAGTGTAACAGCTGCAGAGAAAGTGCGGTGCAGATAGACAATAAGGCGTAAGGTCTTAATAAGATGCAGTGGTTTGTGAGGTCATCTTTTTGTACTAGGGAACTATGTAATTGTTTTATACCTGCAGGGTAGATGCTGTCCTTGAGCCTGGTGGTACCTACTTTCAGGCTTTTCAATCTTCTGCCTGATGGGAGGGGGAGAAGACAGAAAGTCTGTGGTGGGTAGGGTCTTTGATTATGTTGGCTGTTTTACTGAGCAGTGGGAGGTAAGTGAGAGCTGTTATAGCACTGGCCAGGGTTTCCTTAAGGCCAATGGATTTCTGAGTAATTGACCCCATTCTGTCTGCTCCCATCGACTACAACTGAACACCCACTCTGTCACTCTGTCTCCTCAGCCATCCTCCCTCACTCAGTGCTCTGCCATCATCATATCAGAGTCCAGACCCATTGTCAGCCACCCCCTCCTCACCTTGAGAGCACTCGTCTCATCTTGTAGGCAGCCATCTTGTGAAACAAGCTTCTTGTCCCAAAGATTGCAAGGTGACTGGAAGATCATTCTTATCATCGTGCATTGAACGTTATAGTGCAATACAGGCCCTTCAGCCCACGATGTTGTGCCAGCCTCTTAACCTCCTCCAAGATCAATCTATTCTCTTGAAAATAACCCTCTGAGAGAGAATCTCCTCTGCTTCCTGCCGCTATAACGATCCGCCTTAAACCCACACCCTCTTGATCTGCTGCAGGGAACTTACTTTCGGGCCAAATCTAGGGCTTTGTACCCACGTTGTGTGTGAAGCACCTTACCAGCTGTGTGTGTGCACGCTATTCGGAAGTCACGGTCCTGATGAGGGTGGGGACCGAAACAAGAAGTATTTTAATGCTGAGTTATTTTGGGTTTAGTTGCTCTTCAGTGCTGTGGTTTACTTACACTGACAGTGTGACCATTTTACATATTTAACAACCAGACAACTGCCCTTTCCAGTCCTAGTCATTTGAACAGTACACTTTGAAACTGGCTTTTAATTCATGGTGGATTGTGAAAAAGTCCTCTTAGTTAAAAAGACAATGTGGTCCTTTGAAACATGCTAATTGCAATCACTTTTGCTGAATTCAGGATTGGATGGAGGTTGTTAAATTTCTGGGTTTTTTTGTGTGCAAGTCGAGCTATCTCTTGACCTATCACTGCACCGCGGTTAGTGCGACGCTATTACAGCTTGGGGCATCGGAGTTCGGAGCTCAGTTCCGATGTCCTCTGTAAGAAAGTTTGTATGTTCTTCCCGTGTGTGTGTGGGATTCCCTTGGGTGCTCCTGTTTCCTCTACAGTCCAAAGAGATATCTTTTAGTAGGATAATTGGTCGTTATAAATTGTCCTGTGATTAGGCTGGGGTTAAATTGGTGGGTGGCTGGGCCGGAAAGGCCTGCTCTGTGCTGTATCTGTAAAGTAACAAAAATCAGTCATTTCCTTTTGTCCACATGGCATGAATGAACGGTGAACTATATGGACCCAACTGCCTTGGATCGAGACATGCACTGTTCCTTAAGGAAGGGTAGTTTTGTACAGGGTAGTAACACAAAATGGGCCCTCGCACTCATTGTCAAACACTGTGTGGTCATTGCCACCAGCAAATTAAATGTCAATTTTACCCCCTCTCCATGGCCTCATCGTGTCTATAGAGAAGGCCATGGACAGACATGTTGGAGTTGGAATGGGAACGGGAAGTCGAATTGAAATGGGAAATCCCGCCTTTTGTGGCAGACAGAGCAGCAAGTTCCCAGCAGGGAGCCTTAATTAAGAGGTATTTATAGTGTGGTGGAAGCAGTCAGATATTTGACAGATCTTTATTATTTGAGACTTTAGATCAAGCAATCGTTACTAATTTATGCCTTTGCCATTTAGCCTGTCCAAATTAAACCGGGTTTATGTCGAGTCTTGATAAATTAGGAAAAAAACTTGGAGAGTGGTCCCTGTGATTCACCTCCAGAATGGCCAAATTTTTAGGCCATGATGCTTTCTGCACATTCTTATTACCGTTCTTCACCAATCCATGTACCTATACACCTCTTTTTAATCACTATGCAAGTTCATTGTATGCTAACCCAGTTAAAGTGAAACCCCATGCAAACTACGTAACTTCTAGACTGTTAGGCATTGTTCTTATATTGAGTTGCTAGTGCTTCATGTAGCATTGGAAAGAAATAGTCTTTTTTAAAAACTGGGTTATCTTCAGAATTTAGGAGCTGGATTCCTTTTAGTTGAAACTGCTTTTCAACACCCTTGTTTCTGGTTTTCAGATTTTAGCATCGATATTATTTTGTGCCTGTGCTTCTGTTGTGATCAGCTGACATTTTCCTTGTTTATTTGCAGCTTTCTTTGGGGCTACCCTGAACAGTTTCATTCACGTGCTTATGTACTCCTATTATGGTCTCTCTGCCGTCCCAGCCATGAGACCTTATCTCTGGTGGAAGAAGTACATTACTCAAGGACAATTGGTAAGTGTGTTTCATTGGAATCAGATGTTGACATTGATATACAGATGATGAGATCGGGGTCCAGTCCGTAGCTTAGGGTGGTAAAGAAGGCACATGGCATTCGTACCTTCACTGGTTGGGACACTGTGATCCAGAGAAAGATGGTTTCATTTGACTAATGAATACCCTTCTACCATTGAGGTCTGGACACTAGGACAGCAAGCTGCTTACCGATTACCACTGCTGCTCACTACATGCATTTTGAATTATATTTATGGTAATATTTTGGTTTATACGCTGTGTGTGATATATGTATAACCTCTCACCAGGCTCATATGTAAACTTGGCTTGTTAGCTAACTCTGCTAATAGCCATGTGATTCAGTGGTGAGAATGCCACCTTTCATAAGCAATATATGTCTAGGGTCGGTATGATTTATGGTTCAACCAAACAGGAAAGCTGGGATGTTCTGATTAAGGAACATTGATTGTTGCGAATGCCGTGTAAATACTGCTGCATGCAAAGTTATCGTTCACCAGAAAATTAACAGATCATACACTGGCATAAAATGATAAAGAAATATATTTACCAAATTTATAATTACAGGAAAAAAAAGAAAAATGAAAGGGCCCATTACAGTTCAACCAGTCCAATGTACACCTAAGCGTTGGACCTCATTTCTGGAGTAGTGGAGGGTGTATTGCTTTCCTCACAGGTTGGACCCAGGTCTGTGTGAAAGCACTGGCCACAGCCCGAACTTCCCTCCAGAACCATCTCGAATGAACTGGCTACCTCAGGAGTACTGGCACTTCCTCCTTGGAGCCATTCATCTGTACAAAGCACCTCTTACAATGGGGTCTCTCCTTCAAGTGTCATTCTACGACATCTTCCCTTGTGCTCCATTCAGCAGTTACCACCAAAAAGACCCCAAGCCAGAGTACTGCCCTTCAGAAATCTCTTCCTGCCCAGCTCCCTAGAACCTTCTGTCACATCCCACAATCCTGATTGGATGACACAACATTCCTAAATTGGACAACATGGCTGCTTATCTTTAGCTGAAGCCAGAACACTCTTACCAGCAGGACACACTGCTTTCACACAAAATGCTACAATAAAACACCTCACAGCATAGCAGGAGAAACCTTACTCAGGGCATTACATGTAACGTTCCGTTATTTTGGCTCGTGTATGTCTAGGGGAAATCCCGCCCAGCACCTGCTTCAGCAGTCCCCTCAGGGTCAATCGTCGCCCGAATCAATCACAAACATCAATCATCAGCCAGCACACCCAGTAAATTTTAACACATACACTTTATAGATATTACTAATTCTAGGGCATTAATATACATGTGATACAGAGAGGAAAGTAATGAAAAAAAAAGGCGCCAACACTTATTCAAAGTCCAAGTTCTTCGCGCGCTACCGTTGGAGCTCAAGTTCGACGTCAGACGACCACCCGAATTCCGTCGACCCACGGCTCGGGACCACCCGAAGTGATCGACCGGAGCCTCTCCGCACGTCCGCCGTCCTCCTCGTCTCTCCTCCCGACTCCCCGCCCAAAACTCAGTCCACAGTCATATCATACAGCATGGCATCCGAAAACAAAACGATACATAACCACCCATTGGCTAATAGCACCCTCTTATCACCCTCTAAACCACAATAAACTGCTAGCGCAAACTCTCTGCAGCGTTAAAACACAACAAAGCCGCATTCCACAGATTAACATAACAAAAATCGCCATTTTAAATGTAACAAAAGAAAGACCCCGTACACTCTCCCCCCACCTAAAAAAAGTCATGCCCTCATGACGTTAACAGAATTCACTAGTACTCCTTGTAAAACACAAAACCCAACCCAGGTGCATAAAGCAGTGACATAACTTTGCAGGGCAGTAGAGATTACACCCTGCTCTCCCGGCGCTATATAAGTGAGTCTTTCCGGGGGATGCCTACTCCTCTGAGGCCTCAGGACTTCCTCTGTGGACTCTCCCTGTTCAGACACCCCAGGTGACCCCTCGAGCCGATCTGTCGGACCTTCCCCTTCACCGGGATCCCTCTGCCCCGGTGAGCCCTCTGGCTCGGGTTCTGCCTCCACCCTCTCCTCCCCCAATTCCGGCTGTAATACAGGCGGCTCTGCAACACCCTCCCTCGGTCCCCCTGACTCAGTGATGGAAGGGCCAAGAGTCTCTTCTCCCCGCACCGGGGAATCAGCGAACGGAAGCAGGTACCACACGTCCGAATCATCATCTTCCGATGACGTATCCCTTCTCGAGGTGGGGACCGGCCCCGTTTTCTTCGCAGCGGCCTCTTCCCGCGCCCCGCGCCCTCGCAGAGTCCTCGTACTAGGAGTAAACTCCCATTCGGACTCTAGGTCCATCTTCACCTCTCGACCCAGAGGCAACAGGTGGTTCCGATGGAGTACCTTGACAGGCCCCTGCCCGCCCTCAGGTCTCACCCGGTAAACCGGGAGATTCGGCATCTGACTCTCCACCACATATGGGGTGGCTGCCCAACGGTCCGCCAACTTGTGCTTACCCTGTAGTCCTAAATTCCGGATGAGGACTCGGTCTCCCGGCAATAGCTGGACGAACTTTACCTTCTGATCATACCTCCTTTTATTCCGCTGGTTCTGCTTGGTGGCTGCCGCCTCAGCCAACTCGTACGCCCTTTTCAACTCTCTCCTCATATCGGACACGTACTTCAGACATGGCTTCGAAGGTATTTCCCCCGCTTCAGTCCCAAAACACAGATCAATGGGCAACCTCGCTTCCCGTCCGAACATCAGATAGTAGGGCGAGTACCCCGTAGCATCATTGCGAGTACAATTGTAACAATGAACCAAATGGGCGATGTGCTGACTCCACTTACTCTTCCGTCCAATCTCCAAGGTGCCGAGCATGTCCAGCAGGGTCCGGTTAAACCTCTCGGGCTGAGGATCACCCTGAGGGTGATAGGGGGTGGTTCTGGACTTTTCAACCCCAAGCATATCCAGCAATTCATGGATAAGCCTGCTCTCGAAGTCCCGTCCCTGATCACTGTGGATCCGCCGGGGAAGGCCATAATGAACAAAGTACTTCTCCCATAACACCTTCGCCACTGTAGTCGCTTTCTGATCCTTAGTAGGAAAAGCCTGCGCATATCTAGTGTAGTGATCCGTGAGGACCAAAACATTCGCGGTATTGCTGGTGTCCGGCTCAATAGACAGGAAATCCATACACACCAGGTCCATGGGTCCTGCACTCTGCAAGTGGGATAACGGAGCCGCCTGCGCAGGCAAGGTCTTCCTCCTGACGCAACGGCTACAGGTCTTACAGTATTCTTCCACCTCCCCCCTCATCCGGGGCCAGTAAAACCGGTCCTTGACTAATCCATAGGTCTTCTCTACCCCTAAGTGCCCGGAATCATCATGTAGAGCCTGAAGCACAGCCTTTCGATACTTCTCGGGCATGACCAGCTGCCAGCGCCGGGGGTGGTCCGGAGGCGAAGTGACTCGGTACAGGACGTGGTTCTTCAGCTTCAACCGGGGCCACTCCTTCAGTAGTAGAGGAACGGAGGCATGTTTCGCCTTCTCCACCTGCCCCATATCACCCTGGCTAACCGCGTACCAGATAGTGCCAAGGCTTGGGTCATCACGCTGAGCCGCCTGTACTTCCTGGTGACTCAACTCCGGCAGCTGCCGGTTCCTCAGAGCAGTCACATTACAGTAACCAGTGGGCAGCGCGTCACCGTCAGCCCCCAGTTGATCTACTGCCCGATCCGTTCCCATCTGTGCTCCTACTTCCCCGTCGCTCCCAACTTGACACATGGCCTTTACTCCCTGGGCAGGGACACTCTTCCACTCCTCGGCCGTGCCCGACTCGTCGTGCGCCCGACGAGACAGGGCATCTGCATCGATGTTCCGACTCCCCGGGCGGTACTTCAGGCTGAACTCATAGGCAGACAAGGCTGCTACCCACCGGTGCCCAGTAGCGTCCAGCTTCGCCGAAGTCAGGATATAAGTGAGGGGGTTGTTATCAGTTCTCACTTCAAACTGGGCCCCGTATAGGTAGTCACTCAACTTGTCTACCACCGCCCATTTCAATGCCAAGAACTCCAGCTTGTGAGTGGGATAGTTTCTCTCAGATGGCGACAAGCTCCGACTGACAAACGCCACTGGCCTCAATCCGTTTCCCTGTTCCTGGTACAGAACAGCCCCAAGACCCTCGTGACTGGCATCAGTGTGTAGAACATACGGCTTCCGGGGATCAGCAAAAGCCAACACTGGGGCCTGTGTCAGCGCCCTTTTTAGAGATTGGAACGCCTCCTCACATTGAGCATCCCACCTCACTCCAAAAGGCTCCCCCGGGTTCAAGTATCCTCCTACCTCCGACCCTCGGTCTCCCTTCCTCCTCCTCCCCCCCATAGGTGGATAGCCACACAACAGCTGGTTCAATGGATGACTCATTTTCGCATATCCTTTCACGAATCGCCGGTAATATCCGCAAAACCCCAAAAACGAGCGTAAGGCGCTCACCTTCTGAGGTCTCGGCCAGGTGGTGACTGCGGCTATCTTATCCGGATCGGTGGCCACTCCATTTCGCGAGATTATGTGCCCAACATAACTGACTGACGTCTTACAGAACTGGCATTTATCCAGGGAAAGTTTTAACCCTTCCTCTTTCAGCCGACTCAGCACCTTCAGCAGCCGCTCCTCATGTTCCTCCAACGTAGATCCGAACACTATCAGGTCGTCCAGGTACACCAATACCTCCAGCAGGTTCATGTCCCCCACTGTCCGCTCCATGAGCCGCTGAAAGGTGGCTGGGGCCCCCGAGATACCTTGGGGCATTCGTTCGAACTGGAAAAACCCCAGGGGACAGATAAAGGCTGTCTTCTCCTTATCAGTCTCGCTCATCGGAATCTGGTAATACCCACTCCGCAAATCCAATACACTGAACCACTGTGCACCACTTAGACAGGCCAATGCATCTTCCACCCTCGGGACCGTATATTGGTCGGGAACAGTGCGGCGGTTCAGGGTCCTATAGTCCACGCACATGCGTACCTTCCCATTTTTCTTCCTTGCCACCACTATGGGGGACGCATATGGGCTTCGGGCCTCCGCAATAATCCCGGCATCTTTCAACTGCCGCAAGTGCTGCCGCACATCCTCCACATCTGCTGGGGCCAACCGCCGCGACCTCTCCCTAAACGGGGTGTCATTTGTTACCCGAATGGTGTGCCGAGTGCTCTTGGAAAACCCTACATCAAACTCGCCCTGAGAAAAGACATCCCCTAACTTCAGCATCTTCTCCACCAGCCTGCTCTTATACGCCGGCGGTACAGGGGAGTTTTCAAAATTAAAGGCCTCCTCGGTCAGCCGCCCCCCGTCTCCCAATAGTTCTCTTCCAGTGGGCTTCACAGGGGCGCTGGACATCACCATCACCGGGAACAAGTGCGCGAGGGGCATCCCGCGCTTAAAGGTGATCTCCCTCTCCGTTATGTTCCGTATCATCACCCCCATCCGCCGTGCCTGTACAGCTGAGGGCCTCTGCAATTCAGGTCTCACCAGCGCCCCAGCCGGGAACCAGAACTCCCTTTCCAGGTCGTCGGGGGCGACTACTAGCAGGGCCTCTCCCGGCGGCAATCCGGGGAATCTGGGGGTTCCCATCACTAATGCCGCCTCCCCTGGCTGTATCACCTTAGGCCTCGCCTGAGTGCACCACACCGTCCCTCGTTTGCACTCCGGGTCCAGCCCCTGGGGGTCACTCACTCCTTCGTACACTCCTCGGAACACGGGGTGTACCGAGAGGGTCTCCAAAAAGTTCTCCCCCCCCTTCTTCTTACAGGCTCCCAAGAGCCGTCGCACCAGAGGGGAGTTAGTCCCCACCAACAGGGCAGCACCACCGGTCTCCACCGGATCCGGACAAACCAACACCAGCGTCTCAAAGGCTTCCGATACTCCCACATCTCCCTCTGAAAATTCCACTCTCACTGACAAGTATCCATCGTACGGGTAATCACCATCACTTATGCCCCAAATCTCCAATGCGTTAAACGGAGTTACTGCCAAATGCTTCAGATATTGGTTGTAGAACGACCGGTACAGTAAGGTAACCTGCGACCCGGTGTCAAGGATGGCTTTCGCAAAGATCCCCTCTATCCGTAGGGACACGCTGGAACGGGGTCCCACCAGCCCATCAGGAATTTGGGCTTGTTTGTTCCGGGGTTCCATAGGGGTTTTCTGGGAACGTGTTCCTCCCGAGACTCCAGTCCGTTCCCTCACTGAGCCTCTCTTAAGTTTCCCGACACCTCTCCCTTCTTGGTGGCCTGGGGGCCCTCCCCCCTCGGCGCATTTCGTCTCTCACAATCCTTCCGTAAGTGGCCAGCTTCCCCACAGTGGTAGCACGCCCCCGGCCACTCACATTCCCGGCGGAAATGCCCCTCTCTCCCACAGTTATAGCACCCACTACTCGCCGCCTCTCTCCTCCCGATACGGGCCCCCGAGGACCCCTTGGATTTCTCTGGTCTCATCCCGGCTACCACCTCCTGAACCGCTGAAAACCGTCCCTGAGGGTCCGAGCCCCCTGGTCGGCCCAAAGCACACTCCTCGGCCCGTACCTCTCGGATCAGCCGTCCGAATGATGGAGGGGAGCTCTGCTTAAATGACTGCCGTACACTCCAAGCCACCCTGTCATCCTCCCGGGAACCGCTACATATCTGGCTCATCCTTAACTCCGCCACATCGTCCTCCCTCACTATACCTCGTCGCAGCAACCCCGTAAGCTTTCCTTCCAGCCTGAAAGCATAGTCGGAGAGCTTTTCCCCTCTTCTCTGCCCCATCCGTTGAAACTCTGCTAAATGCCGCCAGGGATCCCCTGACAGTCCAAACACTTCCTCCAAAGCGTCTAAACACTCCGATAGGGAAGCCAAGGGGCGTGCCGCTCTCAGATCGCGGACCACCCGGGCTGCCCCGCCCCTTAAGCTTTCCACCAATCGCTGTCTCTTTTCCTCATCCGAAACTGGCCACACCTCTAACAATTGGGATGTATCTTCAACCCAGGTCTCATAGTCATCCTCCCCTTCCGGGGTGGGCTTGGCTCCCGAGAAAATTCTCAGCTTCGGGCGGTGCACCTCAACCCTTCTCGCCAGGGAGATAATGGCAGCCGTTAACTCGGCAGTCTCCTCAAGCCCATGGGGGCGAGGCCTGGCCAAACCTTCCCACTCCGCACCTCTACCTCTTGCTACGGGCACCCGGCCGGGGGCCTCAACTAGCTCCTCCGGCACCTCCTCACTTGCGTCCTCGGGGAGGGTATGGAGACCCCACGGCCCCGCCTCCCCCTGGACATGGACTGTCGCTGGTAATTCTAAAGCCATGACGTCGGCACTCGCCCGCACCAACATCCAGCAAGCCTCCAGTTCTTTCCCACCCCTTCTAGCTACAAGTTCTACCTGCCCGATACCTTTAATCAAACTCAACCCTCGCACCAGTACCTCTGCCGGAATGCGATAATCGACCCCGCTTACCACACACGCATGATTCACCGGTACCTCCTCCATTTCACACCAACTTACAATCTTATCTCGCTCCATCTTCACACCACTTACCGCAACCACAAGTACAACTTTCCCGAAAAAAAAATCCAAATCCCTGACGGTAGCCCCCACTTGTAACGTTCCGTTATTTTGGCTCGTGTATGTCTAGGGGAAATCCCGCCCAGCACCTGCTTCAGCAGTCCCCTCAGGGTCAATCGTCGCCCGAATCAATCACAAACATCAATCATCAGCCAGCACACCCAGTAAATTTTAACACATACACTTTATAGATATTACTAATTCTAGGGCATTAATATACATGTGATACAGAGAGGAAAGTAATGAAAAAAAAAGGCGCCAACACTTATTCAAAGTCCAAGTTCTTCGCGCGCTACCGTTGGAGCTCAAGTTCGACGTCAGACGACCACCCGAATTCCGTCGACCCACGGCTCGGGACCACCCGAAGTGATCGACCGGAGCCTCTCCGCACGTCCGCCGTCCTCCTCGTCTCTCCTCCCGACTCCCCGCCCAAAACTCAGTCCACAGTCATATCATACAGCATGGCATCCGAAAACAAAACGATACATAACCACCCATTGGCTAATAGCACCCTCTTATCACCCTCTAAACCACAATAAACTGCTAGCGCAAACTCTCTGCAGCGTTAAAACACAACAAAGCCGCATTCCACAGATTAACATAACAAAAATCGCCATTTTAAATGTAACAAAAGAAAGACCCCGTACATACATATGTTTTGTGGTCCGGAGGAATGTTGTTTCATTTGGTTGTAAATATGTATAGTCAGATGACAATTAACTTGAGCTTGAGTGAGTATGTATATGAGTTAAGAAGTCGTGTTGAGCTGTATAGCCCTCTGATAAGGCTGCACTTGGAGTATTGAGTGTAATTCTGGTTGCCTCATGACAGGAAGGATGTGGAGACTTTGCAGAGGGTGCAGAAGAGTTGACCAGGATGCTGCCTGGATTAGAGAGCATGTGCTAGAAGGAGAGACTGGACAATCTTGGGATGTTTTCTCACAAACTCAGGGACGATCTCTTCAATGTTTATAAGATTATGAGTAGACAGAATCTTTCTCCCAGGGTAGAAAAGGAGCACAGGCATTTAAGGTGAAAGGAGGACAGTTTACAGGAGACGTGCAGGGCAGGATTTTTATGCAAAGAGTGGTGGAAGCAGCTATGACACTGGGGTTTAAGATGCTGTTACATACACGTGTGTGTATGCAGGAAATGGAGGCATATGGATCATGTGCTGGAAGAAAAGGTTTGGTTTAAATCAGCATCATATTCGGCACAGACATTGTGGGCCAAAGGGTCTGTTCCTGTACCATACTGTTCTCTGTCTGTGTGTGTGTTTATCACTCAAGAACAGAGATGCTGATGTTCTTATTTTGCATTGAAGGGAATCAGCCTGAGATTTTAACTTGTGCAGTTTCTTCAAATAGAGCTTTACAGCCAACTCCTTGTGACTGATCTCCCTGCTGTGTGTCAGACACTTTCCAGTCAGTGACTAATCAGGGTTTGGATGGTGGTTGCAGTTTCCAGATGGTGACCGAGTTAACCTTGACAGCTCACTGGCCTGTGATGAGAGGGATGTAGGAGAGATGTTTAATGGAAAGATCTGACAGTGCAGAATCCTGAGAGGGAACATAGTGAAGGAGCAGAGTCAGTCGTGGCAAATTCAGGCACAGAACTGGAATAACCTCCAATTCTGATGATTGTGAGGCTGGGTATGAGATGGTTATTGAGAAAGACTTTCTTTGGGGTGGGGGGCAGGGGGTGGCAGGATAGATGTTGAGTTACTTTCACCAGTGGGAGTATCTTGAAAGAGGGTAAGCTGGTAAATCATTTTATTACCGTCACATGTTCTGAGGTAACATGAGAACCTTGCCTTGCACACTGCTCATGCAGATTTATTCATTACACAGTGCATTGAGGTAGAAAAGGGTAACATTCAAAGTTCAAAGTAAATTTATTATCAAAGTGCATATATATCACCAAATACAACCCTGAGATTCATTTTCTTGTGGGCATACTCAATAAATCTATAGAATAATAAACATGACAGAATCAATGAAAGACCACACCAACTTGGGCATTCAGTAAGTGTGCAAAAGACAACAAACTGTGCAAATACTAAAAGAAAGAAATAATAAAAACAAACAAAAAAACAATATATATCGAGAACATGAGATGAGTCCTTGAAAGTGAGTCCATAGGTTGTGGGTGGGAACATTTCAATTGCATTTAACATTTCACTTCAATTGTAATTACCAATGCAGAGTAAAGTGTAAAAGCTACAGATAAAGTAGTGCAGATAGACAATAAGGTACAAATCATAAGAAGATAGATTATGATCTCTAGAGTTTGTCTATTGTGTGAGCGAACCCATTCAATATTCTAAAAACAGCAAGATAGAAAATGTCGTTAAGCACGGTGGTATGTGCTTTCGTACTTTTGTATCTTCTGCCTGATAAGAGGGGAGAGAATAGAGCATATCCAGGGTGGGTGGGATCTTTGACTGAGCTGGCGAGAAATGTGGACAGAGTTCGTGGAGAGGAGGCTGGTTCCTATGATGTGTTGAGCTGCGTTCACAACTCTGCAGTTTTTTGTGGTCGTATGCAGAGGAATTGCCATACCAAGCTGTGATGCATCCATATAGGATACTTTCTGTGGCACATCGATAAAAATTGGTAAGGGTTGTTGGGGACGTGCCAAATTTCTTTAGCTTCCTGGGGAAGTAGAGCTGCTGGTGATCTTTAATGGGCGTGGCCTCTACTTGGTAGGATAAGGACAGGTTATTGGTGAAATAGAGATAATGGAGGAAAGGTTTAGAGTGAAAACGTAGCCTTGCTTGATTCTAGTGCCAATGGCATCAGCATCCCATCTCCAAGCCACGGCACTGGACGGTGGTAATCATGTGATTGCACAGGAGGCTCACGTGGTTGGCGAACTTTTGGCTTGTTAGAGGTGTACAAGATAATAAGGGGCATAAATCGAGTGGACAGTCAGACTTTCTCCCAGGACAGAAATGACCAATTCCAGGGGGCATAATTTTAAAACGACTGAAGGACAGTATAAGGGGGTTAGGTTTTCTCTACAGAGAGTGGTGAATGTCTGGAACATGCTGCCATGGGTGGTGATAGAGGCAGATACATTAGGGACATGTAAGAAAACTATTAGACAGGCACATGGGCGATAGGAAAATGAAGGGCTACAGCAGCAGGGAAGGGATGAACCTATCTTAGTGTAGGTTAAAAAGTCAGCACAACATCATAGGCTGAAGGACCTGTACTGTGCTGTATTTTCTGTCTTTTAACAGTTCGATATCTAGAGTTGGAACTTAAGGCAGGAAGTTGTCTTCAAGATGCAGTCAATGTAGCATCCACGCCAGTACCACCAGACTCAAAAAGTTATTTTCCCCCAACAGTAAGGTTGATCAACACCTCCACCCACTAACCCACCCCTCCACACTCCCAACCACCACTACGTTGTTATTTCCTGTCAGTGACGTTATGTACAGACACTCCTGTGCCAAGTGTAATATGTATAAGCAATCTAATGTATTTATATTTATTGTGGTTTTTATTATTATTATTGTGTGCTTTATCTTTTGTGGGGTTTTTTGTGCTGCATAGGAACCAGAGTAACAATTATTTTGTTCTCTTTTACGTTTGTGTACAGGAATTGATATTAAGCAATATTGAATCTTGAATCTCGACACTGCCATGAGTTTGCCAGCTCATTAACATGTGTAAATTAGCCTTCTCAGACAGTTGCAGCAGCAGACTATTAGTAAGGAAGTACTATTTGTTAACGCTATTGACAATTGCCTCTAACATTTTCACACACCAAATGACAAAGTGCAATTTTATCTATTTTTTGAGTGTCTATTTTAAGCCTGGTTCCAGCTTCAGAATTCGACTTTTTCCTTTAACACGAGTCTAGGTTTACAGTGACTCTTGATTGGATCTCACGGATTGTGAGACTGACTGCTTATATATAGAAATACAGCACAGTACAGGCCTTTCTAGCCCAATGAGCCGTGTCGCCCAGCGCCCCACCTTTACTTAACACTAGCCTAATCGCAGGACAATTTACAATGACCAATTAACCTGCTAACCCATAACTATTTGGACTGTGGAAGGAAACCGGAGCACCCGGAGAAACCCACGCAGCCAAGTGGAGAACCTACAAACTTCTTACCGACGGCGGCAGAATTGAATTCAGACCTCCGAGGCTCTGCGCTGTAATAGCATTACACTAACTTCAATGCTACCATGGCGCTTCTAATGTCATCCCCCGGCAGATATAACATAGTTATGGAGAAGAAATTTTCCCGGGGGCACGTCACCATGCACCCACCACTCACTGTGTTAAAAAAAAACTACTTCTACCTTCCCCTAAGCACTTTAAAGTTATGCCTCCTTGTATTAGCCATTTTCATCTTGGGGAAATGTCTTATGGTTATGGAGAGAAAGCAGGAGAATGGGGTTAACAGGGAAAATATAATAACCAGAAGACCATAAGACATAGGAGCAGAATTAGTCCACTTGGACCATTGAGCCTGTCCACCATTTCATCATGGCTGATTTATTATCCTTCTCAGCTGTATTTTCCTGCCTTCTCCTCTTAACCCTCCATGCCCGGACTAATCAAGTACCTATTAACCTCCCCTTTAAATGTACCCAATGACTTGGCCTCCACAGCTGTCCGTGGCAGTACTGACCACAGTGGAATACAATTGAATGGCAGAGCACATTCGATGGGCTGAATGGCCTAATTCTTTTTCTATGTCTTATGATGTTTAAAAATTTCCTCAGCATAATCATTACCGAGGATCTCACATGTTCTCTACATACCAGCCGTGTGGTGAAAAAGGTACAACAGCGCCTCTTTCACCTCAGACGGTTGAAGAAGTTTGGTATGGGCTCCCAAATCCCAAGAACTTCCTATAGGGGCACGATTGTGAGCATCCTGACTGGCTGCATCACTGCCTGGTATGGGAACACTACTTCCCTCAATTGCAGGACTCTGCAGAGGGTAGTGCAGACAGCCCAGCGCATCTGTAGATGTGAACTTCCTACTATTCAGGATATTTACAAAGACAGGTGAGTAAAAATGGCCCAAGTAAAAAGGATCACTGGGGACTCAAGTCACCCCAGCCACAAACTGTTCCAGCTGCTACCATCTGGGAAACAGTACCGCAGCATAAAGGCCAGAGCCAGCTTCTTCCACCAGGCCATCAGACTGCTTAATTCATGCTGACACAACTGTATCTCTATGTTATATTGACTGTCCTGTTGTACATACTATTTATTATAAATTACTATAAATTGCTCATTACACAGACAGAGACGTAAAGATTTTTACTCATCATGTATGTGAAGGATGTAAGAAATAAAGTCAATTCAAATTCAGTACATGTGACAATAACAAACCAATACGACTCAGGCCATATCACATGTTTTAACTTGTCTTTACTTAAGGTATTTAAGATCTGTTTCTCCAGTAGGGTGGCACTGTAGTGAAGTGGTTAGTGTAATGCTTTACAGTGCCAGGAACTCGGGTTCAATTCCTGCCATTGTCTGTAAGGAGTTTGTACGTTCTCCCCATGACCATGTGGGTTTCTTTTGGGTGCTCTGGTTTTCTCCCACATTCCAAAGATGTCTGGGATATACTTAGTGAGTTGTGGGCGTGGTGTATTGGCGCTGGAAGCATGGCAACACTTGCCATTTGCCCTTCGCGCATCTTGGACTGTGTTGGTCATTGACACAAACGATATATTTAGTGTGTTTCAGTTTAAAGCTAATTTAAAGATCTTTATTACTGTTTTCAGCTGCAGTTTGTTCTGACGATAATCCAGACCAGTTTTGGTGTTATCTGGCCCTGTGGATTTCCGAGTGGCTGGCTGTACTTTCAGATTGGCTACATGATCTCCCTAATTATTCTCTTCACAAACTTCTACATACAGGTAAGTGATCATGTTGGGTAGCTGTGTGACTAATTCTAACTGGTACACCTTTATTGCACCAGTTGTTTTTAATTCAAGTTGAAAATCCCTGTGTTAGGCTGTGCACCTTGCACATCTTTCAAGAGAGATTCACCCAAAATAAATTGAGCTAAATTGAAGGGAAAATTATTCCACAAGTGTTTGGAGTTGGAGAGCGTCAAAAGCTTTAAATGGCTTGATGTCAACATTTCAGGGGGTCTGTCCTCAGACCATCATGTAAGTGTCATCACAAAGAAAGCATGACAGCACCTCTTCTTTCTTAGAAGTTTGCATAGAAATGGCATGTCACTAAAAACATTGACAAACTTCTGTAGATGCACAGTGGAGAGTATCCTGACTGGCTGCATCATGGCCTGGTATGGAAACACCAATACACAGGAATGGAAGAGGCTAGAGAAAGTGATGGTTACAGCCCAGTACATTGCAGGCAAAGCCCTCCCCACCATTGAGCACATTTACAAGGAGCACTGCTACAGGAAAACAGCATTCACCATCAAAGGCCTCCATCATCCAGGCAATGTTCTCTTCTCACTGCTGCCATTGGCAAGGAGGTACAAAAGCCTTAGGTCCCACACCCCCAGGTTCGGAAACAGTTATTACCCTTCAACCATTTGGCTCCAGAACGGGTGTGGACATCTTTACTTCAACTCTGAACTGATTGCACAACCTATAGATTCAATTTTCAAGGACATTTTACAAATCATGTTCTCAGTATGTTGTTTGCTAATCTTTGCCTGTTTTAAGACCATAAGGCATACAGTACTTTGCAAAAGTCTCAGGCACATATATATAGCTAGAGGTGCCTAAGACTTTTGCACAGTACTGTAGAAATTTTATGTATTGCACTGTACTGCTCCTGTTTAAAAAAAAAACAAATTTCATGACATAATGTTTATTGTGAACTCATAAAATAAGTTGTCCAAAAAGGGAGCAAAAAAATTAGTGAGGAAGTTTTCATGAGTTCATTGTCCATTCAGAAATCTGATGATGGAAGGAAAGGAGCTGTTCCTGAAACATTAAGTGTGTGTCTTCAGGCTCCTGTACCTCCCTCTTGAATGTAGCAATGTCCTGTGTCATAGGAGTCCTTAATGATGCGGCGCAAACCTTTTGAGGTATCACCTATCGAAGGTGATCTTTAAGATGAATTGCTTTAGGCTTGTGAATTGGCTATGCTATCGTCTGCAAGGTTCATCCACGCTGACTGTGTTTCCTTTTCGTGTTTCGACATTTCCAGACCTACAAGAAGAAGGGCGCTTGCCAAAGTAAAGACTGTCTAAATGGCTCCACATTAGCCATGAACGGACACAGCAATGGCCTCTTTGCACCAATGGACCACAACTCAGCAAAGAAAACCCACTAAGTTTCCAGGGCCTGCACGGCACATCGTAGACACACTTAAGATTTTTGTGACGTTCTAAAGCAGTTTCAAAGGTTACCAACGTGTTAACTATATCCGGTCCTGCGTTGTATAGCCAGAGAGGCTGGGGACATGGAACTGAATATTGTTGTGATTAATAGGGAAAATAAATTTAGAGCAACTTCCTTGTCCGAAAAGTCTTAGATAGGTAGAGAAATTCATTACAACTCTATATAATTTTAAGAGTGCTAGATTATTTCCTGAACATGAGCAATGGACCCAGTGTAAATCAGGTAAAAGATAGTTAATTTTAGTTTACAATACTCTTGTTGCCTTACCGCTTATTTGTGTGTTAGGAATTGTCTTGTACTCATTCTAATCTTAAACCATATTTATTCATTTACGCTGAAATGTAATTTGGCACAGAATTTTGGCCCAAATGCCTTAGCTTTACCTAAAGTTTCAATGCTGCATAATTGTTAGGTTTTAACCATTTCAAGAATCCCATTTCTCCTTTGTATAGATGTACGCTCAGTGGCCACTTTATCTGGTATCTCCTGTAGCTAATAAAGAAGCCACTGAGTGAGTGTTCGTGGTCTTTTGCTGCTGTAGCCCATCCATTTCAAGGTTCAACATGTTGTGCATTCAGAGATGCTCTTCTGTACACCACTGTTGTAACGTGTGGTTATTTGAGTTACTGTCGCCTTCCTGTCAGCTTGAACCAGTCTGGCCATTCTCCTCTGTCCTCTGATTATCAAGGTGTTTTCGCCCACAGACCTGCTGCTTATTAGATTTTGTTTTTGTTTCTCACACCGTTCTTTGTAAAGTCTGGAGTCTGTTATGCATGAACATCACAGGACAGCAACAATTTCCGAGATACTCAAACCACCTGGTCTGGCACCAACAATCACTCCAGGGTCAAAGTCACTTAGATCACATTTCTTTCCCATTCTAATGTTTTGTCTGAACAACAACTGACTCTCTTGACCATGTCTGCATGCGTTTATGCATTGAGTTCCTGCCACATGATTGGTTGATTAGAAATTTGCATTAATGAGCAGATAGACCTCATAAAGTGGCCACCGATTATCCTAGTTGGCTCGTCAGTCTTAAAAAATAGGATTTGACTGCTGGCACATAAATGATTGAGGTGTGTTTAATACAGTCAATTCCTTGACAGTATAGATGACTATTCCATCTTCAGAAGTTGTCCACCCTTTTTGACTGATTGCTTCCAATTTGACTTAGCTAGTTGGTAGAGAATCTCTTGCCATTTTGAAACTTCCACTTTTGCCAGTGGATCTGATCCCATACTATTGCTTTATCTGACTTCACTTTGCCCTCGGCCAGAACTCCAACACCGCTTCCTCTTCCTTCTCAAAACATTTCTGCAGTTGCATCTGAGGCCGCTCGCAGAATTAACTTCAGGCTGTGAGTTCCAAGGTTTCCCGGGAAGAAGTAAATGTCTCCACTGAGAGTGTAAACGGTATCCTCCTCTTCTTCCTTCTCCCCCATCCTCCTCCCCCTTCATCTCGACCGGGGCATAGGCCACTGACAGCAGCTCGCTGGAGTCCTCTATCCCAGGCCAGTGTTTCAAGTTGTCCCCAAGTGAAGCCCATCTTCGAAGATCCTTCCTCTCCCAGGGATGAGGTCTTTGGGACTGGTATTGGTGTTTCTGTAGCTCTGGGATTTTACCTGATGAGTTTTCTAGGACTATGCTCTTCTCCTTTCACAGCCAGGGTAAGGACCATGCACGGTGGATTTAGTGTAAACCGTAAATGCTGGAAATTCATAATCTCCCAGAGAGCATATGAAAGGCAAGGAATTGTTTTTGTTTCTGAAGGACCTGTGGCTTCAGCATTTTCTGTTTTCAGTTCCAGTTTCCAGTGATCCTATTTAGTATTTATAGAGGATACACGTATAACATAAAAACAGAACAGAATTGGTGGTAAGTTCCCCATTTCTGTTAAAGAAACCTTTTAACTGAATCTGGCACACACGTTCATTGATGCATTTTTAAGTGTTGGTTTGTGGGGTAGCATGAGGAAATCAGATATCCCTAAGACATAGGAGCAGAATTAGTCTGTTCTACCATTCCATCATGGCTGATTTATTAATCTTCTCCACCCTATTCTCCTCTCTTCTCCCTGTAACCTTTGACACCCTTAGTAATGAAGAACCTATGAACCTCCACTTTAAATAACCCAATAACTTGAATGCTACAGATTCACCACCCTCTGTTTAAAGAAATTTTTCCTCATCTCTGTTTAAATGGACATCCCTATACTCTGAGGCTTTGCTCTCTGGTCCTAGTCTCCCCCATGATAGGAGACATCCTCTCCACATCCACTCTATTCTAGACCTTTGAATATTTGATAGGTGCCAGTGAGAATTCCCCCCAATTCTTCTAAACTCCAGAGAATACAGACACAGAGCCATCGAACACGCCTCATTTGTTAACCTTTTCATTTCCAGGATCATTTTCATGAACCTCTCAGTTGAAGTGGTATTTCTTTGAATAATTGATGCAGTTACACTTATGCCTTAACAAAATAGCAGGATTCAAAACGCCGTTGGAATCTCTGTGCGTAGAAAGAAAAATTGTATAATAGTTTCTAATTTGCATTAGTCAGCCATGCATCAACCTTAACTCTCTCCACTGTATTTGAAGTGCATGCTTGTGCATAGCTAATGTCTCAGTTGCTTCCCAATCACATGAATAAGTACTGTGAATAGGCATCATATCGCTCTTTCTTTGTAAAAAGACAGTATCTTATCTAATAACATTTTTGCCTGTAGCGATGTAGGATAGACTCCTGGTTCCTTTAAGTGGGTGTATTCTCAGTGGAAATATGAGCTGTGAGAGTTCTTTTTGACCCAGTGGCTGTAAATATTGCACACAGCTCTTTGGCTAGCCCAATTCTTTGGCCGAATCGATGAGTTGAATTACCAAATTCTGCTCCTATATCTTATAGAGTCATAGAGCACCACAACACATAAACAGGCCCATCGGCCCATCTAGTCCATGATGAACTATTACTCTGCCTAGTCCCATCAATCTGCACCCAGACCATAGCCCTTTATACCCCTCTTGTCCATGTAATTATCCACTTCTGATGGCAGCTCATTCTACACTTTAACAACCCTCTGAGTGAAGAAGCTCCCCCTCATGTTCCCCTTAAACATTTCACATTTCACCCTTAGCCCTTGACCTCCAGTTCCAGTCCCACCAAACCTCAGTAGAAAAGGCCTGCTTACATGTACGTTATCTATCTAGGTACCCTCCATGATTTTGTAGATCTCTGTCAAATCTCCCTTCATTCTCTTACACTCCAGGGAATAAAGTTCTGTAGTCTAACCATGGAACATCACCACGGAATAGGGTTTACACACCCCAGCACGGGAGTGTGTCATGTATCGACCGATCATTTGAGACTAAGGATAAAAGATGTCCCTATCACTTAATATCCAAGGTATAGCACAAGTCAGTTCTGAAGCCTTGGAGATTGGCGACTTAGAGCACCTAAAGTTTTGGTGGAAAAATTACTATGTTAATGAAGCTGGATTTTTTTTTACAATGAATTTAAGCTCATAAAAAGACAGTCTTTACTGAATTTGAAATTGTGTGCTGTTGGAACTTGACAGTCAGACATTCCAATGTGACAATTATTGCTTCTCTGGATAAGAATAATTGGTGTTAATGTTTGTAGAGGGAGCGAAATGTTTGATATCACACACAGAATGCTGGAGGAACTCAGCAAGTCAGGCATCACCTATGGACAGGAATAAACAGTCGACATTTTGGGCCAAGACCCTTCATCAAGTTGCTCTGGACTTCCAGTATCAGCAGAATCTCTTGTGCTTATAAAGTGTTTGCTATATTTGGAGTTACCAAGGCTACAGCTGCCAGATGGTCAGGGTTTCCAAGTACTTCTAGGATCTGTGGTTGTTTTAAACACTGCAAGAGGCAAGGACTGAACCCTGACGGTGAATGTTTGCTAGTGGAGGTGACCAAGAAGGCTGATACAGATAAAAATAAAATCAAAGAATGGCTGACTCAAGGCTAGTAGCTATCGTGGGAGCTAGAATTTCCCTGTCGGAGAACTACACACCAGGGATTTTTTTGTTCAGAACTTTACATGGGTTTCTCTAACACATATCAAAAGGAAAATTAATGCTAGGCCTGTGTTGAATCAAAGGCTGCGAACATTGTGAGCTACAAGCAAAACTATTTGTGTTGTCTTAATTAAGTGTGACATACTGTATCCCTCTTCTCGTATAAGTACTGAATTATTCAGTTTTGCTGCTCTCAAGTGTCAAATCACATGTTTTATTTGGTAAACGTTGATTATGAGTGTGCTGTTCTAACCTGTGTCTGAGTAACTTGTGTAGTCATCAGTTGTAACATTGACACACTCAAAATTTACAGAATTAAAACCTTTACTAAACTTCTACAGTTACCCTGTTTCATTTATGGTCCAGCAAATGCGCAAAACAAATACACACACACACACACACACACACACACACACACACACACACACACACACACACACACACACACACACACGCGCGCGCGCACAGAGTTTGGTTTGCTTGTTAACGCATTTTAAAACCAATAATACATTATCCACTCATTGGTATATTTTTTGGGTACTTCCTGTACCTAACGAAGTGACCACTGAGTGTGTTTGTGGTCTTCTACTGTTGGAGTTCAGAGATGCTCTTCGGCACGTCACTTTGGTAACACGTGATTACTTGAGTTACTGTCACCTTCCTGTCAGCTTGAACCAGTCTGACCATTCCCCTCTGACCTCACTCATTAACAAGACATTTTCACCCACAGAGCTGCTGCTCACTGGGATGGCAGTGATCCCGTTGGAGATGGCAGAAGTTACAGAGAATTATATGTTGGACCCAGAGGCTGGTGGGGTGGTAGGTGAGGACAAGGGGAACCCTATTCCTAGTGGGGAATATGAAGCCACACTCAGGTTGGAGGAACAACACCTTATATTCCGTCTGGGTAGCCTCCAACCTGATGGCATGATTGACTTCTCAAACTTCGGCTAATGCCCCATCTCCCCCTTGTACCCCATCCGTTATTTATATACACACATTCTTTTTCTCTCTCTCCTTTTTCTCCCTCTGTCCCTCTCACTATCCCCCTTGCCCATCCTCTGGGTTTCCCCCCCTCCCCCTTTTCTTTCCTCCCTGGGCCTCCTGTGCCATGATCCTCTCATATCCCTTTTGCCAATCAACTGTCCAGCTCTTGGCTCCATCCCTCCCCCTCCTTCTTTCAGTTAGTCCTGATGAAGGGTCTCGGCCCGAAACATCGACTGTACCTCTTCATAGGGATGCTGCCTGGCCTGCTGTGTTCACCAGCAACTTTTATGTGTGTTGCTTGAAATTCCAGCATCTGCAGATTTCCTTGTGTTTGTGTCCTCCTAATCTTTGTTCTAATTGGGTGTCCCTCTATTCTGAGGCCATGCCCACTGATCCTAGACTCTCCCACTATAGAAAACACCCTCTGCATGTCCATTCTATCTAGGTCTTTCAATATTTGGTAGGTTTCAATGATTCCCCATCATTATTCTTTATGGCATCTTGTCACCCAGAGTCAGCTCAATGCATTATATCATTGGGTGTTCACTGAGGTTTTACAAGGCATTGGTTAGACCGCACTTGGAGTATTGTGAGCAGTTTTGGGCCACTTATCTAAGAAAAGATGTGTTGGCATTGGAGAGGAGGTTCACAAGAACGATCCCGGGTATGAAAGAGTTATCGTGTGAGGAGAGTTTGATAGTTCCAAGTCTGTACTCTCTCGAGTTTAGTGGTTAAGAGCTTATGGGGAGAAGGCAGGAGAATGGTGTTGGAGAGGGATAATACATCAGTCAGGATGGAATGGCAGAGCAGAGCCAATGGGCTGAATGGCCTAACTCTGCTCTTACGGTCATGCTGCTCGGGAAGATTGTGGAACTAGAGGCAGAGCTTGTGCGGTGGAACAAGGTGGCCAACATTCCTTCCTAGGGACAGGCTGTGGGTAGGAGCTGTACATGCAATTAGGGTAGCACGGTAGTGTAGTGGTTAGCACAACGCTGTACAGCGCCTCAGATCGCAGTTCAATTTCCTACGTGAGTTTCCTCCGGGTGCTCTGGTTTTCTCCCACATTCCAAAGACATACGGTTAGGGTTAGTGTTAGTATATCGGGCATGCCATGTTGGCACTTGGACTCTGCTGGTTGTTGGCACAAACAACACATTTCATTGTTTTGATGTTCATGTGAAAAATAAAGATTATCTTTATCTTTAATCTACTTTCTGGAGTGCGGGTTTAATTGAAATTAGTTTGTTTTCATAACCAGCTGGAAATGACATCCTTTCATGCCTTTTCACATGTCTACCTGCACTTGCTTTCTCTGTAGGTATTACACTGTTCCACATACTGTTATTGTCTTCCCAGTTCACTGTGTAATGAATTGATGTGTATGAACAGTGTGCAAGACAGCAGCATTACTTACCTCTTACCAGTCTCTGCCTCCATCAGACATAGGAGCAGAATTAGGCTATATGACCCATCAAGTCTGTTCTGCCATTTCATCATGTTTGATCCAATTTCCCTCTCAGCCCCAATCTCCTGCCTTTTCCTTGTACCCCTCATGCCCTGACCAATCAAGTATCTATCAATCTGCGCCTTAAATATACATAAAGGCTTGGCTTCCACAGCTGCCTGTGGCAATGAATTCCACAGATTCACCACTCTCTGGCTAAAGAAGTTCCTCCTCGTCTCTGTTCTAAAAGGATATCCCTCTATTTTGAGGCTCTGTCCTTTGGTCCTAGACTCTCCCGCCTAGGAGACATCTTCTCCACATTCACTCTTTCGAGGCCTTTCAATATTTGATAGGTTTTGATTAAGTCACCCCCCCCCCATTCTTCTAAATTCTAGTGAATTTAGAGCCATCAAATGCACTTCATTTGACAAGCTGTTCAATCATGGGATCATTTTCATGAACCTCCTTTGAACGGTCTCCAGTTTCAGCACACCCTTTCTAAGCCCCCAAAACTGCTCACAACACTCTGAGGCCGCACCAGTGCTTCATAAAGCATCAACGTTACATCTTTTTATACTTTAGTCCTCTTGAAATGAATGCTAACATCACATTAGCCTTCCTCACCACTGACTCAACCTGAAAATTAACCTTCAGGGAGTCCTACACAAGGACTCCCAAGACCCTTTGCACTTAACATTTTTGAGTTTCTCTCCATTTAGAAAATAGTTACTCTTTTCTTCCTTCTACCGAAGTGCATG
This sequence comes from Mobula birostris, assembly GCF_030028105.1. Classification (NCBI taxonomy): domain Eukaryota; kingdom Metazoa; phylum Chordata; class Chondrichthyes; order Myliobatiformes; family Myliobatidae; genus Mobula; species Mobula birostris. The sequence continues at coordinate 173,149,291 of NC_092371.1, forward strand.
ACCATACACTTCCTGACACTGTATTCCATCTGCCACTTCTTTGCCCATTCTAATCTGTCTAAATCTTTCTGTAGCCTCTCTAACTGCCCCTCCACCTATCTTCACATCATCTGCAAACTTTGCAACAAAGTCATCAGTCCCATCATCCAAGTCATTGACATATAACGTAAAAAAGAAGTAGTCCCAACACAGACCCCTGTGGAACATTGTATCGCTCTCACTACAATCTGTCATGGTCTGCTTCTCGTTCTGGGGAATAAGGTACAGTTAGAGAGGGTATTCACAGTGATGGCACAGACCTGTCCCATTGTGTCGAGCCTGCAGCCTTTCGCATCGTACCATTCAGGTGTGGATGATACATTTCAAAGGTTCATTTATTATCAATGCAAGTATCTATATACAACTCTGAAATCCAGCTTCTCCAGATAGTCACGAAACAAAGAATATGAAAGTCTTTCAGTGACAAACATCAAACCTACCCACCTGGCCATATGAGAAAGAACGGCATCCTAATCATCAGCTCCCTAAACATCGTTCCCCTGGTCAAATAACTTACAGAACACCCTCTCCTCACACAACAAAACAGAAAAGGAATGGTGATTAAAAAAACAGAATATAAAAACCATAAGTCTGAAAAATTCCATAGTCCGTAAACGCAATAGTCCAATCCATAAATGCAGAACCATGATACTGTCCTATGATATCCCTGACATTCATTGAAAGAGAGGGAGACGACACGAGCCAGAGAGGCCTACCCGCCTGCCACAGCGAGCGGCCACTCAGACTCCATCTCCACCAATGATCAAATGGCAGGTATTTACAGACTCCAACCCCCACCCCTAGCCCCCAGTGTCATGCACGCTAGTTGGTTGAGGCCAAAGAGCCTGGTGTGCACTAGGAGAAGCAGAGATTCATTGTTAAATTGGTTAAATAGGTTTACTGTATTATTAACACCAAGAGATTTTGCAGATGTTGGAAATCCAGAGCAACACAAACAAAATGGTAGAGGAACTTAGCAGATCAGACTGCATCCATGGGAAATGAGTTGCTGTCAATGTTTCAGGCCAAGACCCTTCATCAGGACCGGAAAGGAAGGGGATCAGGACTGGAAAAGAAGGTGGGTGGAAGGGATGGAGGACGAGCTAAAAGGTGATAGGTGAAGCCAGCTGGGTGGGGGACAGGGGATGAAGTAAAAAGCTGGATGGTGATAGGTGGAAAAGGGTGAAGGGCCGAAGAAGAAGAAATGTGATAGGACAGCAGAGTGAACCATAGTAGAAAGGGGAGGGGAAGGGGACCTAGAGGGAGATGATAGGCAGGTGAAGAGAAGAGGTAAGAGGCCAAAGTGGGAAATAAAAGAAGAGGGAAGGGAGAGAGGGGCAAAAAACCTACTGGGAGTTCAAGAAAGCAATGTTTATACCACCAGGTTTTTAGGATCATAGACGGAATATGAGTTGTTGCTCCTTAATATGCTATGTAAAGAATTAATCTGTATAAAGGGTATGCATGCTTTTCACTGTATCACGTTTACAGGTTTATTATTGCCACAGTGAAGATTCAGTGAAAACACTTGCGTACTGTTCATACAGATCAATTCTTTACACAGTGCATTGAGGTAGAAAAATGTAGAACAATAACAGAATGTAGAATAAAGTGTAACGGCTACAGGGAAAGTACAGTGCAGGTAAACAAAGTGCAACATCATAACAAGGTAAATTGTGAGGTCAAGAGTCCATCTTATTGTACTAAGGGACTTCAATATTCTTGTAACAGTGGCACACAGTGAAGATCTTGTTCTGCACGCCATCCAGACATGTCATTTCATTACATCAGTGCGTTAATTTGGTGCAATCACTCGAGATGTGTGTTCAAGACTCAAGGTTGTTTAATGTCATTTCCAATACACAAGTGTAAAGGAGAACAAAATAATTGTTACTCCAGAAAAAGAACACAATAATAATTAAAAACACCATTAATATAAATACATAAGATAGCTTATATACATAGATTGATTGTCTGTCCATAAAGTGACACTAGGCACAGGAGTGTCTGTACAGAAGGTGACTGACAGTACATGATAAAGTTGTGGTGGTTGGAGGTGTGGAGGAGTGGGTTATTGGGTGGGGGTGTTGATCAGCCTTAATCCTTAAAGAAAGTAACTTTTTTTTTGAGTCTGGTGGTCCTGGCATGTAAGCTACATAGCCTCCTCCCTGAAGGGAGTGGAACAAACAGTCTATGAGCAGGGTGGGTGGGATCCTTCATGATGTTACTGGACCTCCTCTGGCACCTTTTGGTATATATGTCCTTGATGGAGGGTAGGCTGGTGCCCGGTGATACATTGAGCAGTTTTGACTACCCATTGTAGAACTTTCCAGTCCGCCATAGTGCTGTTTCTGTGCCATACAATGATGCAGCTGGTTAGCTCACAAGCGTATCCGTCAGTGTGATTACTTGAGTTGAGTATGATGTTCCACTAAGGGGTTATTCCCATACTGAGAATGCTAGTGCGTGACTTTGTTTAATGTGGGGAGGGTGCTGCCTGGGCAGCCACCACCTGGTCTTTGAAGGATGAGGGTCAGGCTCCAGTGGTACGGAGTGCAAGATGACTGGGGACCCTTCACTGCTGTAGCCTTCAGTGCCGTTGTGATATGTATTCATCTTTCATCAACACCACCATCCGAGTCTTGGATGGATTGCTCTTTGACCCTACCAGGAGCTAAACTCCAGACAGCATCGCTCTCGGGGTCTTAGGAACACACAAGCCTCTCCACCACGAGAACGTGATGGCCCTTGGAGAAGGTGTTAAGGTCATACAAATGAAAACAAGAACAGAATGCAGAAAATGGTGTTACAGTTACAGAGAAAGTGTAGTCTGGTAAATAATAAGGTGCAACGTCATAACGTAGCAGATTGTGAGGCCAAGAATCCATCTTATCATCAAAGAGGTCCATTCCAGGATTCTGATATCAGTGATATCCCTGAGCCTGCTGATACATGCTTTCAGGCTTTTGTACCTTCTGCATGTTGGGAGAGTGGGGGAGTGAGAATGTCCAGGGGTGGGGGGGGAGGGGTGTTGAGAAGTATAGACAGAGTCATGGAAGGGAGGCTGTTTTCCGTGATGTGCCGAGCAGTCTCAGAGTATTTTGCTCACTATAGAAATGACTTGGATGAGAATGCAGCTGAACTGATTAGTAAGTTCAGTAACAGAATTAGATTTATTGTTCAGTAACAGAATTAGATTTGTTCTGAAGTCCTGATGAAGGGCCTCGGCCCAAAACGTTGACCGTTTACTCTTTTCCGTAAGTGCTGCCTGACCTGGCGATTTTCTCCAGCATTTTGTGTGTGTTGCTCTGGATTTCCAGCTTCTGTGGATTTTCTCTTGTCAGATTTTCCCTTGTCAGATCACTGACTTATATGACATGACAAGTTTTGCCTTGTAGCAGCAGTACAGGACAAAGACAAAAAAAAAGATACATTTCAAAATATATGGTGCAAAATAAAAAAGGTATTACAAGGTAGAGTTCATGAATTCATGAACCATTCAGAAATTTGATGGCAGAAGGGAAGAAGCTATTCCTGCATTGTTGAGTGTGGATCTTCAGACCGATGGTGCTAATGAGAAGAGGGCATGTGCCAGACGGTGAGGCTCCTTATTGAATGATGCTGTCACCTGACGCACCTCTTTTTGAAGATGTCCTCGATGGTGGGGGAGGTTAGTACCTGTGATGGAGCTGGCTGTCTACAACCACCTACAGCCTCTCACCGCAATAATGAGGAGTTAGTCAGGTGGAAGCAGTCTGGCTACTCAGACAGCACTCTAAAGACCAATACCCCAGATACTCAGCCATCTGATGATGTACCTGGCAGGGCACTGAAAACAGGTGCCAAGCAACTGGCGAGAGTATTCAAAGACATCTTCAGTCTCTCTCTGGGCTGCAGTTGGAGGTTCCCACCTGCTTCAAAAGGGGATCAATCATACCGGTGCCCCAGAAGAGCAGGGTGAGCTGCCTCAGTGACTATCACCCGTTGCACTCGTGTCTACTGTGTAAAATGCTTTGAGAGGTTGGTGATGGCTAGAATGAACTCCTGCCTAAGCAAAGACGTGGACCTGCAATTTGTCTATTGCTACAGCAGGTCTACAGTGGCTGCAATCTCACTGGCTGTCCACTCAGCCTTGGATCATCTGCACAGCAGCAATACCTACGTCAGGGTGCTGTTTATTGATAACAGTTCAGCGTTCAAGACCATCATCCACACAGTTCAAATCAACAAGCTACAAAACCTGGGCCTCTGTTCCTCCGTCTGCAATTAGATCCTTCACTTTACATCGGGAGGCCACAGCCACTTCAGATCAGAAATAACATTCCTCATCACTGACAATCAACACAGGCACACCTCAAGGATGCATGCATAGCCCACTGCTCTACTCTCTCTGCACTAATGACTTGAGTGTGGCTAGGTAGAACTCAAAACGCCACCTATAAATTCACTGATGTCACAACTGTAGTTGGCAGAATCTTAGTTGAGGAGGTGTATAGGAGTGAGATAAATTGGGTGGCTAATTGTTATCACAATAAAAACCTTGTACTCAACATCAGTAAGTCAAAGGAGCTGATTGTGGACTTTGGGGAGGGAAGATGGGAGAACACATACCAGTCCTCATCAAGCGGTCAGCAATGGAAAGGGTTAGAAGCATCAAGTTATTGGGTGTCAACATCTCTGAAGGTCTCTTCCATTTCTAATATCTTGATGCAATTACAATGAAGGCATTCCATTAGCTATATTCATGAGGAAGTTGAGGAGATTTGCTATGTCACCAAAAACCCGAGCAAATTTCTACAGATGTACTGTGGAGAGCATTTCGACTGATTGTATCACCATCTGGTACGGAGGGGCCACCGCACAGGATCAGAAAAAGTTGCAGAAAGTTGAAAACTCAGCCAGCTCCATCTGGGGCACGCACTTCCCCACCATTGAGGACATCTTCAAAAAGGTGATGCCTCAAGAAGGCATCATCCATCATTAAGACCCCCATCACCCTGGACATGCCCTCTTCTCATTGCTACCATCGAGGAGAATGTAGGAGCCTGAAGACACACACAACATTTTAGAAACAGCTCCTTCCCCTCTGCCATCAGGTTTCTCAGCAGTCCATGAAATCCACAGTCACTTACCTAAGTTTTGCTTTCTTTTTGTCCTGTATGTTTATTTCTTATATACAGTATATATTTCTTATTATAACTTATAGTAATTTTTTCTTTCTGTATTACATTGTACTGCTGCCACAAAACAACAGGTTTCATGGCATAGGTCAGTGATAATAAACCTGATGTGGATTCTAAATCTGAGCTTCCTGCCTTCACTCACCGGAACCGCAGTAACCACAGGAGACAGGAAAGGGGAGGGTCGCAGTGTAGCTTCACACAGTGAGTGCCTGGGAACAGGTGAGAGCTGTAAATGCTGCAAATCCAATGGGAGAGGCTAGAAGAAAGAATGCTTGGGGTGAGTAGGGTCTTTGATGATGTTGGCTGTTTTACTGAGACGGTGAGAAGTGTAGACAGAGTCCATGTAGTGTAGGACAGTTTGCATGATGTTCTGAATTGTGTCCACAACTCTCCACAGTTTCTTACGGTCAAGGGGAGAAGAGTTGCCATACTAAGCTGTGATACATCTGGATAGGATGCTTTCCGTGCTGCATTGATAGAAATATTTGAGTATGAAAAGGGACATACCAAATTTCTTTAGCCTTCTGAAGAAGTAGAGGGGTCAGTGAGCTTTCTGGGCAGTGGTCTCTGTCATCAAGGAGCCCCACCAACCAGGCCATTCTGACTTCTTGCTGCTGCCATCAGGAAAGAGGCACAGGATCCCCAGGATTCACACCACCAGGTTCAGGAACAGTTATTACCCCTCAACCATCAGGCACTTGAACCAGAGGCGATAACTACACACAACTTCTCTTGCCTCATCACTGAACTGTTCCCATAACCTATGGGCTTGCTTTGAAAGGCTCTCTATCTTATTTTTTGATGTTTATTATTATTTTTAATTCTTTTTGTATTTGCACAGATTATTCTACTTTTCACATTGGTGGTTTCTCCAGCTTTGTGTATGGAGTAAAGGGGATTACTGAGGCATGAGAGAGGAGTTGGCCAGAATTGATTGGAAAAGAACACTGGCAGGGATGATGGCAGAGCAGCAATGGCTGGAACTTCTGGAAGCGATTTGGAAGGCAGAGAGTATATATATATATCCCAAAGAGGAAGAGGTATTCTGAATGAAAGATGACATAACTGTGGCTAACAAGAGAAGTCAAAGCCTATATAAAAGCCAAAGAGAAGGCATATAATAGAGCAAAAATCAGTGGGAAGTTAGGTGCTTGGGAAGATTTTAAAAAGCTTCTTCTATAAGGCATCTAAAAAGTCATTAAGAAGGTAAAGATGGAATAGGAAAGTAAGCTAGTCAATAATATTAAAGAGGATACTAAAAGTTTCTTCAGATACATAAAGTATAAAAGAGAGGTGAAGGTGGATATCAGACAGCTAGAAAACAATGCTGGAGAGGTAGTAATGGGGGACAAGGAAATGGCGGATGAACTGAATAAGTATTTTGCATCAGTCTTCACTGAGGAAGACATTAGCAGTATGGTGGAAGTTCCAGGTATCAGGGAGCACGAAGTTTGTGAAGTTACTAGAACTAGAGAGAAGGTTCTTGGGAAATTGAAAGGTCTGAAGGTAGATAAGTCACCTGGACCAGACGGTATATACCCCAGAGTTCCGAGAAATGTTGGTGAAGAGCTCGTGGAGGTATTAGTAATGATCTTTCAAGAATCACTAGATTCTGGAATAGTTCCGTAAGACTGGAAAGTCATTCCACTTTTCAAGAGAGGAGAGAGGCTGAAGAAAGGAAATTGTAGACCAATTATCTGACCTCAATGGTTGGGAAAATATTGGAGTTGGTTATTAAGGATGAGATCTCAGGGTACTTGGAGGCACATGACAAAGGTGCCACACAAAGTGCCACACACAAGGCTGCTTAACAAGCTATGAGCCTGTGGTATTACAAGATCGTAGCATGGATAAAGCATTAGCTGATTGGCAGGAGGCAAAGAGTGGAAATAAAGGCAACCTTTTCTGGTTGGCTGCTCGTGATGAGTGATGTTCCACAGGGATCTGTGTTGGAACTGAATCTTTTTATGTTATATGTCAATGATTTGCATAATGGAATTTATGGCTTTGTTTCAAAGTTTGCAGATGATATGAAAATAGGTGGAGGAGCAGGTAGTTTTGAGGAAGTAGAGAGGCTGCAGAAGGACTTAAACAGATTAGGAGAATGAACAAAGAAATGGCAGATGGAATACAGTGTCAGGAAATGTATGGTCATGCACTTTGGTAGAAGAAATGAAAGGGTTGACTCTTTTCTAAATGGAGAGAAAATACAAAAAAAAACTGAGATGCAAAGGGACTTGGGAGTCCTTGTGCAGGATTCCCTAAAGGTTAATTTGCTGGTTGAGTCTGTGGTGAGGAAGACAAATGCAAGGTTAGCATTCATTTCTAGAGGACTAGAATTTATAAGCAAGGATGTAACGTTGAGGCCTCACTTGGAGTATTGAGAGCAGTTTTGGGCCCCTTATCTTAGAAAGGATGTGCTGAAACTGGAGAGGGTGCAAAGGAGGTTCACAAAAATGATTCCCAGATTGAATGGCTTGTCTCATGAAGAGTGTTTGATGGCTGTGGGCCTGTGTTCACTGGAATTCAGAAGAATGAGGGGTGACCTCATTGAAACCTATTGAATGGTGAAAGGCCTTGATAGTGTGGATGTGGAGACGATGTTTCCTATGGTGGGAGAGTCTAAGTCCAGAGGACACAACCTCAGAATAGAGGGGCATCCTTTTAGACCGGAGATGAGGGGGAATTTCTTCAGCCAGAGGGTGGTGAATCTGTGGAATTCTTTGCCACAGGCAGCTGTGGAGGACAAGTCTTTATGTATATTCCACCAATCTCACCCTCACAACATCAATTTAACATCAGCACTCCCAAGCTGAGCGAGGTGAAAGAGGCAGTGAAGAAAGCAAGATCGGCATCAGCCCCAGGTCCTAACGGTGTTCCGTATTGTGTCTACAAGAACACCCCGGATGTTCTGAAATTCCTTTGGAAAAACATAAGGGTTGCATGGGAAAAACAAGTGATTCCCAAAGCCTGGAGAAGAGCAGGGGGAGTTCTGATCCCAAAAGAAAAGAATTCGTCCACCATCGAACAGTTTTGCCAAATAAACCTTCTGAACGTAGAAGGGAAGATCTTTTTCAGCATGTTGGTGCAAAGACTTACAAAGTATCTGAAACAAAACCATTTCATTGATACTTCAATCCAGAAGACTGGCACAGCAGGCTTCTGGGGATGCCTTGAACATACCAGCGTCATATGGCATCAAATCCAGATGGCTAAGAAAGAAAGAAAGGATCTGCATGTCTTGTTCCTCAACCTGGCCAACGCCTATGGATCAGTTCCTCATTCCCTACTGCGGGCTGCTTTTGAATTCTTTCAGGTGCCTGCAACAACAACAAATATGGTAAAACACTACTTCTAGGATCTGCAAGTTTGTCTTACAACATCAAACTTCACCACAGCGTGGCAACCACTGGAAGTAGGCATCATGGCGGGGTGCACCATCTCCCCATTGGCCTTCACTATGGCAATGGAGCTCATTATCAGAGCATCAAAATGGGTTGCGGGAGGAAAACGGCTAGAGTTTGGTCAATGGTTACCACCGATACGAGCCTATATGGACGATATAAGAATACTGATGACAACTATCCCCTGCACCAAGAGAACTTCTGGAAAAGCTTCATCAAAACATCACGTGGGTGAGGATGAAGATCAAGCCCAGCAAGTGCAGAAGCATCTCCATTGTCAAAGGTCAAGTCACGGATAAAAGATTTCATATTGACAGAACACCTGTCCCAACTGTTTCAGAAATGCCAGTGAAGAGCTTGGGCCGATGGTATGATGCTAAGCTCAAGAACACCAAGCAGTATAAACAACTCAAAAAGGATACCATCATGTACATAGCTCGCATCAACAAGACTTGGCTGCCAGGAAAACTCAGGCTGTGGTGCTTGTAGTTCGGCATACTCCCAAGGCTCACGTGGCCTTTAACAGTGTATGAAATCCCCACCAACAAGGTGGAAAAGCTCGAAAGAGTGATCAGCACATATGTGAAACAGTGGCTTGGACTTCCATGATGCTTAAGTCCTGTTGGACTATACGGGAATGGTAAATTAGAAATACCAATTGCAAGTCTTGTGGAAGAGTTCAAATTTGCCGAAGCAAGGTTGGTCATGACCCTCACTGAATCTGAAGATACTGTTATTCGAACAGTGGCCCCCCCATGTGGCAACAGTCAGGAAGTGGACCCCATCTGAAGCTGGTCAGAGTGCTAAGTTTGCTCTTCGCTTCAGGGATAGTCATAGTCATAGTCATACTTTATTGATCCCAAGGGAAACTGGTTTTCGTTACAGTTGCACCATAAATAATTAAATAGTAATAAAACCATAAATAATTAAATAATAATATGTAAATTATGCCAGGAAATAAGTCCAGGACCAGCCTATTGGCTCAGGGTGTCTGACCCTCCAAGGGAGGAGTTGTAAAGTTTGATGGCCACAGGCAGGAATGACTTCCTATGACGCTCAGTGTTGCATTTCAGTGGAATGAGTCTCTGGCTGAATGTATTCCTGTGCCCGACCAGTCCATTATGTCTCACAACATGCTGGAGAAACTCAGCAGGGCGGGCAACATCCGTGGAAACTATGAGTCAATGTTCCGGCCGAAACTTCGACTCACCGTTTCCACGGATGCTGCCCGACCTAGTGAGTTCCTCACTCACAACAGAGTGTTGCTTTGACCCCAGCATCTGCAGATTATTTTGTGTTTACAGTCCATTATGTAGTGGATGGGAGACATTGTCCAAGATGGCATGCAACTTGGACAGCATCCTCTTTTCAGACACCACCGTCAGAGAGTCCAGTTCTGTCCCCACAACATCACTGGCCTTACGAATGAGTTTGTTGATTCTGTTGGTGTCTGCTACCCTCAGCCTGCTGCCCCAGCACACAACAGCAAACATGATCACACTGGCCACCACAGACTCATAGAACTCTCAGCATCGTCCAACAGATGTTAAAAGACCTCAGTCTCCTCAGGAAATAGAGACGGCTCTGATCCTTCTTGTAGACAGCCTCAGTGTTCTTTGACCAGTCCAGTTTATTGTCAATTCGTATCCCCAGGTATTTGTAATCCTCCACCATGTCCACACTGATCCCCTGGATGGAAACAGGGTTAACCAGTACCTTAGCTCTCCTCAGGTCCACCACCAGCTCCTTAGTCTTTTTCACATTAAGCTGCAGATAATTCTGCTCACACCATGTGACAAAGTTTCCTACCGTAGCCCTGTACTCAGCCTCATCTCCCTTGCTGATGCATCCAACTATGGCAGAGTCATCAGAAAACTTCTGAAGATGGCAAGACTCTGTGCAGTAGTTGAAGTCCGAGGTGTAAATGGTGAAGAGAAAGGGAGACAAGACAGTCCCCTGTGGAGCCCCAGTGCTGCTGATCACTCTGTCGGACACACAGTCAGACACCCACCCTGCAAAAACTCACTTCAGGGAGGTAGCACCCCCACCCTCTGCAACCCCATATCACCCCCCCCCCCCGCCACCACAGTCGACCTCCAAGGGGTGTATGTAATACTTTGTTTAGTGATTTTGTCTAATCTGTAAACCAAGTTGTGTATATGCGGAAAATGTGACATTAAAACATGTATTTATATTATATTATATTATCATGTTTATTCTATTACAACTTTAAGCAAGTCTACAGGGAGTTTGGCCTCATCACGTAGGACATCAATAGAGCAGCTCCTTAGCAGCCAGCCAGCTAGTTTAAATAACGTTAGCTATGCTAATGAACGAATGACACCTGTTAAACTCACCTCAACATGTCTTTTACATTTTAACCCACCATGGGCAATAGAAAAGTCACTGTTGCAAACAGTGCAGCGAGCAACACAGTCATTATTTTTGAGGTCAACTGCAAAGCCCGCCCACAGAGAAAACTGATAGGTCTACTTAGCAGGGTCCGCAGACCGGTTTAACATTGACAATATTCTTGCCGACCGGCCGACCGGGGGCGGGGGTGTTATCACAACCGGAATATAGGTGATAAGTCAATCGCATCATAACATTTTAAGTAACGTTTGGATATTAAATACACAGCGCATATTTTCCTCGTATGAACATATAAAATCATTGCAACACACCAGTATCGCTGAATCAGTGGGAGCCCTGGGCTTGTTTCCCTGCAACAAGACGTTCCTATCAAGAGGTGATGGGAGACAGCGATACTCGAACGGGGTTCCTTATGTCCAGTCTATTCCGCAATTTAGTTTTCGTTGCATTCATTGCAGAAAACTCCACTTCACAGATATATGTTGGAAATGGAAGCAACGTTTTCAGTGTTTCCGTGGCTATCTCAGGATATTCAGTCTTGACCTTGATCCAGAATGCCGGCAGTTAAACATACTTTTCAGCCCGCCGTCATTTGCAAGCTCCAGGAGTTGATCTTTTTCCCGCGCTGACATGGATGATTCACCAGGGACATTCACAAATGGGTCACTGCCCAATTCCTTTGCACGTCTCCGGTCACTGATGACCTCGCATGCGTTAAAATTCAACAGTGCGTGACCGGGAATGAGGAAAGGTGCAGCTGACTCATATCGCCAAATCATATTGTTTCCTCGTGATCCGGTGGTTGGGGACCACTCTTAGAACGAAGAGAGACCAATCAGGATGCCGGCTCTCGCTCTCCCTCTCCCTCTCCCTCTCCCTCTCCCTCTCCCTCTCCCTCTCCCTCTCCCTCTCAAGAAATAATCTATTTCCGGGATATTGTATATAATTTCCGGGCATCAGGGAGCCACTATCGATATGCGGGAGACCCCCGGAACTTCCAGGAGAGGTGGGATGTCTGCACAGTGTTGCAAGCACACGCACTGTGGTCTGCCAGTCAGGTAATCAAGAATCCATGACACCAGGAAAGCCTCCACCTGCATTGCTGTCAGCTTCTCCCCCAGCAGAGCAGGGCGGATGGTGGAGAAGTCAAAAAACATGACCCTCACAGTGCTCGCTGGCTTGTCCAGGTGGGCGTAGACACGGTTCAGCAGTTAGACGATGGCATCCTCAACTCCTAGGCGGGGCTGGTAGGCGAACTGGAGGGGATCTAAGTGTGGCCTGACCATAGGCCGGAGCAGCTCCAGAACAAGTCTCTCCAGGGTCTTCATGATGTGGGAGGTCAAAGCCACCTGTCTGTAGTCATTGAGGCCACTGGGGCGCGGTGTCTTCGGCACAGGGACGAGGCAGGACGTCTTCTACAGTACAGGAACCCTCTGGAGACTCAGGCTCAGGTTTGCAGACATGGTGAAGTACTCCACATAGCTGAGGGGCACAGGCTTTGAGCACCCTGGTACTGACACCATCCGGTCCTGCAGCCTTGCTTGGGTTGAGACGTTTCAGCTGTCTTCTCACCTGTTCAGCCGTGAAGCCCACCGTGATGGTTTCGTGTGGGGAAGGGGTATAGTCATGAGAGCAGGGTGGGGGACTGTGAGGAGGGGTAGGAGGGGAGAGTGGAATATGTGTTAGTTGGGGGCCGACAACAGATGACTCATGTGGGGGTTGGGCAGGGGTCACAATGTCAACTCTGTTAAAGAACAGGTTAAGTTCGTTGGCCTTGTCCACACTGCCTTCAGCTCCTCTGTTGCTAGTTTGTCGGAACCCAGTGATGGTCCTCATCCCACTCCAGACCTCTCTCATGTTGTTCTGCTGGAGTTTCCACTCAAGCTTCCTCCTATCAGGTCCCTCTGTATTGCCCTCAGCTCCTCCCTATTTCCATCTCTAAATGCCCTCTTTTTAGCATTCAGAATGTCCTTAATGTCCTTTGTCACCCATGGCTTGTTATTTGAATAACAAGGGACAGTTCTTGTTGGAACATTGCAGTCCACACAGAAGTTGATGTAATCAGTGATGCACTCTGTGAGCCCATCAATATCCTCTCCATGTGGCTCACAGAGTGCCTGCCAGTCTGTCACCTCAAAACAACCCTGGAGTGCCTCATAAGCCTCCTCCGACCATTTCCTCACTGTCCTCGAGGTTGCAGGTTTACTCTTCACCAGGGGCATGTAGTAGGGTTTTAGATGCACCAGGTTGTGATCTGACCTTCCCAGTGGGGGGAGGGGAGAGGAGCTGTATGCATCCTTAATGTTAGCGTACATCAAATCCAGAGTCCCCTCCCCTCTGGTTGTACAGCTCACATACTGCGTGAAGTTGGGCAGTGTTCTAGCCATGATAACATGGTTGAAATCACCCAAGATGGTAATGAGGGCACTCGGGTGCTGGGTTTGTAATCTGGCTATGACGGTTGTAAATGATGTTACACGTCGACGTCGGGTTGGCAGAGGGAGGGATGTACACAAAACCACAATTGCATGTGAGATTTCCCTTGGCAAATAACATGGCCGGAGTCCAACAGCAAAAAGTTCAATATCCGGGCTACAAACACGTTCCTTGATCGTAATATGACCAGGGTTGCACCATCTGTTGTTTACCAGAACAGCAAGCCCCCCTCCTTTACCCCTACCACTCTCAGTGCAATTCCAGTCAGCCCGAAGGGATGTGGTTGGCCAAGTCCAACTTGGGAGGCCCAGGCTCGGGCTCATCCCAAAGTCTCCTCAGTGGCACAAGGCAACATCAGCGCAGAAGAGACGACTCGTGGTGGAGGAGGTGAGAAGACAGGAGGAGGCAGAGCGTCACGCCAGGTTCGTCTCAATGGCCAAGCAGGGCCCATGGACTAACTGGGACAGCCTGGAAAAGAGGAAACAGCTGGCGTGACATCTGGGAGATGGAGAGATCTCGGCTAAGTTTTGTCATCAGAGCCACTTATGACCTCCTACCCACACCCCAGAATCTGAACCAGTGGTGGGGAGAAGACCCCACTTTGCTTTCTTTGACAAGCACCTGGATCACTAAGGTACATTTTAACAGGATGCACCACGAGCCTCGCCCAGGGGCAGTACACTTGGTGACATAACCAAGTTCTCAGACAGCTGGCATCAATCTTGGAACAGAGGCGAATCACCACAAATGCTCTCCCACAAACATCAGCAGGAAATGTCCACATCACACGATTTGTACCAGCAGGCCAACCTCCAGAGCACCATATAACATGAAAAGATGTAAGCATTCTGCAGGTTGCTTGGAATTGGAAAATGGACGTGGACTTGGAAAAAAAGCTTGTGTTTCCCCCAGATATTGCAGCTACAACACTCCAGCCAGACATGGTCCTGTGGTCCACAACAGCCAAACTGGCATATGTTGTAGCATTGACAGTACCATGGGAAGATGGTGTTGAAGAAGCTTATGAGAGGAAAAAGACCAAGTACTCTGAACTGGCAACTGAAGCTGCCCAGAACGGCTGGAAGACCAAGATTTTCCCTGTAGAAGTGGGATGCAGGGGATTCTTGGTTACATTTATGACCAGTCTATTGAAGAAGATGGGGGTGAGGGGTTATTCACTCCAACAAGCAATCAAGTCCTTGTCAAATGCAGCAGAAGAAAGCAGTAATTGGATTTTGATTAAAAGGAAAGACAGCAAATGGGCTGCAAGATGAAGACAGGAGGGTATGGAACTGAGGGGGTGTATCTGGGACGCCAGGTAGCACCGTTGAGCCCTCTGGAGACGTCGTGGGCTTATCAATGAAACGTCAAAGAAGGAGGGTGCCCACCGGATGACCCCGATGAGGTACCTACCCTCCCTCCTTGTCACCACTCCAAGCCCACTGCCAACATTGAGAGTGCCAACTTACCATAGGGATTGAAACATCAAGTCCTAGTAGCTCTACTAAGGTAGAGGTAGATAGCTTCTTGATTGGTCAGGGCATGAAGGCTTACCTGGAGAAAGCAGGAGATTGGGGCTGAGAGGAAAATTGGATCAGCCATGATGAAATGGCAGAGCAGACTTAATGAGCCAAATGGCCTAATTCTGCTCCTATATCTTATGATCTTATGGTCTGTGTTTGGGCAAGGACAGTATATTAGTGCTGTTCACTCCGAGGAACTTGAAACTCTCAACACTCTTAACATCATTGATGTGAACAGGAGGTTATTGACCCAAAATATTAACCCTTCTTCTCTTTTCCCACAGATGATTTCTAAACTGATTACTCAAGGATTAGATCTTTGCCCTCTCCTGACTGGCAGAAAACATTTATAGAATTAACATTATGAACTTATGTAGATTTCTTTATTTTTAAGAGAGTGCTATAAAAATTATCTCTCCCTGGCAATTAAAGGGGTTGAGTCATCATATTTTGCTTTAAATGATATTTATCATGTCACTTTTTACAACAGAAGAAACCTGGTGGTTACAGAACATATAAACTCAGTACTGGAAGTTCCCAGTGTCAGGATCGAACCAGTGTCATTCTGGATGTCAGATGGCTGCACTCTTGCAGAATCACAAACTTTGTGATTAACGACTGGCCTGCACATTGATTCACATTCAGATTTATTTATCACATATACATCAGAATCAGAATCAGGTTTAATATCACAGGCATATTCTATCACATATTTTCTCCCCCTTCCTTCCCAGTTCTGATGCAAGGTCTTGGCCCATAACATCGACAGTTTGTTTATTTTGTATTGCATTGTGCTGCGGCCAAAAGTAACCAATTTCACCGACAACACAACCAAACTGCTGGAGGAATTCAGTAGGTGCTGCCCGACCTGCTGAATTCCTCCCATTTTGAGTGTGTTGTCGTAAAATTGGTTGCTTTGTGGCAGCAGTACTGTACTTAGAAATACAAAATTTAAAATTTATAGGTCCATGGTGCAGAAGGGAAAGAGGGTGAAGAAGGGAGCAGTAGTGATAGGGGAATCAATAGTCAGGGAACAGACAGGAGGTTCTGTGGACATGAATAGGACACCCGAATGGTATGTTGCCTCCCAGGTGCCAGGGTCAAGGATGTCTCAGATTGTGTCCACAACATCTCAGAGAGGGAGGGAGAGCAACCAGATCTGTTGGTTCATATTGGTACCAATGACAAAGAAGGAAAAGCAAAGAGGTCCTGAAGTGAATTTAGAGAGCTAGGTAGATAGCTGAGAAGCCGGACCTCCTGGGTAGTAATTTCTGGATTGTCGCCTGTGCCACACGCCAGCGAGGGAAGAAACAGGATGATCTGGCAGATTAATGTGTGGCTGAAAGCTGGTGCAGGGGCCAGGGCTTCAGGTTCCTGGATCATTGGGATTTCTTCTGGGGGAGGTATGACCTGTTCAAAAATGACGGGTTGCACCTGAACCTGGGGGGGAACCAATATTCTCGTGGGCAGGTTTGTTAGAGCTGTTGGGGAGGGTTTAAACTAATTTGGCCGGGGAGTGGAAACTGGAGAGAAGGGACTCAGGACAGGATGGATGGTAAAAAGGCAAAAATAGCATGCAGTCAGACTGTCAGGAAGGGCAGGCAGATGATACTACAAAATTGCAAGCTGTAAGGTAACTATCGGTGTATTAGGGATGCAGAATCAAAAAGGGGAGCAAATACAGTACTCAAAGTGTTATGTCTCAGTGCAGGGAGTATAAGAAATAAGGTGGATGACCTTGTTACACTATTACAGATTGTCAGGTATGATGTTGTGGCCATCACTGAATCATGGCTGAGGGATGGTTGCAGCTGGCAGCTGAATGCCCACGGTTACACGTTGTACAGGAAGGTAGGCAGCGTGGCTCTGCTGTAAAAGAATAGCATCAAATCAGCAGAAGGATGTGACCTAGGATCTGAAGATGTTGAATCCTTGTGAGTCGAGTTAAGAAACTGCAAGGGTAAAAAGACGCTGATGGCAGTTGTATTAAGCTCTCCCAACAGTAGCTGGGATGTTAATGACAGATTACAACAGGAAATAGAAAAGGCATGTCAAAAGGGTATTATTATGATATTCATGGGAGATTTCAACATGCAGGTCGATTGGGAAAATCAAGTTGGAAGTGGATCTCAAGAGAGTGAGTTTCTTGAATGCCTTTGAGATGGCTTTTTAGAGCAACCTGTCATTGAGCCTACTAGAGATCAGCTATACTGGATTGGGTGTTGTGTAATGAACCAGAGGTGATCAGGGAGCTTAAGGTGAAAGAACCCTTAGGAGGCAGTGATCACAATCAGATTGAGTTCAACTTGAAATTTGATAGGGAGAAAGTAAAGTCTGATGTAGCAGTATTTCAGTGGAGTAAAGGAAATTGCAGCATGTATGAGAGAGGAATTGGTCAAAGTAAATTGGAAGGAGATGCTGGCCGGGATGACAGCAGAGCAGCGTTAGAGTGAGTTTCTGGGGAAAAATGAGGAAGGTGCAGGATAGATGTACTCCAAAAAAAGAAGAAATACTCAAATGGCAAGATAGTACAACCATGGCTGACAAGGGAAATCAAAGCTAATG
Source organism: Mobula birostris (assembly GCF_030028105.1). Classification (NCBI taxonomy): domain Eukaryota; kingdom Metazoa; phylum Chordata; class Chondrichthyes; order Myliobatiformes; family Myliobatidae; genus Mobula; species Mobula birostris. Next base: position 173,166,814 of record NC_092371.1, read on the forward strand.
TAAAAGCAAAAGAGAGGGCATAGAACAAAGTGAAAATTAGTGGAGAGGCAGAATATTGGGAAGCTTTTAAAACCTACAGAGAGCAACTAAAAGAATCATTAAGAGGGAAAAGATGAAATATGAAAGCAAATAAACAAACAAACAACATCAAAGTGGATAGTAAAAGATTTTTCAAGTATGTAAAATATAAAAGAGAGATGAAAGTGGATATAAGACCATGAGATAATGAGGCCAGAGAAATAAATGAATATTTTGTGTCAGTCTTCACTGTGGAAGACACTAGAGTGTGCTAGATGTTGAAGGAAGTGAGGGAAGAGAAGTGAGTGCAGTTACTATTACAAGGGAGAAGGTGCTCAAGAAGCTGAAAGACCTAAGAGTACATAAGTCACGCGCAGCAGATAAACTGCACTCTAGGGATCTGAAAGAGGTAGCGGTAGAGATTGTGGAGGCATTAGTATGTAGCCCCCCTGGCCACTCTCAGGGTCGCTCGGCTCGCTGTCGTCTAGGGAAACAGCCTCGGCCCCGCCAAACTGGATAACTTGTTTGTGTGGATGCTGTGTGAGGTACCCAACCCTGCCCAAATAACCAACAATACACCAGATGCAATTAAATGATTTACAGTTTATAGATATTACCGGAACTATATAATTAAAAGAGAATAAAATATAAAAGGAAAATAAAAGGCGCCAACACTTATCAAAGTTCAATCTCTTCGTGCACAAAAACCGTTGGAGCTCAAGGACCTTCTTCTTCACCCTGTGACCCCTCGGACCACCTCGACCGGCAGCCTGGGACCAACAACGGTGGTCGACCCGACAATCCACACGAGTCCGTCTCCGTCTCCTCACCGAACGTCCCGCTCGGGGTCCGACCCCGTTAGCGGACTCACAGCACCTCGTCCATCCTCTGTCTCGATCTCCCACCTTCTGCCCCAAGACCCCGCGCATACAGTATCTTCAAATACACCAAAACCATAACAACTATCCCAATTGGTTAATAGCACTCTCTTATCACACACTAAAGCAAAAAACAAGCTGTTAGTGCAAACTTTCTCAGCGTTTAACACAACAAAGCCGCATTCCCCAGATTAACATAACAAAGACGCCATTTTAATTAGCCTCCGCAGTAACATAAAAGTTGAAACCCCCTTACAAGTAATGATCCTTCAAAAGTCATTGGACTCTGGTATGGTGCCAGGGGACTGGAAAATTGCAAATGTCACTCCACTCTTTAAGAAAGGGGGAAGGCAGCAGAAAGGAAATTATATACTAGTTAGCCTGACCTCAGTGGTTGGGAAGATGTTAGTCAATTGTTAAGGATGTGATTCTGCAGTACTTGGTGACACAGGATAAGATGGGACAATGTCATCATGGTTTCCTTAAGGGAAAACCCTGCCTTTGACAAGGTGCCACACATGAGGTTGCTTACCAAGTTAAGCACACTGTATCACAGGAAAGTTACTAGCATGGTTGGAGCATTGGCTGATTGGTAGGAAGCAGCCAGTGGGGACCAAAGGATCCTTTTCTGGTTAGCTGCCATGACTAGTGGTGTTCTGCAGGAGCTGGTGTTGGGACTGCTTCTTTTTATGCTGTATATCAATGATTAAGATGATGGAATAGATGTCTTTATTGCCAAGTTTGCAGATGATACTAAGATTAGTGGTGGGAAAGGTATTGTTGAGGGAATAAGTAGGCTGCAGAAGGACTTAGACAGATTAGGAGAATGGGCAAGAGAGTGGCAAATGAAATACAATGTTGGAAAATGCATGGCCATGCACTTTGGTTGTAGAAATAAATGTGCAGATTATTTTTTAAATGGGGAGAAAATCCTAAAATATCTGAGATGCAAAGTGACTTGGGAGTCCTTGTGCAGAACACCCTAAAGTTTAACTTGCAGGTTGAATTAGTTGTGAGGAAGGCAAATACAATGTTAGCATTAATTTCAAGAAGTCTAGAATACAAGAGCAGTGATGTGATGCTGAGGCTTTATAAGGCACTGGTGAGGTCTCACCTTGAGTATTGTAAACAGTTTTGGGCTCCTGATATACGAAAAGGTGGGCTGGCATTGGGGAGGTTCACAAGGATGATTCTGGGAATGAAAGGGTTATCAAACAAGGAACATTTGACAGCTCTAGGTCTGTACTTGCTGGAGTTTGGAAGGATGAGCGGGGATCTCATTGAAACCTTTCAAATGTTGAAAGGCCTAGGAAGAATAGATGTGGAAAGGATGTTTCCCATGGTGGGAGAGTCTAGGACAAGAGGGCATAGCCTCAGGATAGAGGGGCATCCATTTAAAACAGAGATGCGGAGAAATTTCTTTAGCCAGAGGTTGGTGAATTTGCGGAATTTATTACCACAGGCAGCTGTGGAGACCAGGTCTTTGGGTGTATTTGAGGCAGAGTTTGATAGGTTCTTGGGTGGCCATGGTATCAAAGGTTATGGGGAGGAGGTGAAAAAAGGATCAACCATGATTGAATGGTGGAGCAGACTCGATGAGCCAAATGGCCTAATTCCTCTCCTATGCCTTATAGTTCTATGGTCTCATAAATTACAATAAGAAATACATATAAAAATCAAACTAAATAGGTTGTGCAAAAACAGAGCAAAAATAAATAGTGAGGTAGTGTACATGGGTTCATTGTTCATTCAGAGGGGAAGAAGCTGCTACTGAAATATTGAGTGTCACCTTCAGTCTCCTGTACCTCCTTCTTGGTCAAAGCATACTGTGAAACACATTAATAACCAACACAACCTAAGTTCGTATCTGATGGCTTGCCAGTGTTCCCACACATTCCAGCGCCAACAGAGCATACCCACAAGGCTCAGCAGGACATCACAGAACACAACAAAACAACAACAGCAAAACAAATCCCTCTCCTCCTTCCCACCCACCATCACACACACACAGGCAGGCTTCCAACACCAGGACAGGCCATCTCTGGGCCTTTAGCTTCCAGTGCACTCGCAGGTGCTGAGCCTCCAGCTTCCACGCTGGAGTCACTGTCTCAGGCTTCGGCATCAACTTCCAGCCCGATTGAACTTCTTCATAATTGCTCAAAGGATTTCAGTGGGAATCTAATCCTCAGGACCACGCTTTGACAAAAAGGATTCAACACATGGAGCTTTGGCAGATGTTCTGGTTACCGTATAAAAGAACTCCCAACAATTGGAAGGGTGGAAAATGTGCCAAGGTGTTTCATGAAGGTTATCAGGAATCAGAGATGTGATTCAACCACAGGGTCACCCTCAATTTTCCAATGAATCCAGGAGCTGGAAGTCTGTGGAGGTAAATTGGGGGCAAAATTTTAAGGTGTTTGGAGGAAAGTATAGCAGGATGTCAGATGTATATTCTTTACACAAAGAACACCCTGCCAGGGTTGTTGGTAGAAACAGATACATTAGGCACATTCAAGAGACTTAGGCATGGATGATAGAACAATGAGGGCTACCTGGGAGGCTTTGGGTTCAATTGACCTTAGAGCAGGTTAAAAGGTTGGCACAACATCATGGGCTGTGGGGCTTGTACTGTGCTGCAGTGTTCTATGTTCTAAATAATTGCACAAGAAGGAAACCCCAGCTTACCTACTGTAAGCAGAAGCCAGGCACAAGGCTCCTCACTATCAAGGGCATCTCCAAGAGGAGGTTCTTCAAGAAGGCAGCATCCATCATTGAGGACCATCAGCAAGCAGAACATGCCCTCTTCATATTACTACCATCAGGGAGGAGGTACAGGAGTCTAAAGATCCACACTTAATGTTTTAGGAACAGATTCTTCCCCTCCGCCATTTGATTTGAATTGAATTGACTTGACTTTATTTCTTACATCCTTCACATACGTGAGGAGTAAAAATCTTTATGTTATGTCTCTGTCTGAATGAGCAATGTACAAATTATAGTATTTTGTAATAAACAGTATGTACAGTAAGATATAAAACAGAACAGTCAATATAGCTTAGAAATACAATTGTGTCAGCATAAATTAATGTCTGATGGCTTGGTGGAAGAAGCTATCTCAGAGCTGGCTGGTCCTGGCTTTAGTGCTGCGATTCCATTTCTCAGATGGTAGCAGCTGGAACAGTTTGTGGTTGGGGTGACTCAGGTCCCCAATGATCCATTGGGCCCTTTTTACACGCCTGTCTCTGTAAATGTCCTGAACAGCAGGAAGTTCGCATCTGAACTCTCCATGAGCCCATGAATACTTCCTCACTATTCCTCTTTTGCATATTTTTTAATTTTGTAATTTATGGTGATTCAAGCAACACACATCAAAGTAGCTGGTGAACGCAGCAGGCCAGGCAGCATCTCTAGGAAGAGGTACAGTCGACGTTTCAGGACAAAGGGTCTTGGCCTGAAACGTCCACTGTACCTCTTCCCAGAGATGCTGCCTGGCCTGCTGCGTTCACCAGCAACTTTGATGTGTGTTGCTTGAACCTACTAATCAGTACTTCTTTGGACTGTGGGAGGAAACTGTTTTTCTTCGTATTCATGAATGCCTCTTTTAGAAGGGCTTATGTTCTTATTTTGCATTGCATTTTGGAAGAAGACAGGGAATTATTGCATCGCTCCGGATTTGCTGGACAACGTGACTGTGAACTTTCTAGCGAGAAGAAACATTTATAGTTTTATTTGGCTTTGTAATTTGGCTACAGAAATCGTTGAGATCATCGCCTTTGTTGGCATTATGTGTTGTGTTGGCGCCCTCTGCCGTCTTATAGTCAGAATTGCAAGGTGTGATAGCGACCAACGCAAGGCATTCACAGAACGTGAATTTGGTGTAGAAGTTTAATTAATAGTGCGGGAAAACAGAATTAATAAAGTCTCCCTATAAAAGCAAGAGAATCTCTCCAAAAAAATAACAAATTCAGTGAGCAGAGCACAGTTACATATGAAAATAATGAAATGAAAATGTATTGCAGTAGCACTGGGGCAACACAGTGGCGTAACGTATAGCGCTTCGCTTTACATTGCCAATTCTCAGTGGTCTGGGTTCAATTCCCGCCGCTATCTAAGGATTTCGCACGTCCTCCCCATTACTACATGGGTTTCCTCCAGGTGCGCCGCTTTCTTTCTATATTCCAAAGACACGGTTAGGGTCAATGAGTCATGGTCATGTTATGTTGACGCGCCGGAAGGGTGGAGAGACTTGCGGTCTGTCTTCAGCACATCCTCGCTGACTTGACTTGATCCAAACGTCGCATTTCATTGTATAATTCGATGTTTCTATGTACTGTACATCCGACTTTTTTAAAATATTTATCCAAAAAGGTTTTTGCAGAACTCATCTGCATCTGCTTCTGCTCAGAGGCAATGAAAAACTTACCTGCAGCAGCATCACAGGCAAATAAAATCAGATAAACAGCATTTTCAAGAAGAAAAACATAAATTAAGCCAAATTATACACATTTTTTACATGAAAGCACACCTAGAAAAAGTCCATTTTAGTACAATGATCATAGTGTTATTAACCTGTAGTGATTACGGTTTTGAAGTTACTGTAAGAACTGAATGGATGAGAGGAAGTAGCCTCATCATGGGCACTAGCCTAGCCTCCCCTCCATGGAGACCATCATCAATAGGCGGTGCTTCAAGAGGATGGCATCTATCATTAAGGACCCTCACCATCCAAGACATACCCTTTTCTCATTACTACCACCGGGGTGAAGGTCCAGACTGTTGCACGGAGCGACTGAGAAGAACCCAAGTGCAGGACACAGGTGCGGAGGCTTGACATGGAGATGGATTTGGACATCACTTGGACTCGGAACTTGACTTGGACTCAGAGCCTGGAACTTGACCTGACTTGGACTCGGAGCCTGGACCTGGAACATGGAGCCTGGACCTGGAACATGGAGCCTGGACCTGGAACACGGAGACGACAACACCATACAAAGGCTACGTCCACACTAGACCGGATAATTTTGAAAACGCCAGTTTTGCGTAAAAACAATAGGCATCCACACCAGGCGCTTTTGAAAATACTTCCGTCCACATTAAAATGGATAATTGAGCGAATCTCCTCCTACTGGGCATGCGCAGGACACACAGAAAACAAATGAACAGAAAACGATATACCTTGTGTTGGTTTGTCCAGTTACAGACTGGAAAAACTTAAAAGGAAATTGCCAAACGAAAGACTTGGTGCGTGTTTGACAGTTACAGACTAGAAAAACTTAAAAGGAAATTGCCAAACGAAAGACTTGGTGTGCGTTTGTCCAGAAACATTTCCTACATCCATATTCTCTTCACCGATGAAAGGGACGACAGCTACAACTAAATGAAATAAGGCTTGTTACTGGGCAAAAGTGAAATTTGCTGTTACCTCATTTGTTTGCCTTTACTTTCGCCATGGCTTTCTGTATTATTTTGCTGTATTTAACATGTGCAACAAAACAAGTTACTGAGCAAAAGTGACAATTGCATCTATTGAATGTTTGCACATGCAATACATTAATAAAGCACCTTGTTAAATGTATAAAACTTGTCTGCATCAGTTTTATCTTGTATTCCCATACAATGTTACATTAGGCTGTTACACATTATTATCAGATATTGTTGTGGTGTTGGAGGTTGTGTTCAAGAAAACAATGAAATGCCGTGCTGCTGCCACCATTTGTTCTGGCACGTCATGACAGCGTTTTAAAAATTAGCTGGTTACCCCATACACACTACAATGGCCAACCGGCGTTTTCAGATTTAAACACTCTGGAGAGTGTTTTAGAAAAGCTCCGTTTTCAGTGGAGGAAAATGCTATTTCAGTGTGGACGGAGGGTCAAAACGAAGAGAAAAAGCTTCGGTTACGGATTTATCCGGACTAATGTGGATGTAGCCAAAGACAGATGATTCATATCTTGGCTCAGAGGATTGGCAAATGGCCAGCAATCCTCAGCTAGACAAGAAGAGACAGAATTCCCAACTCGGAGTAGCGGCAAACGGCCAGACCTACTCAGCTGGGAACGAGACGACTAAACCAACCAATGACTGACAATACAAATCTTGACACAGAGTAGCTCAATAAGTGGCAAACAGCCAGCAATTACTTAGCTGGAAACGAAGAGACAGAATTCCCAACTCGGAGTAGTGACAAACGGTCAGACCCACTCAGCAGGAAACGAGATGACAGAAACCAAACAATGACAGTCCAGTTGTATCTAGACACGGAGAAGCTCATGAAGATGGTCCCTTATTCTTGGCAACTCAGAGTGGCGACAACGGGTCAGCGAATCTCAGCCAAACATGAAAATGACAGAATTCACATCTTGACTCAGAGCAGCGGCAAAACGGCTGGCAACTCAGCTGGACACGAAAACAACTGAATTCACTAAGCAGCCACAGGCACCAAAGCAACTTAGAGCCCACAATTCTCAACTGCCCTGGGACGAGCATAGCCGCACTGGCTACGGTGATGAACCAGCAGTGAGTAGATGTAAGCCGGAGTTTATGCTGCCGGTTTGAATGAGGATCAGGTGCCCTAATCAAGGAGCCCAGTGGAACACGGGGAAAAGGAAATTAAAGGGAACTGCGTAATCAACGGACCGGACTGTGACACAGACTCAATTAATCAGGAATAGCTTCAGAATCAGATTTAATATCACTGGCATATGTCATGAAATGTGTTGTTTTGCAGCAGCAGTACATTGCAATATATAATAATAAAAATAATGAAGTTACAATAATATATAAAAAAGGAAAATTAAATTAAATAATTTAATTATTTTAAATTATTAGAATATAACTTGAACTCTTCTCCTTGGAGTGATGGAGGATGAGAGATGACCTGATACAAGTGTACAAGATGATGAGAGGCATTGATTGTGTGGATAGCCAGAGGCTTTTTCCCAGGGGTGAAGTGTGGGGGCATAGTTTTAAGATTCTTGGAAGAAGGTACAGAGGAGATGTCAGGGGTAAGTTTTTCACATAGAGAATGGTCAGTGCATGGAATGCACTGCCAATGACGGTGGTAGAGGGGGCTACAATAGGGTCTTTTAAGAGACTCTTAGATAGGCACATGGAGCTTAGAAAGATAGACGGTTATGCGGTAGGGAAATTCTAGGCAGTTTCTAGAGTAGTTTACATGGTCAGCACAACAGTGTGGGCTGAAGGGCCTGTAATGTGCTGTAGATTTCTATCTTCTATAAAAGTGAAACCCCGGTTTCTTTGCGCTGCACACATCTAGGAATACACACTCTGGTCCTGCCAAATCCATGAGATTGGGACGGCTCTTCCACTCCAAACCCCAGTTTGTCTGAATGCTGTGTACCCTGTTACAACTCGGTGCCAAGAAATATCAGACAGCACACAGCATACAATTATAGGAATTATATTTACAAATGTTTTAACTTAACTATAGGATTAGTAAAGAAAAGAAAGAAAAAAACCAGAAAGGGCCCATTATAATTAAGCAGTCAAATGTGCACAACTTGGAGCTCAACTCTTCAAAAAGTCATATTCACCGATCCTCAGCAGACCTCTGCCTGCTCCATCGAATCATGGTCCCCCAACGGGTTGAATCCTATGACCGGTTCTCTCCAGCATTTTCTCTCTTCACCCCCTGCCGACCAAAGCCCCAGCTCACACCAGTGTCAGGTACAAAAAAAAACCACTCCCTGATTGGATGGCTCACATTCTAAAGCACCCACGATCTCTAACCATAACCCAAACACTGCTTCTACAGAAAGACCATTATGTTAGCAGTGAAGCCTTTAGCAGGGCATTACAAAAGCAAGGTGTCATGGTCCGGTCTGAAGTCCGCATTCCGGTTCACGGTCCAGTCTGTGGACTCTGGACTCCGGGTCTTCCGGCTGTCCCTTGTTTTGGTTGATTTAACCATAAGCACCTGATGCTCATCTTGGGGCTGGGAATATAAGTGGCCCTGGGGTTGAGTGTGGTTGCTGTTTTGTCTTGTCAGTCTCCCTTTGGAGGAATCCACTGGTGGAAGGCTAGTGCAGTCATCAGGATATGGATTTGGCTGTTCTGTAGCCTGCTGAGGTTACCGGCCACCTTGAGTCTTGGAGCCACACTGGACCTAGCTCCCTTCCTGTCCCTTGCCTCTGTTGGCTAAGCCAGGCCATTTGCTGTTACCCTGTGGTTGGATCTGTCTCCTCTGGTCCTCACCTCTGTGGGGTAAGTCAGGCTGTTCTGCTGTTACCTGATGGATGGACCTATCCCACCTTGGTGTGGAGATAAAGTTGAGTCCTGGCTCTATGTCTATGTACTGTTCAGTCTCATGTTAGTGTCCTGTTGGAGATGAGTCCTGGCTTTTTGAAGGATAAGTCCTGGCTTTATGTTGATGTACAGTTCCCAGTGTGTCTCTGAGCTCCAGCCCCCAGCCCCAAGCCCCGCTATGTCTCCGCCTGGTTTTGGGGTCCAAGCCTGAGTCAAGACCCAGGTTCTGGGTCCTTGTCCGTTCTCTGGCTCGGAGGTCCATGCCCAGGCTCCTTGTTCCCAGTCCGTCATCCTGGTCCTGCTCCCCTAGCCTAGTCTGCGTCCTGTCCCATCATTTAGTTTTGTCCGTTCCTGTTCCTAGTACCTCAGTGTCTGTGTCTTACATTTGGGTCCACCTTTCAGTGCTGCCCCCCCATTGTGTCACAAGGAGATGATGCTGAGCCTTTATAAGACACTAGTTAGCCTGCACTTGGAGTATTGTCAACAGTTTTGGGCCCCATATCTCAGAAAGGATGTGTTGTCATTGGAGATGGTCCAGAGGAGGTTCACAAGGATGATTCTGGGATTGAAGGAATTAACATATGAGGAGCTTTTGGCAGCTTTGGGCCTGTACACACTGGATTTTGGAAGAATGTGGGGAGATCTCATTGAAATCCACTGAATGTTGAAAGGACTAGATAGGGTGGGTGTGGAGAGGATGTTTCCTATGGTGGGGGTATCCAGTACCAAAGGGCACAGCCTCAAAATTGAGGGATGACCTTTTAAAACAGAGGTAAGGAGGAATTTTTTTTTTTAGCCAGACAGTAGTAAATCTGTGGAATGCTCTGCCACAGATTGCAGTGGAGTCCAAGTCTGTGGGTATATTTGAGGCAGAAATTGATAGTTTCCTGATTGGTCAGGGCATCAAAGGATATGGTGAGAAGGCAGGTGTATTGGGTTGAGTGGGATCTGGGATCAGTCACGATAGAATGGCAGGGCAGAATCGATGGGCTGAATAGCCTAATTCTGCTCCTATGTCTTATGGTCTATTTGTACAAAAAGAGAAAAAATAGTGAGGAGATGTTCATGGTGTCATTGTCCATTCAGAAATCTGACGGCAGAGGGGAAGAATGTTGAGTGTGTGTCTTCAGGCTCCTGTATCACCTCCTTGAGGGTAGCAATGAGAAGAGGACACGTCCTGGGTGATGGGGGTCCTTAATGATGGATGTTGTCTTTTTGAGGCATCGCCGATTAGATTAGATTTTGAAAGTATCCTCGATGCTGGGGAGGCTCGTCCCATGATGGAGCTGGCCGAGTTTCCAACTTTCTGCAGCTTTTCTGATCCTGTGCTTCCCCTGCCTGCGCCCCCCCCCCCCAACCAGACAGTGGTGCAACCAGTCAGAATGCTGTCCATGGTACATCCATAGAAATTCGCAAGTGTCTTTGGTGACATACCAAATCTCCTCAAACTCCTGATGTAATATAGCTACTGCCTTTGTAATTGCATCAATATGTTGAACCCAGGATAGATCCTTAGAGATGTTGACACCCAAGAAATTGAAACGGCAAGTTTCAAACTGCATCAATGACTGGATTGGTGCTACTTCCCGCACCCATGCCAAACTCATCAATTTCATCCACTTTGCCTCCAACTTCCATCATGCCCTCAAATTCACCTGGTCCATTTCTGGCACTTCCTTTCCCTTTCTCAATCTCGTTGTCTTTATCTCTGGAGATATCTTATCCACTGATGTCTATTATAAAACAATGGACTCTCACATCTACCTGGACTATACCTCGTCCCACCCTGCTACTTGTACAAACCCCTTCTCTCAATTCCTCTGTCTCTGTTGCTTCTGCTCTCAGGATGAGGCTTTTCATTCTAGAATGGAGATGTCCTCCTTTTTCAAAGAAAGGGGTTTCCCTTCCTCCACATCAACACTGCCCTCAACCATGTCTCTTCCATTTCATACACATTTGCTCTTCCCCATCCTCCTGCCACCCTACCAGGGATAAGGTTCCTCTTGTGCTCACCTGCCACCCCACCAGTCTCTGTATCTAGTGCATATTCCTCTGAAACTTCTGCCATCTCCAACTGGATGCCACCACCTTTCCCTTCCCTTCCACATCTTTCCCTCCACCCCCCCCCCCTTTGCTTTCCGCAGGGATCTCTCCCTACACGACTCCCTTGTCTATTCGTCCCTCTCCACTGATCTCCCTCCTGGGACTTATCCTTGCAAATGGAACAACTGCTTCACCTGCCCCTACACCTCCTCCCTCACTACCATTTAGGGTCCAAAACAGTCCCTCCAGGTCAGGCAATACTTCACCTGTGAGTCTGTTGAGGTCATATCCTGTGTTTGACGCTCCCGGAGAGGCTTCCTGTATATTGGTGAGACCTGAAGTAGATTGGGAGACCATTTCGCCAAGCATCTACGCTCCATCCGCCAGAACAAGCGAGATCTCCCAGTGCCACCCATTTTAATTCCACTTCCCATTCGCATTCCAATATGCCTCCTCCACTATCATTATAAGGCCAGCCTTGAGTTAGAGGAATAACACCTTTTATTTTGTTTGGGTAGCCTCCAACCTGATGGAATGAACATCGATTTCTCAAACTTCCACTAATGCCTCCCCCACCCCCCCATTACCATTTTTTCAATCCCCTTATCCCTCTCATGATATCTCCCTGCCTGTCCATCGCCTCCCTCTGGTGCTCCTCCCTCACCCTCCTTTTTTCTTCTTCCATGGCCTTCTGTCTCTTTCACCAATCAACTTCTCAGCTCTTTGCTTCATCCCTCCCCCGCCCACCCCCCCTGCAAGTTTCACCTATCGCCTGGTGTTTCTCTCCCCTCCCCGCCCACCTTTCAAATACACTCCTCAGCCTTTTCTCTCCAGGCCTGCTGAAGGGTTTTGGCCCAAAACGTCGACTGCTTTTTTCTATTGATGCTGTCTGGCCTGCTGAGTTCCTCTAGCAGTTTGTGTGTGTGTTGCTTGGATTTCCAGCATCTGTAGGTTTTCTCTTGCTTGAAGTTTCAAACTGTTCTGATTTCCCATTTCTGAAATCCACTATCAGATCTTTGGTCTTACTGATGTTGAGTGTAAGGTTGTTGCTTCTTCCCCTCTGCCATCAGTTTCTGAATGGTCCATGAACACTACTTCAATACTCCCCTATTGCACGATTTATTTATTTGTTTGTTATTGTAACTTACAGATTTTTTGTCTTGCACTGTACTGCTGCCACAAATCAACACATTTCACAAAATATGTCAGTGTTAATAAACTTGATTCCTGGGGATGGAGATATCTAGATTAGTGTTACATAGAGCTGATACCTACTAAATAGAAGAAACACTCTCAGTCTGTGCAGTAATTATTTTGCAATTCTGGTTTTAAAAATGCAATCTATTTTGTCTATCTATAAAGAAAGAAAGACTTATTAGCTTTCTTTGTCTGCAAGGAGTTAGCAGGTTCTCCCTGTGACTGGGTGGGTTTCCTCCCACATTCAAAGGACATATGGGTTAGGGTTCATGAGGTGCGGGCATGCTACAGTGGCACCAGAAACATGGTGACACTTGAAGGCTGTTCCCAGCACAATCCTCATCGATTTGATTTGATGCAAACAGCACATTTCACTGTACATTTTGATGCACATATGATAAATAAAGCTAATCTAAACTTCGCAGAATCAGGTTCATTCTCACTGACATGTGTTGCGAAGTGTTGTTCTTCTATGACAGCAGTAAACTGCCAGATGTAAAATTTGTTATAAGTTACAAAATAAATAGTTCAAAAGATGAATAATGAGGTAGAGTTCATGGGTGCATTATTTGTTCAGAAATCTAATGGAAGCTGTTTCTAAATTGTTGATTGCGTCTTCAGGCTCCTGAACAGTCTTCCAAAATCGCTGTCTTGCTTTAGTATCAGTCACTGCATTTATACAGCTCCTCCTGGCATGCAAGCAAATACTGATCTTACATAATTCTGACAAGATTTCAATATAACATGAAAGAAACATAAAAACAGAAATATAGACAACCTAGAGCACAATACAGGCCCTTCGGCCCACATAGTTGTGCTGAACATGTCCCTACCCTAGAAATTACTAGGGTTACCCATATCCCTCTATTTTTCTAAGCTCCATGTACCTATCCAAAAGTCTCTTAAGAGACCCTATCGTATCCACCTCCACCACTGTTGCTGGCAGCCCATTCCACACACTCACCACTCTGAGTGGGGGGGGAAAAAAAACTTACCCCTGACATCTCCTCTGTACCTACTACCCAGCACCTTAAACCTATGTCCTCTTGTAGCTACCATTTCAGCCCTGGGGAAACAGCCTCTGACTATCCACATGATCAATGCCTCTCATCTTGTACACCTCTATCAGGTCACCTCTTATCTTCCATTGCTCCAAGGAGAAAAGGCTGAGTTCACTCAACCTGTTTTCATAAGGCATGCTCCCCAATCCAGGCAGCATTCTTGTAAATCTCCTCTGCATCCTTTCTATGGCTTCCACACCCTTCCTGTAGGGAGGCAACCAGAACTGAGCACAGTACTCCAAGTGGGGTCTGACCATGGTCCTATATAGCTGCAACATTACCTCTTGGCTCCTAAATTCAATTCCACGATTAATGAAGGCCAATACTCCGTATGCCTTCTTAACCAGAGTCAACCTGTGCAGCTGCTTTGAGTGACTGATGGACTCGGATCCTAAGATTCCTCTGATCCTCCACACTGCCAAGAGTCTTACCATTAATACCATATTCTGCCATCATATTTGACCTACCAAAATGAACCACTTCACACTTATCTGGGTTGAACTCCACCTGCCACTTCTCAGCCCAGTTTTGTATCCTATCAACATCCCGCTGTAACCTCTGACAGCCCTTCACACTATCCACAACACCTCCAACCTTTGTGTCATCAGCAAACTTACTAACCCATCCCTCCACTTCCTCATCCAGGTCATTTATAAAAATCATGAAGAGAAGGGGTCCCAGACAGATCCCTGAGGCATACCACTAGTCACTGACCTCCATACAGAATATGACCCATCTACAACCACTCTTTGCCTTCTGTGGGCAAGCCAGTTCTGGATCCACAAAGCAATGTCCCCTTGAATCCTATGCCTCCTTACTTTCTCAATAAGCCTGGCATAGGGTACCTTATCAAATGCCTTGCTGAAATAATAGCTGTTCTTCATCACTCATTCTTCATTAAGACCATGTTTGACCTGCTGAGTTCATACAGCACCTTTGTGTGTTGCTCCAAATTCCAATATATACAGTCTCTTGTGTCTCCAAGGCATCTTGTTTGCATAGAATCAACATATCATCTAAAACTTTGATAAACTTCTAGAGGTGCACAGTGGAGAGTATACTTATGGATGGTATCACACCCTGGTATGGAAACTCCAATGCCCAGGAATGGAAATGCCTAGAAAAAGTTGTGGATGCAGCCCAACCCATCACAAAATAAGCCCTCCCCACTACTGAGCTCTGGCAGGAAATCAGCAGTCATGATCATGGATGCCTACCATCCAGGTCCTGCTGTCTTCTCACTGCTGGCATCAGGAAGGAGGTACAGGAGCCTGGTTCCACATCACCAGGTTCAGGAATAGCTATCAACCCTCCTCACTGGGCTGCCGAGCCAGCGTCAATAACTTCACACTCTCACTCACCTCAACACTGAACTGATTCCACAACCTGTGGACTCACTTTCAAGGATTTTACAGCTCATGTTATCAGTATTATTATTATCATCATCATCATTGGGTTTTTTGTCTCTGCACAGTTTGTCTTTTACACATTTTCAGTTTTTGTGTGTAGTTTTTCATTGATTCTATTGTATTTCTTTGTTCTGTGAATGCCTGCAAGAAAATGAATTACAGGGTAGTACTTGGTGACATATAAGTACTTTGATGATAGTCTTACTTTGAAATTTCAACGTAAACAACAGGAATTCTGCAGATGCTGGAAATTCAAGCAACATACATCAAAGTTGCTGGTGAACACAGCAGGCCAAGCAGCATCTCTAGGAAGAGGTACAGTCGATGTTTTGGGCCGAGACTCTTCGTCAGGAATAACTGAAGGAAGAGCTAGTAAGAGATTTGAGAGGGGGAGGGGGAGATCCAAAATGATAGGAGAAGACAGGAGGGGGAGGGATGGAGCCAAGAGCTGGACAGGTGATTGGCAAAGGGGATACGAGAGGATCATGGGACAGGAGGTCCGGAAAGAAAGACAAGGGGGGGGGGGGGAACCCAGAGGATGGGCAAGGGGTATAGTCAGAGGGGCAGAGGGACAAAAAGAGTGAGATTCCTCTTCTCACTCTGTCTCTTGCAAAAACGCCATCCCCTTCTCGCAATTCCTCCGTCTCCACCGCATCTGCTCTCAGGATGAGGCTTTTCATTCTAGGACGAGGGAGATACCTTCCTTTTTTAAAGAAAGGGGCTTCCCTTCCTCCACTATCAACTCTGCTCTCAAACGTATCTCCCCCATTTCACGTACATCTGCTCTCACTTCATCCTCCCGCCACCCCACTAGGAATAGGGTTCCCCTGGTCCTCACCTACCACCCCACCAGCCTCCGGGTCCAACATATTCTCCGTAACTTCTGCCACCTCCAACGGGATCCCACCACTAAGCACATCTTACCCTCTCCCCCCCCCTCTGCATTCCGCAGGGATCGCTCCCTACGTGACCCCCTTGTCCACTCGTCCCCCCCATCCCTCCCCACTGGTCTCCCTCCTGGCACTTATCTGTGTAAGCGGAACAAGTGCTACACATGCCCTTACACTTCCTCCCTTACCACCATTCAGGACCCCAAACGGTCCTTCCAGGTGAGGCAACACTTCACCTGTGAGTCAGCTGGGGTGATATACTGCGTCCGGTGCTCCCGATGTGGCCTTCTATATATTGGCAAGACCCGACGCAGACTGGGAGACCGCTTTGCTGAACACCTACACTCTGTCCGCCAGAGGAAGCAGGATCTCCCAGTGGCCACACATTTTAATTCCACATCCCATTCTCATTCTGATATGTCTATCCAGGGCCTCCTCTACTGTAAAGTTGAAATTTCAACTTTGTCTCTGGTGTTGAAAGTGCATGCAGGTGGGTGATGAGACCAATCTGGGCACCAAGGTTCGTTTTGCCCAGGTTGTAGAGGTGCTTCAGGACCCCGTTTTCTTCTCTCCTTCCGCCATTCCACCTTTGTAACACGAGGAAATTAAGCAGATGCTGGATCTGAGATGGGTCACAGATTGGGTCCTGTTATAGTTACTATTCATTGAGTATGCCCACAGGAAAATGAAAGCTGGTTTGCTAAGCTGCTGCAGAAGTGAACATGTAACATAACATGGTATTCCACAGGGACAAGCCCCCCACCCCTCGCCCTCCCCCACCCCCGCCAACGATATTTGTTTCATTTGGAGATACAGCACGGTAACAGGCCCTTCCAAGCCTGCGCTTCCAATTACACCCATGTGACCAATTAACCTACTAATCTGTACGTCTTTGGAATTTGGGAGGCAACCGGAGCACCCAGAGGAAACCCATGTGGTCACATGAAAAACATACAAACTCCTTGCAGACAGCGTGGGTGGCGGGGGGAGGTGTGAATTGAAGATGGGTCACTGGAGCTGTAATAAGGTTATGTTAACCACTACTAAACTAATCACTTCTGCCTACACAACGCCCATGCCCCTCCATATTCATGTGCCTATCTAAAAGCCACTTGAACACTTCTATCATATTTGCCCCCACTGCCAACCCCACTCCCTATGTTAAAATATCTTGCCCTCACGTCGCCTTTGTTCACCCCTATCTCACATTAGTTGTATCTCCCTGGCATTAGACATGAACTGATTTATTCCTCAGACCCCAGTGAAAGGTCTTGGCCCAAAGCATTGACTATTTATTCCCCTCTGTAGATGCTGCCTGACCTGATGAGTTCCTTCAGGATTTTGTGTGCGTTACTCAGTTACTCTTTCTCCATGCACACTGACCACTGAGCTGGGAATTGAGCAAACGCTGAATCTGGGATGGATCACAGGCTGGGTCCTCATCCTGCTTGTATTTGCTTCTATGAACTGACAATATTCTTGGATCAGAAACAGTAATGAAATATGGCAGAGGTATTCTTCTAGCAATTAAATACTCTTGAAGTGTAGTACTGTAAGAAGCATATCCACCAATTTGTTTGCAGGAAGTTCTTATGCTCCATCTGCAACAGGGAGGATTTCCAGATGGCCAACAATTTTAATTCCACTCCCTTTTCCCATTCTGTCATGACAGTCCATGGTGTCCTCTACTGCCATGATGAGGCCACTCTCAGGTTGAAGGATGACACCTCCTATTCCATCTGGGTAGCTTCCAACCTAATGGCATGAACATCAGTTTCTCCAGCTTTCGGTAATTTCTCCCTCTTTCCCCTTCTTTCTCCATTCCCATTCTTGCATCTGTCTCACCCCTTCTCTTTTCCTCACCTACCCATCATCTCCTTCAGGTGCTCCTCCCTCTTCCCTTTCTCCCATGGTCCAGTCTGCTCTCCTATCAGATTCCTTCTTCAGCCTTTTACCTTTTCCACCTATCACACTTCATCCCCTCTCACCCATCCACCTAACCTACCCCTCATCTGGTCTCACCTATCATCTGCCTGCTTGTACTCTTTCCCCTTCATCTTTTTCTTAAGCCCATTACCACTACTGGGTCATAGGTCACCAACAGCAGCTCACCAGAGTCCTCTGCCCTGCGTCAGTCTTTCAAGTTGTCCCTAGCTGTAGCCCACATTCACCCTTCCTCTCCCAGGGATAAGGTCTTTGGAGCTTCTGTTGGTGTTTCAGTAGCTCTGGCTTTTTTATGAGATGGGTTTGCTAGCCTCATGACCAACCCTCCTCTTTTCGCAGCTGGGCTTGAGACCATTCATGGCAAAGTTTACATCCCCATCCTCCACCTTCTTATTCTGGCTTCTTCCCTCTTCCTTTCTAGTCCTGATGAAGGATCTCGGCCTGAAATGTCGACTGTTCATCCACCCCCACCCCATAGATGCTGCCTGCCCTGCTGAATTCCTCCAGTATCTTGTCTGTCTCCCACAAACACCATCACAGTTATGACCAGATAATTTGTATGAAGGGAGAGCAAATAAAGGCAGCTCTCTCTGTTCCAATTCAAATGAGTGGAGGAGAAATCTCATAGGACACAGATTCAAGTTGATTTATCACATGTACATGGAAACATGCAGTGAAATGTGTCATTTGTGGGAACAACCAACACACCTGAGAGTGTGCAGGGGGCAGCCTGCAAGTGTCGCTACACATAAACACAACATGTTTACAATGCTCAGCAGAACAACACAACATAATAAGCAACAAAGCAACACCAGCAAAACAAGCCCCATTCCTCCCCCCAACCCCACCCTCCCACACACAAACACATGATGAGACATGACCATAAGGCATAGGGACAGAATTAGGTCAGTCTGCTCTGCCATTCCATCATGGCTGATATATTCATTCTCTCACCCCCATTCTCCTGCCTTCTCCCTGTAACCTTTGACACCCTTACTAATGAAGAACCTATCAACCACTGCTTTAAATATACCCAATCACTTGGCTTCCTCAGCTGTCTGTGAAATGAATTACACAGATTCACCACCCTGTGGCTAAAGAAATTTCTCTTCATCTTTGTTCATAAGGTATGTCCCTTTATTCTGAGGCTGTGCCCTCCTGGCCCTAGACTTCTCCACTATAGGAAACACCCTCTCCCCATTCAGTCTATCTTAGCCTTTCAATATTTGATAGATTTCAATGAGATCCACTATCATTTTAAGCTCTAGCAAGTACAGGTTCGGAGCCATCAAACACTCCTCATACTTCCCTGTATAGGAGAATAGGGGAATAATGTGCAATAATACAGCCATGGTGTTATTCAGGACAGAAACAAATGGTCCATGCTGACCAAGATTCCCATCCAAGTTAGTCCCATTTGCCTACGCTTGCCCCATATCCCTCTGTACCTTTCCTATCCATGTACCTGTCCAAGTGCCCTTTAAATGTTGTTAATGTGCACTCTGGCAACTAGTAAGGCAGCATAGCAGCCAGCATAACACTTTACAGCGCCAGCGATTAGCGATTGGGGTTCAATTCCTGCCGCTGTCTGCAAGGAGCTTGCCGATCCTACGAAATGATAAAAACAAAATTGGCTTCAGTTTAAAAAAAAATCTTTGTATTTCTAACCCATGGCAGATGTTTGAAGTGTATACGAGGTGATGAAAAGGTTAGGCACTGTGATACTACGGCAGGATACAGCTGCTAAGTGTTCCACGTAAACAATTTTGGAAGATGTCTGCAGCCATGCGTAGACACCAGTGATGCCTACAGACCTCACTTTTGAACCTTGTGCATAGAAATGGTCACCAGGCATCCCAGGCATTTGAACAACAGCAAGCTGTCATGTTGATAAAGAATACTATTACTTTGGCTGTCAGCGAGTTGGAGACTTGGGGTGTTTAAAGCATTAATTGTATAAAGCAAACACAGATGCAGATGTCTTCGGTTGCACTGCCTGACACTGTTTTGTGACTATTGTGTTCCACATTGGAGAGATGGTCTGGAACCCAGTGACTGCATTGAAAATAGAACAGGTCAGCATGATGGCATAGTGGTTAGCACAACGCTTTACAGCTCCGACTGTAAGATAGAACCATAGACCACTACAGCGCAGAAAACAGGCCATTCAGCCCTTCTAGTCTGTTCCGAAACGTTATTCTGCTAGTCCCATTGACCTGCATCCAGTCCATATCCCTCCAGACCTCTCCCATCCACATACCTATCCAATTTATTCTTAAAAACTTAAGAGTGTTAAGCACTTACCACGTCAGATGGCAGCTCATTCCACACTCCCACCACTCTCTAAGTGAAGAAGTTCCCCCTAAATTTTTCCCTTTTCACCCTAAAGCCATGTCCTCTCGTATTTTTCTCTCCTAATCTAAGTGGAAAGAGCCTATTCACATTTACCCTGTCTATACCCCTCATAATTTTGTAAACCTCTATCAGACCTCCCCTTATTCTTCTACGCTCCAAGGAATAAAGTCCTAACCTGTTCAATCTTTCCCTGTAACTCAACTCCTGAAAACCTGGCAACATCCTAGTAAATCTTCTCTGCACTCTTTCAATCTTACTGATGTCCTTCCTATAGTTAGGTGACCAGAACTGTACACAATACTCCAAATTTGGCCTCACCAATGTCTTATACAACCTCCCCATAACATCCCAACTCCTATATGTACTCAATACTTTGATTTATGAATGTCAGGATGCCAAAAGCCTTCTTTACAACCCTGTCTACCTGTGATGCCACTTTCAGGGAATTATGTATCTAAACTTCCTGATCCCTTTGTTCCTCCACACTCCTCAGTGCCCTACCATTTACTGTGTATGTCCTACCTTGATTTGTCCTTCCAAAATGCAACACCTCACACTTGTTTGCATTAAATTTCACCTGCCATTTTCTGGCCCATTTTTCCAGTTGGTCCAGATCTCTCTGCAAGCTTTGAAAGCCTTCCTCGCTGCCCACAACGCCTCTAATCTTACTGTCATCAGCAAACTTGCTGATCCAATTTGCCACATTATTATCTGGATCATTGATATAGACAACAAACAACAATAGTCCCAGCACAGATCCTTGAGGCACACCACTAGTCACAGGCTTCCAGTTTGATAAGCAATCATCCACTACCACTCTCTGTCTTCTCCCACACAGCCAATTTCGAATCCAGTTTACAACCTCTCCATGAATACCTAGTGTCTGAACCTTCTGAACTAACCTCCCATGTGGGACCTTGTCAAAGGCCTTACTAAAGTCCATGTAGATAACATCCACAGCCTTTCCTTCATCTACTTTCTTGGTAACCTCCTCAAAAAAAACTCTACAAGATTCGTTAAACACTATCTACCACGCACAAAGCCATGCTGACTATCCTTAATCAGCCCTTGGCTGTCCAAATACTTGTATATCCAATCTCTCAGAACACCTTCCAATAACTTACCTACTACTGATGTCAGGCTCACTGGCCTGGAATTACCTAGTTTACTTTTGGGGCCTTTTTTAAACAACGGAACAACTTGAGCTACCCTCCAATCCTCCGGCATCATACTCGTGGCTAAGGACATTTCAATTATTTCTGCCAGGGCCCCTGTAATTTCCACACTAGTCTCTCTCAAAGTCCAAGGAAATATCATGTCAGCCCCAGGGAATTTATCCACCTTTACTCGCTGTAAGGCAGCAAGCACCTCCTCCTCTTTAATCTCTATATGTTCCATAACACTGCTGCTTGTTTCCCTTCCTTCCATATTCGCTATGCTAGTTTCCTGAGTAAATACTGATGCAAAAAAATTGTTTAAGATCTCCCCCATCTCGTGAGGCTCCACACAAAGATGACCACTTTGATCTTCTAGGGGACCAATTTTGTCCCTTACTACCCTTTTACTCTTAATATACTTGTAGAAACCCTTTGGGTTTACCTTCGCATTATCTGCCAAAGCAACCTCATGTCTTTTTGCCTCCTGATTTCCTTCTTTAGTATTTTCTTACATTTTCTATACTCTTCAAGTACCTCATTTTTTCCTTGTTGCCTATACCTGCTATTCACCTCTTTTTCTTAACCAGATCTCCAATATCCCTTGAAAACCAAGGTTCCCTATGCCTGTTAAATTTGCCTTTGATCCTGGCAGGAACATGCAAACTCTGCACTCTCAAAATTTCGCCTTCGAATACCTTCCACATACTGAACACATCCTTGCTAGAAAACAACTTATCTCAATCCACTCTTCCTAGATCCTGTCTCATTTCCTCAAAATTGGCCCTTCTCCAATTTAGAACCTCAACTCGAGGACCAGACCTATCCTTATCCACAATTAACTTGAAACTAATGACATTATGGTCACTGGACCCAAAATGTTCGCCTGCACATACTTCTGTCACCTGACCTATCTATTCTCTTCTGCCCACACAATGTTCATGCTCCCCCCCCCCACAATTCTCTGTATATTCATGACCTTTATAAGAGCCACTTAAACACCTCTGTTGTATTTGCCTCAACCACCACTCCAGCCGTGCTTTCCAGCCACCCACCACTGTGTTTTTTAAAAAAAACTTGCCCTGCACATCTCCTTTAAATTTCTACCCTCTCACCTTGAACACATGCCCTCGTTTTGACCCTGGGAAAGAGATACTGTCTATCTACTCTACCCCTGCCTCTCGTAATCTTATAGGGATGATTTTTTTTTTTGAGGGAGATGCTGATGATTTCCAGCATCTGCAGAAATCTCTTGTGTTTGTGACAGTGAAAAGCTGGTCTTGCATACTGTTCTTTCAGATCACACCGTGCATTGAGGTAGAAAAAAGCAAAATAATGGCAAAGTGTAGAATAAAGTGCAATGCCTACAAAGAAAACACAGACAATAAGGTGCAAAATCATAACAAGGTAGAATCATGGACTGTTTGGAAATCTGATGGTAGTGGGGAAGATGCCACTCTTGAATTGTTGAGGGTGGGTTTTCAGGCTCCTATATCTTCTCGCTGATGGCAGCAATGAGAAGAAGGAATGTCCTGGATGGTGAGGGTCCTTAATAATGGATGCTATTGATGTTTCCAATACTGGGAGAATCTAGGACCAGACGGTACAGCCACTGCACACGAGGACGTCCCTTTAGAACAGAGACGAGGTGGAATTTCTTTCTCCTCATGAGGAGGAGAATAGAGTTTAGAGGGAATGGAACTGAAAGACCATTTGACCATCAAGTCTGTTCCTTCATTTGATCAAGGCTAATTTTTTCAACCCCATTCTCTTGACTTTTTTCTGTATCTTTTAGCCCCCTTACCAATCAAGAACCTATCAATCTTTAATTTTAACACACCCCATGACTTGGCCTCTACAGCCTTTTGTAGTAATGAATTCCTCAGATTCACCACCCTTTGGCTAAAGACATTTCCCCTCCGTTCTAAAGGAATGTCCCTTTATTCTGAGGCTCCGAGATTCTCCCACTAATGGAACGATCCTCTCCATGTCCACTCTATTTAGGCCTCATTATTTGGTAGGTTTCAATGAGATCCCCTCTCATTCTTCTAAACTCAAGTGAGTACAGGTCGGGAGCCATCCAATGCTCCCCATAGTTTGAAAGGCCTTTCATTCCCAGGATCACTCTCATGAATCTCCTCTGAAGCCCCTCTAGTAGCAGTACATCTTTGCTTAGATACAGGGCCCAAAACCGCTTAGAATATTCCAAATTCTAATTATGAGCAACTCCTTATAAAGGCTCAGCATTACATCCTTACTTTTATATTCTAGTCCTCTCAAAATAAATGCTAACATTGCATTTGATTTCCTTCATTTTATGACTTGTGGGGAGGGGAAGAAGGGAGAAGGTACCATGGGTGACCAGAGGAGATGTGTGGCAACAGGAGGAGGGGAAAAGGCTGAGATTAGGCTTTGGGGATCTGTTGTGTTATGTGGAGAATAAGGTTCATGCTTTAAATGTGAGGTTGAGGGCCGGGGGAGGAAAGGAGGAGACTTAGTGAGCCCGATAGTCAGAGAGGGATCAATATGTAAACATATCTTATTGCCCATTGAGTCTGTGCTGACCACTAAGTATCCATTTCCAATAATTGTACACCGATTTCATGTTCTTTTTTCTCCTTAGTTCTCAGGTTCATGAGTGATTCTGGAAATGAAAGAGTTAATGTATGTAGAGCGTTTGATAGCTCTAGACCTGTAGATATTGGAGTTTAGAATCAGATCAGGTTTACTATCATTGGCGCACCATACATTGTGAAATTTGTTGTTTTGCAGCAGCAGTACACTGTAATGCATAATGATAAACTATAAATTACAAAAAGTATACTGTATATGTATTAAATTAAATAAGTATTTAAAAAGAGAGGAAAAAAATAATGAGGTACTGTTCATGGATTCATTGCCAATTCAGAAATCTGATGGCAGAGGGGAAGAAGATGTTACCGAAATATTGAGTGTCTGTCTTCATATTCTTGTACCACCTCCTTGATGGTAGCAATGAGAAGAGGGCATGTCCTGGGTGAGGAGGGTCCTTAATGATGGATGTTGCCTTTTACAAGGCATTGGTTTTTGAAGGTGCCCTCAATGCTGGGAGGCTAGTGCCCATTATGAAGCTCACTAAGTTTATAAATTTCTGCAGCTTTTTCCAATTCTGTGAAGAAGCGCCCCCCCCCCATACCAGATGGTGATGCAACCAGTTAGAATGATATCCATAGTATGTCTGTGGAAATTTGAGAGGGTCTTTGGTGGCATACTAAATCTTCTCAAACTCCAGGTGAAATATAGCCGTTGTCATTGCCTTCTTTGTAATTGCATCAATATGCTGGGCCCAGGATGAGACCCAGGAGCTTGAAACTGCTCACCCTTTCCACTGCTGATCCCCCAATGATGACTGGTGTGTGTTCCCTTGATTTCCCCTTCCTGAAGTCCACAATCAATTCCTTGCTCTCTTACTGATGTTGAGAGCAAGTTTGTTGCTGATCCATCTTATTGCTGTACAAATTTGAAGAATGAAGGGTGATCTCATTACATCCCATTGAATATTGAAAGTCCAAGATATAGTGGACGTGGAGAGAATGTTTTCTATAGTGGGAGAGTCTAGGACCAGAGGCCACTGCTTTAGATTAGAAGGATGTCCCTTTATAACAGGATGAGGAGAAATTTTTTTAACCAGATGTCGGTGAATCTGAGGAATTTATTGTCACACACGGCTGTGGAGGCCAAGCCATTTGGTAAATATAAAACAGAGTTTGATAGGCTTTTGATTAGTAAGGATATCAAAGGTTGGGGGGGTGATGGGGGGTGAGAGGGATAATAAATCAGCCATGGTCGAATGGTGGGGCAGACTCCATGTGCAGAATGGCCTAATCTTGCTCCATGTCTTATGGTGCTGTGGTCTTGAGGTATGGAATAAGCTGCCAGCAGATGTCATAGAATTATAACATTTAAGGTAAGTTTGGATATGTACATAGATGGGAGGGGTATGGATGGCAATGGTTGGTGTGCAGGTTGATGGAGCTCAGCAGAAGACCAGGTGAAAGCATTTGGACCCAAATCTTCACCCACATAAAGATTTAACATATTAGCTTTATATTTCACACGTACATTAAAACATATAGTGAAATGCGGCATTTGTGTCAACAAACAACACAGTCTGAAGATGTGCTGGGAACAGCCCACAAGTGTTGCCATTCTTCTGGCTCCAACGTAGCATATCCACGACTTACTGACTGTAACTCATACTTCTTTGGGAACAGAAGCGCCAGGAGGAACAGCTTCTTCCTCACCACCATCAGATTTCTGAATGGACAATGAACCCATCTCGACTACCTCACTTTTTTTTGCTTTTATTTTTATTGTGATTTATAGTTTTTTAAAATTATGTATTGCAATGTACTGCTGCCGCAAAACAACATATTTCAGTACATATGCCAGTGATAGTAAATTTGATTCCGAGTTTGAAACCCATAGTCAGGAGGAGAATGTACAAACTGCTTGCAGTCAGCATTGGGAACTGAACCCCAATCACTGGCCCTGTGAAGCATTGCACTAACTGATGCACACGCTGCCCTTTATGTTTGTTACATGGAATTGTGACTAACACAATCAGCCCTTCATGTCTGCCACACAATTGGCATGCCAGAACAAAGTGCTCTCAAATAGAAAACTTTATCAGGCTTATTAAAAATTTATGTGGTTAGCTCTCTAGATTTGTATCTATTTTTTCTCTTAACTTCAGAGTACAAAGGAAATTCCTCAGTAAAGCCAAGAGATGTACAGCCTGAAGATGGCGAAGATACCAGACTTGCCAGGGCTGGTAGACCCAACCCACACTGTATACAGTTAATCATTGTATTTCATCTTAGTGACTGTACACTGCTGTTAGCCAGAGGACACCACAAAACGACCACATTTGGAATACTGTGTTCTGTTTTGGTCATCCTGCTAAAGGACAGATGCCATTAGCTTAACTTTGAACCATGAGAACTCAGATACCATTAACTTACTTTGAACTTTGATTAAGCTAGTAAGAATGCAGAAAAAAGGTAAAGAACTTGAAATATTAGCTTTATTTGTGACATGCACATTTAAACATCAAAACTTCGTGTCATTTGTGTCAACAACCTACATGGTGTGAGGATATGCTGGGGGCAGCCCACAAGTGTTGCCATGCTTCTGATGACAACAATGTATATCCACAACTTACTGACCCTTACTGGTCCATATGACTTTGGAATATGGGAGGCACAAGAATGTTGCCAGCAATTAGGGGACTGTTATTGAGAGAAGTTGGAGTGTGTCCACAGGAGGTTCACAAGAATGATCCCAGGAATCAGAGGGTTAAAATGTGCGGAGTATTTGATGTCTCCAGGCCTGTACTTGGAGTACAGCTCCAGAGCTGTAAATTGGTTGATTATTGTCACATGTACTGAGGTACAGTGAAAGAGTTTATTATGCATACAATCCATACAGATCATCTCATCACATCAGTACATTAAGGCAGTACAATGGAAAAACAATATAGAATGCTGACTAGGGAGTTAGTTTCAGAGAAAGTGCAGATAAGGTGCAAGACCATGATGATGTAGAATGTGAAGTCAAGAAACTATTTTATTGTACTAGAGGACAATTCAATAACCTTATGAAAGTAGAATAGAAGCGGTCTTTGAGCCTGGTGGTACATGCTTTTGGGTTTTTGAATCTTCTGCCCGAAAGGTGAGGGGAGAAGAGAGAATGTTTGGGGA
This sequence comes from Mobula birostris, assembly GCF_030028105.1. Lineage (NCBI taxonomy): Eukaryota > Metazoa > Chordata > Chondrichthyes > Myliobatiformes > Myliobatidae > Mobula > Mobula birostris. The sequence goes on from NC_092371.1 coordinate 173,193,769, forward strand.
GGGTACGGTCTTTCAATTATATTGGCTGCCTTACTGAGACAATGAGATTAAATGCTCCTTACATTCCATGATCATTCTTGTGTACCTCCTCTAGACAGTCTCCAGGTTTGAGGCAGATAAACTAATTTTGACTGCTTCACATTTGTGAAGAAGCTTTCACTTTAATTCTGCTGTCAACGTGGCTGTGAAAACTAACTTTCTGTCTTTCTTTCGTTCCTGTGTTGTTCAGGTGGAGTGACTTATGCACAGGTTGGTGGGACTATATTACAATAATATTTAATAATATACAATAAAAATAATAAAATTATAAAATAATGGATTAATAAAACATCTATGGAACACTTTGACCATCAGTTCAAAGATTATGAAGAGATTTATGGAATAATTGATTGTATCTCACCAAACTTGTAGAGTTTTTCAAGAAAGTTACCTTGAAAGTTGATGAAGGTCAAGCAGTGGGTGTTGTCTACGTGGACTTTAGCAAGGCCTTTGACAAGGTACTGCATTGGAGTTTGTTCAAGAAGATTCAGTTGCTTGGCATTCAGGGTGAGGTAGTAATTTGGATTAGACATTGGCTTTGTGAGTGAAACCAGAGAGTGGTAGTAGAGGGTTGCCTCTCTGAATAGAGGCCTGTGATCAGTGGAGTACTGCAGGGATTGGTGCTGGGTTCATTACTGCTTGTCATCTGTATCAATGATATGGATGATAATGTAAACTAGATCAGCAAATGTGTGGATGGCACCAAGATTGGGAGGCATAGTGGACAGCAAGGAAGAATATCAATGCTTTAGTGGGACCTGAACAAGGTAGAAAAATGGGCTTAAAAATCTCATACGGAATTTACATAATGCAGACAAGTATGAGGTGGTGCACTTTGGGAGGACAAAGCAAGGAAGGACTTGCATGATGAGCGGTAGGGCACTGAGGAGTTGTAGAACAGAGGGATCTGGGAATACAGATCCATAATTCCTTGAAAGCGGCATCAAAGGTAGATTAGATTATGAGGACACGGTCCTCTTTCATTGTCATTTAGAAATGTAAGCATTAAAAAATGATACAATGTTCCTCCAGTATGATATCACAGAAACACAAGACAAACCAAGACTACAACTGACAAAAACCACATAATTATAACATATAGTTACAGCACTGCAAAGCAATACCATAATTTGATAACAGCAGACCATGGGCCCGGTAAAAAAAAAGTCTCAAAGTCCTGATAGCCCCAACATCTCACGCAGACAGTAGAAGGGAGAAACTCTCCCTGCCATGAGCTTCCAGCGCCACAAACTTGCCGATGCAGCATCCTGGAAGTACCCAACCACAGTCTGACTCTGAGTCTGTCCGAAAACTTCGAGCCTCCGACCAGTCCTCCAACACTGAGCACCGAGCACCATCTCTGCTGAGCGCTTCAACCCCGGCTGCCAAGCAACAGGCAAAGCCAAGGATTCGGGGCCTTCCCCTCTGGAGATTTTGGATCACATAGTAGTGGCGGCAGCGAAACAGGCATTTCAGAAGTTTCACCAGATGTTCCTCCATGCTCTCACGTCTACCTCCATCAAATCAGAATTGTGCACGGCCTCCTACTTGACAGATAACAGATATTCATCGTCGGAGAGGCCGCATGTGCTGCGTCGCGCCGCCATCTTCTCCTCCAGCCTACATATCATTAGGGTTGTAAAGAAAGCTTTTAGCATATTGGTCTTCGTAAATCAAGGTACCGAATACAGAAGTTGGGATGTTATGTTGAAGTTGTACAAAACATTGGTTAGGCTTAATTTGGAGTATTGTGCACAGTATTGGTCACCTACTTACAGGAAAGATATTGATAAGATTGAAAGAGTGCAGAGAAAATTTACAAGGACATTGGGACACAAGGTCCTGAATTATAGGAAAAGATTGAATAAGTTGGGACTCTATTCCCTGGAGTGCTAGAAGTACATAAAATTATAAGGGGTATAGACAGGGCAAATGCAAGCTGAATTCTTCCACTGAGGTTGCATGAAAATATAACTAGACGCCATGGAATAAGGGTGAAAGGTGAAATGTTTATGGGGAACATGAGGGGGAGCTGCTACTTTCAGAAGGTGGTGAAAGTGTGGAACAAGCCGCCAGAGGAACTGATGAATGTAAGTTCAATTTCAACACGAGGAATTTGGAGAGGTACATGGATGGAGGAGTATGGAGGGTAAGGTCCGGGTGCAGGTTGATGGGATGAGGTAGATTAATAGTTTGGCACAGACTAGGTGGACTGAAGGGCCTACTTCTGTGCTGTAGTGCTCTCTGACTCTATTTCTGGTTAAACTTTGATGATATTTCTGTCATGAGCCTCTCAGTAGATGGAGCTGCTTTCACAGACCTTTGTGCTGATTTTAAAAGAGATGTTTTAAAAAGAAACACATGAATGTTATGGTGCTGTAAGGCAGCAGAGCGTGTCTGAGATAGCTACAAATCTCTGAGTAAGATGGTCACACCCTTGCACAACAGCTTACACTCCATATCAGTCTGGGAAACTCTTTTGACATAGAGTTGACCTCCAGATAGCAATGATGAAAGATTAGGTCATAGAGGGAACAGGCTTTTGTTGTTACAGCCTCTTGTAAACCACGGAGTCTTAGTAAACTTCAGGTTTTGTTCATTAGCAGAAAAATCTATGCCATTCCTAAATATCAGAATCAGGTTTATTATCACTCAACTAAGATTCCATCCAACAGTTCAAAATCAGAACCAGAATCAGAGTTTTGTTTTGTAAGATTTCGGGATTTGCAGCAGCAGTACAGGGCAATACATCAATATCACAAAAACAAACTTACAATAAATAAAAAAGTAACAATAAAAATAGTGCAAAAATTGTGGTAGTGTCCATGGGTTCATGGACCATTTTGAATTCAGATAGTGAAGAAACTGTTTCTAAAACATTCAGTGTGTGTCCTCAGGCCCCTGTATCTCCTCCTTGATGGCAGCAAAGAGAAGTGGGCATGAGAACCCCAAATGATGGACACTGCCTACTTGAAGCATTGCTTTCTGAAGATGTCATCAGTTGTACTGGTGAAGGAGCTGGCTGAGTTTACAACCCTCTGCAGCTTTTTCCAATCCAACACTTTGGCCCCTCCATACTAGAGACCGATGCAACTACTCGGAATGCTCTCTATGGCATATTTGTAGAAATTTGCTAGAGTCTTCGGTGACATACAAAATTGTCTCAAACTCCTAATATAGTTGCCGAGAGTTATTCCAACTAAAGGAGGGCATGGTGATTACGGTGTCTTAAATAATCACCACTTCACCCAGCAGTTCTATAAAACCCTGGTTAGACCACTTGGAGTATTGTTTTCAGTTCTGGTCGCCTCATTACAGGAATGATGCAGAAGATTTGGAGAGGGTGCAGAGGAGATTTATCAGGAGGCTGCCTGGATTAGTGAGCATGTCCTCTGAGGAAAGTTTGAGCAAGCTAGAGTTGTTTTTTTTTCTATTGGGAGTGAAGGAGGAAGAGATGAAGCCTGATGGATTCATTGCTTGATAAGAGGCATAGATAGAATGGATAGGCTGAGACTTCTTCCCCATGACGGAAATGGCTAATATGAGAGCACGTATGTTTAATGTGATTGAAAGAAGATACAGAAGGATGTCTGACGTAGGCTGCTTACACTGAGAGTGTTAAGTGCGTGGAACACACTGCTGGGGGTGATACTAGAGGCAGATACATTAGTTGTAGTTATGATACTCTTAGATAGGCACATGGATGAAAGAAGAGAAACCCCCTGTTCACAGAGCAAGGGGTAGCTGAAGATATTAGGGAGTTCCAAAGCCTGTGAAGCTCAGGAAGTTTGATGTTGGGAGTGGTATAACCAGTCATCCTCTCAAAATAAAGTGAATGGATGAAAAAGAAATAGGTACAGGGCAGTAAAATTAAAGGTTTAGATAGCAAAACATGAATTCAGTATAATGTTGTGATTTTGATATTGTAATTTGTTTATTATTGTTACATGTACTGAGGTACAGTGAAAAACTTTGTTTTCCATGCAATCCATACAGATCATTTCACCGTATCAGCGAATTGAGGTAGTACAAGGGAAAAGCAACTACAGTTACAGAGAAAGTGCAGGCAGAAGTTAAGGTGTAAGACCATAATGAGGTAGATTGTGAGATCAAGAATCAAATTAATCATATTAGGGGACCGTGGAAAGGTGTTATAACAGTGGACAGAAGTCCTTGAGCCTGGTGGTATGTGTTTTTAGACTTTTGTATCTTCTATCCAAAGGGAGGGGCAGTAGGAGGAAAAGATGTCTGGGGAAGGTGGGGTCCTTGATTATGCTGGCTGCTTTACAGACAGAATCCATGGAGGGGAGGCTGTTTTCTGTGCTGTGCTGAGCTGTGTCCACAACTCTGTGTTTTCTTATGGTCACAGGCAAGATAGTTGCCATACGGACCCATAAGACCATAAGACACAGGAGCAGAATTAGGCCATTTGGCTCATTGGGCCTGCTCAGTCATTCAAGCATGGGTAATATTTTTCCTCTCTTCATTCCCACTCCCCAGCCTTCTCCCCATGTCTAATCAAGAAGCTATCAAGCTCTGTCTTAAATACACCCAATAACCTGGCCTCCACAGCTGCATGTGGTAACAAATTCCACAAATTCATCACCCTCTGGCTGAAGAAATTTCTCTGCATCTCTGTTTTAAATGGATGCCCCTCTATCCTGAGGCAGTGCCCTCTTGTCCTAGACTCCCCCACCATGGGAAATATCTTTTCCACATCAACTCTGTCTAGACCTTTCAACTTTTGAAAGGTTTCAATGAGATCCCTCCTCATCCTTCTAAATCCCAGTGAGTACAGACAAAGAGCTATCAAACATTCCTGAAATCATCCTTGTGAACCTCCTCTGAACCCTCTCCAATGCCAACAAATCCTTTCTTAGTTGAGGAGCCCAAAACTGTTCACAGTACTCAAGGTGGGACCTCACTAGTGCTTTATGAAGTGTCAGCATCACATCCCTGATCTTGTATTCTAGACTTCTTGAAATGAATGCTAACATTGCACTTGCCTTCCTCAACACTGATTCTACCTGCAAGTTAACCTTTAGGGTGGTCTGCGCAAGGACTCCCAAATTCCTTTGCATCTCAGATTTTTTGATTTTCTCCCCATTTAGAAAATAATCTGCACATTTATTTCTTCTACCAACGTGCATGGCCATGCATTTTCCAATGTTGTATTTCATTTACCCATTCTCCTAATCTGACTAAGTCCTTCTGCAGCCTACCTGTTTCCTCACAACTCCACCAATTTTTGTATCATCTGCAAACTTAGCAACAAAATCATTTATTCCATCATCATTGATGTACAGCAGAAGAAGTGGTCCTACCACTGGTCCTTGTGGAACACTACTAGTCACTGGGCAGCCACCAGAAAAGGATCCTTTTAGTCCCACTTGCTGCCTCCTACCAATCAGCCAATGCTCTAACCATGCCAGTAACTTTCCAGTAACACCATGGGCTCTTAACTTGGTAAGCAGCCTCATGTGTGGCACCTTATAAAAGGCCTTCTGAAAGTCCAAATATACAAAATTCACTGAATCCTCTTTAGCTATCCTATGTGTAATCTCCTCCAAGAATTCCAACAGGTCCGTCAAGCAAGATTTTCCCTTAAGGAAACCTTTGTCCCATCTTGTCCTGTGTTACTAAATACTCCATAACGTCATCCTTAACAATTGACTCCAACATCTTTCCAACCATTGAGGTCAGGCTAACTGGTCTATAATTTCATTTCATAAACACGAGAAAATCTGCAGGTGCTGAAAACCCAAGCAACACACACAAAATGCTGGAGGAACTCAGCAGACCGTGTGGCATCTATGGAAAAGAGAACAGTCTGTGTTTCGGGCCGAGACACTTCAGCAGGACCTACTGAGGGTCAGGACCCAAAACGTCGACTGTACTCTTTTCCATAGATGCTGCCTGGCCTGCTGAGTTCCTCCAGCATTTTGTGTTTGTTGGTATAATTTCCTTTCTGCTGCCTCCCTCCTTTGAGTGGAGTGACATTTGCAATTTTCCAGTCCTTTAGCACCATGCCAGAGTCCAATGATTTTTGAAAACTCATTACTAATGCCTCCACAATTTCTACTGCTACCTCTTTCAGAACCCTGGGGTGCAGTTCATCTGGTCCAGGTACTTTTAGATCTTTCTACTTTTTGAGCACCTTCTCCATTGCAATAGTAACTGCACTCACTTCTCTTCCCTGACACCCTCAACATCTGGCACACTGCTAGTGTCTTCCTTGGTGAAGACTGATGCAAAATACACACTTAGTTCATCAGCTATCACCATGTCCCCTGTTATTATTTCTCTGGCCTCATTTTCTATTGTTTCTATAACCACTCTTACTTCTCTTTTTTTTTTTTTACATACTTCGAAAAGCTTTTCCTATCCACTTTAATATTGTTTGCTAGCTTGTTTTCATATTCCCTCTTTTACCTCTTAATAATTCTATTAGTTGCTCTCGGTAGGTTTTTAAAAGTTTCCTGATCCTCTATCTTCCTGCTTATTATTGCTTTGTTGTATGCTCTCTTTTGTTTTTCCATTAGCTTTGACTTCCCTTGTCAGCCATGGTTGTATTATTTTGACATTTGAGCATTCCTTTGTTTTTGGAATACACCTATCCTGCACCTTCCTCACTTTTTCCCAAAACTCACACCATTGCTATCCTGTTGTCATCCCTGCCAGCATCTCCTTCCAATTTACTTTGGCCTACTCCTCTCTCATACCACTGTAATTTGCTTTACCGCAATGAAATACTGCTACGTCAGGCTCTGTTTTCTCCCTATCAAATTTCAAGTTGAACTCAATCATATTGTGATCACTGCCTCCTAAGGGTTCTTTCACCTTAAGCTCCCTGATCACCTCTGGTTCATTACATAACACCCAATCCAGTACAGCTGATCCCCTAGTAGGCCCAATAACAAGCTGCTCTAAAAAGCCATCTCGTAGGCATTCAATAAACTCATTCTTGAGATCCATTTCCAACTTAATTTTCCCAAATGACCTGCATGTTGTAATCTCCCATGACTATCATAACATTGCCCCTTTGACAGGCCTTTTCCATTTCCCATTGTAATCTGTGGCCCACATCCAATTAATATTGGGAGGCCTGTATATAACTGCCATTGGGGTGCTTCTACCCTTGCAGTTTCTTAACTAAATCCACAAGGATTCAGCACCTTCCGATCCTACATGACATCTTTCTACTGATTTGATACCATTCTTTGGCAGCGGAGCCATGCGGCCCCCTCTTCCTACCTTCCTCTCCCTCTGATACAACATGTAACCTTGCATATTTAGCTGCCAACTACAACCATCCTTCAGCCACAATTCAGTGATGGCCACAACCTCATACCTGACAATCTGTACAAGTACAACAAGATCATCTATCTTATTGCTTATACTCTGTGCACTGAGATATAACCCTTTGAGTGATGTATTTACTACCCTTTTTGATTCAGCATCATGATGCAATTTATAAAAATTGTTGAGGGGCAATAGGGACATGCCAGATTTCTTCAGCCTCCTGAGGAAGTAGAAATGTCAGTGAACTTCCTTGACCATGGTATCTATGTTGTTGAACCAGGTGAGTCTATTGATGATGGCCACTCTTAGGAACTCATTAAAATAGGATGGATGAAGTTCAGTTATAAACCCAACCATTACGATCAGACAGGAGGCGCAAGAGCCTTAGGCCCTGCACCACCAGGCTCAGGAACAGTTATTAGCCTACAACCATCAGACTCCTAAACCAAAGTGGATAACTTCACTCACCAAACACTGAACTGATTCCACAACCACCAGACTCATTTTCAAGAACTCCTTAACTCATGGTCTCAGCATTATTTATTTATTTATGTAGTTTTTATTTGCACAATTTGTCGTCTTTTGCACATTTGTCTATGTATAGAGTTCTTAAATTCTGTGTTTCTTTAACTTCCTGTAAATGCCTGCATGAAAATGAATCTCAAGGTAGAGTATGGTGATGTAGATGGACTTTTGATAATAAATTTACTTTGATTTAGACTTTGACCTTTGAACTGCATATACACTCCATGGCCTCTTTATTAGGTACATCTGTACACCTTATTAATGCAAATATCTAATCAGCCAATCATGGGGCAGTAACTCTATTTGTAAAAGCATGCAAACATGGTCAAGAGGTTCAGTTGTTGTTCAGACCAAACATCAGAATGGGGAAGAAATGAGAACTAAGTGAATTTGACTGTGGAATGATTGTTGGTGCCAGATAGGGTGGTTTGAGTATCTCAGAAACTACTGATCTCCTAGGATTTTCATGCACAATAGTCTCTAGAATTTATAGAGAATGGTGCAAAAACCAAAAAAGACATCCAGTGAATGGAAATTCTATGGGCAAAAACACCTATTTATGAGAGAGGTCAGAGGAGAATGAGCAGATTGGTTCAAACAGACAGGAAGGCAATAGTAACTCAAATAATCATGCATTACAACAGTGGTGTGGAGAACAACATCTCTGAACGCACTACATGTCGAACCTTTAAGTGGATGGACTACAGCAGCAGAAGACCATAACCCTAATAAAGTGGCCACTCAGTGTGTTGTACAATTAAATTAGCCCGAATGCTGTCCGGATTCTAATTCTTACTGCTTGAATACATCGTTCTGGATTAGAATGGTTTTACATTTAAAGAGTTCCCACTTACAGGTTCAAGTACTAAAGAACAGTTGAAATAATCCTAGAGATTTTTCACTGAATACCAAAGGATTGACTGAGTGAGGAAATAACTTTTCCTTTCAAAAGCTGATGAAAAGCATCACAAAAACAAAGAGGATAAAGGAGAAATTGTGGAGTTTTGCCTTGTGTAGCAGCTTGGGGTCATGACTTAACCTGCTGATGTTTTTAAGTCTGTCTAATTCATTCACGACCAGGTTCTACAAGGAGCTCTCAGCCATGTTATTTTAGAACCTGCTGACAGCCAGGGCTTAAAGCCTGTATACTTGTGTTTGGGGGCGGGGGTGCAGCCTCTTATTGGGTCACCTTCATTCTACAGAGCAGTACTGATGATTTGTGGTATTCTTGGAACTGGTTATTGTTGAAAAAGCACAGCAGTATTACGGTTAACACAATGGTTTACAGTGCCAGCAATCTATGCCCAATTCCCGTTGCTATCTGTAAAGAGTTTGTATGTTCTTCCTGTGACTGCATGGGTTTCCTCTGACATAAGCAATTTGAAAGCATCCATTGGTAACATTGGTTGGACAGACTGGACAGGAAGGCTCTCCAATGGGTAGGCAAAACTGGCCAGCGTATCACTGCCACCAGCTGTCAAGGACATTCAGAAAGGTGCTGGAAAAGGGCTGGTAACATCATCAATGATTCCACCCACCCTCATGGACTGTTTGTCCCACTCCCTTTTGGGAGGGGCTACATATCATCCACGCCAGGGCCACCAGACTTGAAAACAGTTACTTTCTCCAAGCAGTAAGGGTGATCAGCACCTCTACCCACTAACCTACTCCACCTCATCCCAACCACCACTACTTTATCATTTCCTGTCAGTCATCTGTCACACTCCTGTAATTTGTGTCACATACAATCAATCAATGTACAGTATATAAGCTATCTTATGTATTTATAATTGTGGTTTTTTGCTTTTTTGTGTTCTTTATCTTATGTTTTTATGTTGCATCGGATCTGGAGTAGCAATTTATTTTATTCTCTTTTACACTTGTGTACTGAAAATTACATTAAACAATCTTGACCTTGTTTTGGGGTGGTGTAGTAGAGTAGTGGTTAGTGTAATACTATTACAGCACCAGCAACCCAGGTTCATTTCCTGCCAATATCCATAAAGTGTTTGTATGTTCACCGTGTGGATTTCCTCCAGGAGTTCCACTTTCCTCCCACACTCTAAACACGTACGTGTTAGTAGGTTAATTAGTCACATGGGTGAAGATGGCTAGATAAATGGATACTTTATTGATCCCAAAGGAAGTTAGTGTCACGGTAGCAGTACAAGTGCACAGACATACAAATGTATAAATATTAGAAGAGAAGTAAGAATATTTAAAAAAAAAAGTTACCTCAAACAGTCCAACAGGAGGGGAGTCATCACTTTCTCAGCTACAGGTTGACTCATTATAGAGCCTAATGGCTGAGGGTGAGAATGACCTCATATAGCGCTCTTTGGAGCAGCACAGTTGTCTTAGTCTGTTACTAAAAGTGCTCCTCTGTTCAGCCAAGGGGGCATGCGGAGAGTGAGAAACATTGTCCAGAATTGCCAGGATTTTCTGTAGAGTCTTTTGTTCAACCAAAGCCTTCAGTAGTTTGACTCCTATAACAGGGCCAGCCTTTCTAATCAGTTTATTGAGCCTGCTGGCATCACCCATGTTGATGCCATTGCCCCAGCACAGCTCCACACAGAAGATTGTACTGGTGACAACGGACTGGTAGGACATGTGAAGGGCAGAGTGGGCTCATTGGGCCGGAGGTCCAGTCACCATGCTGTATCATTAAACATTTCTCCGAGGATCAAAACCTCATTGTGGCGTTGAGGCTTGAGAGTTCCAGAGATCCTGAAACTGATGCTGCCTGGAGCTTCATTCCCGGTAGAGTGACCCATGGTAGTAAGATCAAGGGAGGAGGTTCCAGAAAGAGTGATCCAACTAAGACCTCAGTGGTGGAGCTGATGGAAGATAGTGACACATCATTATGGCAAGGTGGAGGAAGGGTGCAGCTGTGAAGGGTCCCCAGTCTTCTTTCATTCCATGTCACTGGACTCTGACCCCAGCCTCTGAAGGACTGTGTGGTGAGTGCCCAGTGCATCAGCTTCCCCATTTTAAACAAAGTCATGCACAGGCATTCTCCATTATGGGAGTAGCATTATGGGAGAGCATCATACTTGACTCGAGTGATTGCACTACTACTACTATCTCAGCATAAAAAAATAAAAGTAATGAAGACAATTATAGGAGTAAACTTTAAATAGTTTACTTGCCAAGTCAAGCTGTATCAATGTTGATAATCCTGCCACTGATAAACTGTTAACCTGAACAAAAGACCTGCCTGATAACCCTTTACAGCGATCTCCTTGATAATCCACATACACTGTTACAATAAGCCCACCCTACAAAGAGCCTGATAAGGCTGTCAATCAAAAGTTGGAGTCCGATCACCTTGGCACAAATCAGATTTGAAAGAATCTAGCAGTCCACTGTTAAAACCTGATGCTGGCATCAAGTTATCTCAGAATCTATCATTACCTTTTACTTCATTCCACCTCAAATCTATAATTTTGTTGAAACTAAAATAAGAATAGCTTTGGGACCACCACTTTTGAATGTGGATTCAAATCCCTTGCTGAATATTTTAAAATGAACAGATTATGGCTGCAGTCTCTCAGGGGCATGTGACTAATCATTTATTAAAATTATGTATGATTTATTATTGTCAGTGAGAAGCTAGACTTGTACACTGTTCATACAGATTGAATCAGAATATAAAAGCAAGGATGTAATGCTGAGGCTTTGTAAGGCATTGGTCAGACTGCTTTTGGAGTATTGTGAGCAGTTGTGAGACCCTTATCTGAGAAAAGATGTGCTGGCATTAGAGAAGGTTCAGAGGAGGTTCATGAGAATGATCCCAGAAATGAAAGGGTTAATGTATGAAGAGCATTTCATGGCCTTGGACCTGTACTTGCTGGAGTTCAGAAGAATGGTGGGGCTGGGGGGGGGGTCCTCATTGAAACCTACTGAATATTGAAAGGCCTAGATAGAGTAGAGAGGGTGTTTCCTATAGTGAGAGAGTCTAGCACCAGAGGGCACAGCCTCAGAATAGAGGGACATCAATTTAGAACAGAGATGCGGAAGAATTTCATTAGCCAGAGGGTGGTGACTCTGTGGAATTCATTGCCACAGATGGGTGTGGAAGCCAAGTCACTGAGTATATTTAAAGTAAAGTTGAAAGGTTCTTGATTAGTCAGGGTGTCAAAGATTACAGGGAGGAGGCAGGAGAATGGGGTTAAGAGGGATAATAAATCAGCCGTGATAGAGGAGCAGACTAGATGAAAACCTGCAGTATAAGTAAATAAAAAATTGAGATAATGAGGTAGTTTTGACATCAGTAGTCCATCTTATTGTAAGAAGGTCCAGTCAAGAGTCTAATAACAGTGGGATAGAAGCTGTCCTTGAGCCTGGTGGTATGTGCTTTCAGGCTTTTTTTATCTTCTGCCCGATGGGAGAGGGGAGAAGAAAGAATGTCTGGTGTGGCTGGGGTCTTTGATTACGCTGACTGCTTTACTGAGGCAGTGTTAAGTGTAGACAGGGTCCGTGGAGGGAGGGTGGTTGCTGTGATGTGCTGCACTGTGTCCACAACTCTCCACAGTTTCTTGTGGTCAAGGGGAGCGCAGTTGCCGTACCAAGCTGTGATAGAAATCCGGATCGGATGCTTTCTATGCTGCATTGTTAGAAATTAGTAAGGGCTGATGGACACAATTCTTTAGCCTCCTAGGGAAGTAGAGGCATTGGTGGAGCTTTCTTGACTGTGACATCAAAGTGATTGAACCAGGGCAGGGTGTTATCTCCGATCTAGTGCTTTTAGGCGATTCACTTCCCATAAGGCATCGCAAGGCTGCGTGCTTAGCCCCCTGCTCTACTTATGACTGTGAGGCTAAACACAACTTCAGTGCCATACTTATGCTTGCTGACGATACCACTGTCTTTGGCCAAATCAGCACATAGGAGGGAGATTGAAAATCTGGCTGAGTGGTGACACAACCACAATCTCTCACTCAATGTCATCAAGATGAAGGAGATGATTGTTGACTTCAGGAAGAGGAAACCAAAGGTTCTCCTTGGGAGAGTCAGAGGTGGAGAGGGGCAGCAACTTTAAATTCCTCGGTGTTATCATTTCAGAGGCTCTGACCTGGGTTCAGCACGTAAGTGCCTTTACAAAAAAGCATGTCAGCGCCTCTACTTCCTTAGAAATTTGTGAACATTTGGCATGACATCAAAAACTTTGATAAACTTTTATAGGTGTGCGGTGGAGAGAATATTGACTGGCTGCATCACAACCTGGCATGGAAACACCAATGGCCTTGAATGGAAAATCCTACAAAAATTGGAGGATACAGCCCAGTTAATCATCATGGGTAAAGCCCTTCCCACTACTGAGCACATCTGCACGGAGCAGCTGCAGCTGCAAATCAGGAAGAAGGTACAAGAGCCTCAGGACTCACACCAGCGGGTTCAGGAACTGTTATTACCCCTCAACCCCTTGAACCAGAGGGGATAACTTCATTCAACTTCACTCATCCCTTTACTCAACTGATTTCACAACCTATGGACTCAATTTAAAAGTCTTTTCATCTCACGTTCTTGATAATTATTGTTTATTATTTATTATTACTATTTTTCTTTTTGCACGGTTTGTTGTCTTTTGCATATTGGCTGTTTGTGCATCCTGTTGGATATAGTCTTTCACTGATTCTATAGTGTTTCTTGGATTTATTGTGTATGCCCACAAGAAAATGAACCTCAGCATTGTATATGGTGACATATGTGTACATTGATAATAAATTTACTTTGGACTATCATATGCACAAACACAGTGAGGTACAAGTACGATAAAAATCTTGCTTGCAGCAGCATTATGGGCACATAGAATCAGACAACAACACACAGAACATAAGTTATACGTTGAACATGGAGCAGTACAGCAAAGTCCAGGCCTTTTGCCCCATGATAATATGCCAACATTTTAAGGTTAATCTAACTCTTCCCTTCTACACCACCCTCCACTTTTCTTTCATCTACATGAAGAGTTTCTTAAATGTCCTAAATGTATCCGCCTCTATCATCACTGCCATTCAGTGTTTAAAAAAAAACTTACCTCTAAGATCCCCCTTATTCTTTCCTCCAATCTCCTTAAAATTATACCCCCTTCTTTCCTCCAATCTCTTTAAAATTATACCCCCTATCATAAGCCATTGCCACCCTGGGGATAAAATCTCTGGCTGTCCACTCTGCCTTATACACCTCTATTAAGTCACCTCTCATCCTCCTTCACTCTAAAGAGAAAAGGCTTAATTTGTCACGTCCCTTCTGACCTTCATCAATTTTTATCAACGCGCCACAGTTTGATATGACAACTGCTCTGCTCGTGACTGCAAGAAACTGCAGAGTTGTGGACACATCTCGCACATCACAGAGGCCAGCCTCCTCTCCAAGGACTGTGTCTATAACCTTCTCACTGCCTCAGTATAGCAGTCAGCCTAATCAAGGACTCTACCCACCCCAGACATTCTCTCTTTATTTCCCCTCCCCTTGGACAGAAGATACAAGTGCCTGAAAGTGTGTACCTGTATGACCAGGCTCAAGGGTGGCTTCTACCCAGCTGTTACTGAGTGGACCTCTTGCATGATAAGATTGACTCTGGATTCCAGCCACGATTGAATGGCGGAGCAGACTCGATGGGCCAGATGGCCTAATTCTGCTCCTATGTCTTACGGTCTTATGGATTCGTGAAGTACAGATGAAAGATCTTGAACTGAAAAGTTGACTTTCCATCCCCTTCACAGATGCTACTTGACCTGCTACATTCCTCCAGCATTGTGTGTTCTGCTCTAGATTCCAGCCTCTGGAGTTTAGTTTTTCTCCAGGTTGGTAGGTTAATTGGACATCAGTGCATGGCTGAGTGGTGGAAACTTTGGCGAGCTGAGGGAATGAGAGGAGAATAAAAAGAAAGTGTAATTAATGAAAGATTAAATATCAATTGTAAATTTGTTATCAAATTATATATGCTCCCTTGTGGGCATTCATGATAGAACAAAGAAATACAATAGAATCAATGAAAAACTGCACACAAGCAAAGACGCCAAACATCCAATGTGCAAAAGAAGACAAACTAAGCAAAGCAAATAGTAATAATAATGAATAAATCATAAATAATATTGAGAACATGAGTTGTAGAGTCCTTGAAAGTGAGTCCAAAGGTTGTGGAATCAGTTCAGTGTTGAGGTGAATGAAGTGTGGTTCATTCAGTGTGGTTCAGGAGCCTGTTGGTTGAAGGGTAATAATTGATTCTGGACCTGGTGGTGCGGGACTTAAGGCCCCTGTACCTCCTTCCTGATGGTGGCAGCGAGAAGATAGCGTAGCCCAGATGCTTTTTCTTGTGACAGTGCTCCATGTAGATTGCTCAATGTTAAGGAAGGATTTTCCTGTGATGGACTGTGCTGTGTCCATGACCTTTTGTAGGACGTTTGGCTTTATGAGTAGTTAATGGTTGCTAGGGATCAGATGGGCCTGTTTCTGTGCTGTATAATCTGTGACTATGTAGTTCCAAGAAAAGCAGTGTGACATGAGATTGTTTAGGAGATTAAGACTGAAGACTGTTTAATGTCATTTTCAGTACACAAGTGTAGAGAAGAATCAAATAATTGTTACTAGGAATCTGATGCAGCACAAAAAAACATAATAAGATAAGGAACACAATAATAATAAAAAACATAATAAATATAAATACATCAGATAGCTTATATACATTGATTGTATATCCATAGAGTCTTGCTGGGCACAGGAGTGTCTGGACAAAAGGTGACAAACAGAAAACGAAAAAGAAGTGGTGGTTGGGGATGTAAAGGGTGGATTAGTATGTAGAGGTGCTGGTCAGCCTAGCAGCTTGGGGAAAGTAACTGTTTTTGAGTCTGATGGTCCTGGTGTGGATGCTACACAGCCTCCTTCCTGATGGGAATCCATGAGCAAGGGTGCCCTGGTGTGCACCTGTGCTGAGGATGGTGGTGAGGGAAGAGCAGTTGTGCATCCTGTCTGAAGTCTGCAGGTTAGGAAAATAGAAAACCAATCACCATGACAGCTGGAATTTGAAGAGAACGGTTGAGTCGAGAAAAGGTTGGAGCCTGTACAAACAAATCCTCGAAGATGACAAGACAAGTTGAAAGGAGGTAACACCAGGGCATGGGCTACTTGGGTTTTGACGGAGCAGCAGGACTCAAAAGTGAAAACAACTCTAAGAACATATGAACGAGGATTGGAGTCAGCCACTTGGTCTGCCTCGCCTGCTCTGCCAGTCAATAAAATAATGGCTGATCTTCTTGTGGACTCAGCTCCACCTACCCGGTTTTTACAATAAGCCTTAATTCCCCTTTTTCACACAGAGAGTGGTGAGTGCTTGGAAAGTGCTGCCAGAGTGGTGGTAGAGGTAGATATATGAGAGACTTTTTAAGAGACATTTAGATAGATACATGAACGTGAGGAAAATGGAAGGATATGGACGTTATATAGGCAGAGGGGATGAGTTAGGTTGTCCATTTGTTTACTAATGTAAATGGATCAGCACAACATTATGAGCCAAAGCGCCTGTTCCTGTGCTGAACTGCTCTATGGTCCGTGTTCTATGCTAAAATCTTTATTGCTCCCTGAGCAGAGAATTCCACAGATTCTCTACTCTCTAGGAAAAAAAAACATATCCTCCTCATGTCCATCCTAATTTTATTGCCCCAAATCTTGACTCTCATCTACAAGCGGAAACAACTAACCTGACTCTATCTTATCTGTCCCTCTTATCTTCTCTGAGGATCATTACCTTGTTATGGTGGAGAGAGCTGTGCGTTCCTCAGATCCTGAGGGTGTAATCACCCATGGCGGTAAGGTTAAGGGAAGATTTCAGACAAAGAGCGATCCAACTAAGACCTCAATGGTGGAGCTGGTTGAAGATGAAGACACGTCACAGTGGCAGTGAAGGCAGAAGAAGGCTACAGCAGGGCCCCCAATCATCTTGCTCTCCACGTCACTGGACCCTGACCCTGATCTGTCAAAGACCATGTTATGGCTGCCCATGCATCAGCCTCCCCATGTGGAACAAAGTCACGCACAGGCATTCTCCATTAAGGAGATCCACCCTAACGTCTTGGATCTACAGCCACCTGAGGACCTACCAATAGACAGCCCCTTAGGGGAACATCACACTCAACTTGAGTGATGGCAATACAACTGCCCTTTTCATAATTTTATATGTTTCTACAAGATTTCCTCTAATTCTTCTGAATGTCAGCAAATATAATTCCAGGCAAATCACTGAGCTGCAAGTACACAATGGGCCAGGTTGCATCTATGAGGGGTAAAGAAATTGTTAATGTTTTGGGTTTTGATCCACTGAGTTATGGAACATAGGACAATACAGCACAGGAACAGGCCCCTTGGCTTACAATGTTGTGCCAATCTAATTAAATTCATAATCAAATGGCTAACTAAACTAATCTCTTCTGCCTACACAATATCCATATCCTTCCACTTTCCTCACATTCATGTGCCTATCTAAATGGCTCTTAGAAGTCTCTAATGTTTCTGCTTTTTCCACCACCCCAGGCCACACATTCCAGGCACCCACTTCCCTCTGTTCAAAAAAAAACTGCCCCTCACATCTCCTTTGAAATTACCCTCTCTCACCTTAAATGCATGCCCTCTGGTATTAGTTATTTCAACCTTGGGAAAAAGATATTGTCTGTCTACTTTATCTATGCCTCCCATAATCTTATAGGGCACGGTAGCCTAGTGGTTAGCACAACGCTTGACAGTACAGATGACCTGGGTTCAATTCCCACAGCTGCCTGTAAGGAATTTGTGTGTTCTCTACGTGACCGCGTGAGTTTCCTCCAGGTACTCAAGTTTCCTTTCGCAGTCCAAAGACATTAAATTGGTCATTGTAAATTGTCCTGATTTAGGATTAAATTGGGGGGCCTATTCCACCCTGTTTCTCAATAAATAAATAAACCTTTATCAGATCTCTCCTCAGACTTTGGCACTCCAGAGAAAGCAACCCATGTTTGCCAAACCTTTTGTTATACATCACATGCTCTCTAATCAAGCAGCATCCTGGTAAACGTTTTTAGCACCCTTTCCAAAGCCTCAGCATCTTTCCTATAATGACCCGAACTATACGGAATACTCCAGATGTGGCCTGACTAGAGGTCTGTAAGGGTACAACATAATTTCCTGACTTTTGAATTCAGTGCCTCTACTAATAAAGACAAGCATGCCATACACTTTCTTAACCACCCTATCAACCTGTGCAGCCACTTTCAGGGAGCTATGAACTTGGACCCTGAGGTCCCTCTGCTCATCAACAGAGAGTAGTAGGTGCGTGGAATGCACTGCCAGCGATGGTGGTGGAGGTGGATACAATAGGGTCTTTTAAGCGACTCTTGGATAGGTACATGGAGCTCAGAAAAATAGAGGGCTATGCAATAGGGAAATTCTAGGTAGTTTCTAGAGTAGCTTACATGGTCGGTACAACACTGTCGGCCGAAGGGCCTGTAATGTGCTGTAGATTTCTATGTTTCTATATGTTAAGGATCTTGCAGTTTGTTACTCCAGATTCCAGAATCTGCAGTCTCTTGTGGCAACATTCAGCTAGAACTGAGGCTGGAAAACTGAGGTTGTTTTCTCTAATTGATAAAGATAATCTTAAAAAAAACATCTATTCTTTAAATCTATCTCTAGAGTGGCCAAGGCTGAGGTGAGACCTGATAGAAGTTTATAAGATTATGAGAGGTATAGCTACAGATAGAGAGACGGCCAGTATCTTTATCCTAGCATAGAAGCATTTAATACTGGAGGACATGCATTTAGAGGTGAGAGTAGGTAACTCAAAGGAGATGTGTGGGTCAGGTTTTTCACACAGAGTGGTGGGTACCTGGAATGTGCGGCTAGGAGTGGTTGTGGAAGCAAATACGATAGAATTGTTTAAAAGGCTATTAGAGAGGCACATGAATGTGCAGAGAATAGAGGAATGTGGACATTGTGTAAACAGAAGGGATTAGTTTAGCTACTTTGTTAGTAAGAGTGCCTCGGTAGCATAATAATTAGCACATCACTTTACAGTGCCAGCAATCTCTGACGTAGTTTCAATTCCCTTTCTCACTGTGACCCCTGGTTCTCTGGTTTCCACCCACATTCCAAAGATAAACATATTAGGTTATTATTCCCCTTTATAGATGCTGCCTGACCTGCTGAGTTCCTTCAACATCTTGTCTGTGTTGCTCAAGGTTCCAAGCATCTACAGAATCTCTTGTGTTTTAAAATACTTGTGATGGTTGCCCATAGATAAGGAAGTTGAATGATACAATGGTAGTTATGCAATGTTAAATATTTAATTGAATATTTTCAATGAGTATGCATTCTTTTGAGGGAATCAAAAGCCTCTGGAAATGCAGTTCACCTATTGCTAATTAGGAAAGGGTAATGGAGACACAAGGGACTGGAATATGGAGATAAAAAGATAAAGATTAGCTTTATTTGTCATGTGTACATTGAAGTGTACAGTAAAATGTGTCACTTGTGTCAAATCAGATCAGCGCGGGTTGTGCTGGGCAGCCCACAAGTGTTGTCATGCTTCCGGCAGCAGCACAGCATGCCCATGGCTCACTAACTCTAACTGAACATTGTTTGGAATGTGGGAGGAAACCAGAGCACCTGGAGGAAACACACACAGTCACGGGGAGACATGAAGCACTATGCTAACCGCTGTGCTACCGTGCCACCTTACAAAGCAACTTACAATCCGCTGGAGGAACTTAGCGGATCAGACAACTACACGTGGACCTATTCAGATGAAGGATCTCAACCCAAAACACTAACACTGACTGTCCATTTTCCTCTGCAGATGCTCTCTGACCCGTTCAGTTCCCCCAGCTTCCTGTTTGTTGTACACAGAGAAGAATAATATTAGATTTTAAATAAATGAAAGCACTGTGCCAAAAAGTTTAATAATTTGGAGACTTTTAAAATTTAGCAACAATTGACCAAGAACTTGATTGAGATGAAGAAAATTAGCAAGGAATAGATAAGAAGATACTAGAAATCGATGACATAATTGTAAAAAAGATATTGATTAGTGAAATTAAATTTATTGATTGGCTTATAATACTGCAATAGAAGTTGTCCTTAAGCCTGGTAGTGTGTGTTTTCAAGCTTTTGTATCTTCTACCTTATGGAAGGGAGAAAGTAAGAACGCCCAGGGTGGGTGGGGATTCAGATTCTGCTTGCTGCTTTACTGAGGCAGTAGGAAGTGTAGTCAATGGAGGGCAAGCTGATTTCCGTTCTGTGCATAACTCTCTACTAATTCCTGTGTCCTTGGGCAGAGCCATTGCCAAGCATCCAGATAAAATGCTTTCTATGGTGCATTTATATTTAAAAAAATATTAATTTATTGAACTCATTTAGAGATAAGGACATGTCGGCACAGCTTTGTGGGCTGAGGGGCTGTATTGTGCTGTAGGTTTTCTATGTTTCTATAAAGCGTAGAACAGACCATTCCGTCCCAACGAGATGCATCATCTACCCACCTATTTAACCATAGCCTAATCACAGGACAATTTCCAATGACCAGTCAACCTACTAATTGTACATCTTTGGAAACTGGAGCACCTGGAGGAAACACACGCGGTCATGGGGAGAAGGCACTGGAACCGAACTCCGAATTCCAATGCCCCATTTTGTAATAATGTTGCACTAACCACTGCATTGCCATGGCACCCCTGGTGAGGGTGAAGGGGGACACGTTGAGTTTCTGTAGCCGTCTACAGAAGTAGAGGTACTGGTGTGATTCCTTGGTCATAGCATCTATGTGGTTGGACCAGGTCAGTCTTTTATTAATGTCTGTATGATCTTAGCCAGGATAATTATCACAACGTTGCCAGGAATGGGAGACTTCACCAAAGCTAGAGAGCAGAAAGATTAGGATGGTATTATTTAGGGAGGTTGAAAGTTGGCTTCAATATGATAAAAATGTAAAATAGAAGAGAATAAATAAAAATATGTATCTCTTCTGGAGTGAGACTCAAAAGTGCATTAATTAGATAATTGATAAAAATTTTTGAAGGGATCTGGAGATACTTCCTTATTCAGCACTCCTTGCATCAGATGCCTAGGGAAAAAAACTTTTACAACTAAGAAAGTACTGTTGCAACTATTACAGTTGGAATGATAAATATATCTTCTGATTACAGCTTTGTCCTCGAACACCTCTGCTCCATCTGTAAAAAGTGGAATTTCCCAGTGGCCAACCATTTAAATTCCTATTCCCATTCTCGTTCCGACATGTCATTCCATGGTCTCCTCTTCTGCCATGTTCAGGCCATGGAGGAACGACTCCTCATATTCTGTCCAGGTAGTCTCCTACTTGATTGTATGAACATCGATTTCCCCAACTTTTGGTAATTTTCCCCTTCCCCCTGCTCTCTTCTTCAGTTCTCCACTCTGGCCTCTTACCTCTTCTCCTCTCCTGCCTTTCACCTCCCCTTGGTGTCCCTTCTTCCCTTTCTCCTATGGTTCACTCTCCTCTCTTATCAGGTCCCTTCTTCTCCGGCTCTTTGCCTTTTCTACCTATCACCACCCAGCTTCTTACTTCATCCCCCTCCCCCACCCACCTGGCTTCACCTCTCACCTTCCAGCTTGTCCTCCTTCCCCTCCCCCACATTCTTATTCTGGCATCTTCCCCCTTCCATTCCAGTCATGAAGGGCCTCAACTGTTTAGTTTCCATAGATGCTGCCTGACCTGCTGAGTTTCTCCAGCACTTTGTGTCTGTTGCTCTGGATTTCCAGCTTCTGCAGAATCTCCTGTGCTTATGATTTGAGATATTTCAGTATTTTCTGGTTTTCTTTATACTAATTTTTAAGCATCTTTTACACATGTACTCGGCATTTAACTGTTCTTATCAAAGCACTCACACCACCCTCTGAGTGAAGAAGTTGCCCCGCAGGTTCTCTGTAAATATTTCACCTTTCACTCTTAACCATGATCTCTGGTTGTGGTTTCACGCAGCCTCAGTGGAAAAAGCCTGTTTGAATTAATTCCTCATAATTTTGTTTATCTCTATCAAATCTCCACTCATTCTCCTACACTTCAGGGAATGAAGCCCTAACCAATTCCATCTTTCCCTATCACTCAGGTCCATCGTCAAGTCCTGGCAAAATCCTTTTAAATTCTCTATGTACCCTTTCAATCTTATAATATTTTTCCTGTAAGTAGGTGACCAGAACTGCATACAGAACTCCAAATTAGGCCTGACCAAAGTCTTGTACAATTTCAACATAACATCCCAACTCTTGTACTCAATACTTCATATTTATGAAAGCCAAAGCTCTCTTTATGACCCTATCTAAAGTAAAATAAACTGAAACTTTCAAATACACATCCAGTAGCCACTTTCTTAGGTGCACCTGTAAACCTGCTGATTAATGCAAATATCTAATCAGCCAATCATATGGCAGCAACTCAATTCATAAAAACATGCAGGTGTGGTCCAGAGTTGTTATCCAGGCCAAACATCAGAATGAAGAAGAAATATGATCTAAGTGACTTTGAGCAGGGAATGATTGTTGGAGCCAGACAACATGGTTTGCATATCTGAGAAACTACTAATCTCCGGAGATTTTCACACACAACAATCTCTAGAGTTTACAGAGAATGGCGTGAAAGCAGAATAACCTCCAAGGAGTGGCTGTTCTGTGGGTGAAAATACCTTGCTCATGAGACAGCTCAGAAGAGAATGACCAGTTTCAAGCTGACGGGAAGACAACAGCAACTCAAATAACTGCATGTTACAACAGTGGTGTGTAGAAGAGCATCTCTGAATGCATAACATGTTAAAACTTGAAATGGTGGGCTCAGCAGCAGAAAAACCACAGACATACACTCAGTCATCACTGTATTAGGTTCAGGAGGTACCTTATAAAGTGGCCACTGAAGTACACATTACTTAAATCAGCATCTGCGGAGAGAGAAACAGAGTAAACCACAGAAAGCTTAGTGATCAGAAGTTGACCTCCAGAACGTTTCCTGTGTTTACTGTTCTACCATTTGGATGCAAACTAATCTGTTTTTAATCCTCCCTTAGCTCAGTGTTTACAACTTGCTTTTTCTTGCTCAGCCTGTCAATGAACAAAGACTCCTCCTGTAACAACGAAGAACATGTCGAGAATAACTGATCAGACTGATAACACATGCTCAGGAAGGAAGACTTGCATTATTTATGAATTCCAGCACAGATAAAGCAACTAAATGCTTTTAAGTTCTGAAGCAGCCAAACTAGCTCATGTTAATGAAAGCTCCTTTGTTAACAATTTGCTTTTAATTGATGTAAGATAAATATTTACATCTGCGTTAAGCTTCTGAGTATGCCACTATGAGGCCACTCTCAGCTTCATATTCCATTTGGGTTGTTGTTGTTCGTCCATCGTTGACGTCGATGAGGACCTCGACACCATAATGATGGTGTCGAGACTAGCGCGTGATTTGGATTTAAGTGAGGGAGAGTTGCGCAGCGTCTTCCCAATTCCCATCTGGATCCAGTGGCAAGACAGAGTCTAGACGGCTGGAGATGGGACTAGGCGCAGTGGATGACCAGGACGTCTTCTGTGTCTTGTCCTGCTCTACGTGTTCCACGACGCTTGCAGAGACCACCTTCTTGACCGTTGGACCTTCCATTGGTCTCATCCGCTCAATCCGCCGGAGTCTGTCTTCACATGCTGGGATAGACAATTCCCTGTCTCACCGAGGGTTTGAGACCCGTCGGCTACCCTCACCTGGTTTAGCCGGCTTGTCGAAGCCATTGCCCGGGGTGTGGCCGCTGTCGCATGCAAACAGTTACCGGGAGCCACAGGTGAGAGCTGAGTGCCAGGTGGGGACCAAAGGTGGACTAACTGCCCTGAAAAGGACGCGACATGTTCCCCCACCAGAGGTGCTACCCCTCCCTGACACCCCATATACCCCATTTGGGTAGCCTCCAATCTGATGGCGCAAGCATTGATTTCTCTAACTTCCGGTAATTTCTCTTACTTTCCCCTTCTCTCTTCTTCCATTCAACATTCTGCTCTCCCCCCTTACCTCTTCTCTTCTGGCTTTTCACCCCTCACTGGTTCCACTCCTCCTTCCCTTTCTCCCATGGTCCACTTTCCTCTCCTATCAGATTCCTTCTTCTTCAACCCTTGATCTTTTCTACCTATCTCCTCCCAGCTTCTCATTTCAAACCCCTACCCCCACCCAACTACCTTCCTCCTCACCTGGTCTCACCTGTCACCTTCTAGCTTGTACACCTTCCCCTACTTCTACCTTCTTATTCTGACTTTGTCTCCCTCCTTTCCAGTCCTGATGAATGGTCTCAGCCCAAAATGTCAACTGTATATTTTCCACCACAGATGCTGCCTGACCTGCTGAGTCTCTCTAGCATTTTGTATGTGTTACTGAGCATGTGACTACTATTGGCGGAGGTCTGTATAGGTATTAAGGTTACCAGCACTCAACGTATAGAATTTTTGAGGTCTATAAGACACATTTGCTGTTGCTGTTTTGTTGCTTGTGTTCTGTGTTGTTCTGCTGAGCAGTGTGGCCATGCTATGTTGGTGCCTGTGCTTGTGGCGATGCATGTACGTCCTATTGTGTGTTGGTTGTTAACACATTTCACTGTATGTCTAGATGAACATTGTGATGGTATCGGGTTTGCTGACCATGAAGTTCTGAATTCAAACAGAGATCTTAAGCCCCATCCAATATAGATAGCTATGGGTGTCCTCCCTAAAGAGAAGTTATACTGTAGGCACCTATTCTTCAAAGGCTAGATCATGTTCCTGTTTATCCTGCATTGCAAGTTTAGCTGCCAATACCCACAATTTGAGCTTTGGGACCCCCCCCCCCCCCCCCACCCTACCATGGAGAAGATGCTTCCAGCAAACAGTAGATTAAACAGAGTTCATTTATTTTTAGTGATGCAAGTTTAAGTTTATATGACATATTTAAGACTCCTAGAGGTTTTCTATCTT
Organism: Mobula birostris; assembly: GCF_030028105.1. Lineage (NCBI taxonomy): Eukaryota > Metazoa > Chordata > Chondrichthyes > Myliobatiformes > Myliobatidae > Mobula > Mobula birostris. Next base: position 173,218,618 of record NC_092371.1, read on the forward strand.
ATGAAAGATTTCCAAATTACAAAGGATTTCTAAAACACAGGTACAATTCCTATCAGCTAAATGAATTGTAGATGAATGTGTCATCTGTTGCAGAAATCGAAGGCAATGTATTCTAGTCACCTCATCTTTCTGTCATTCTTTGTACCATTCCTTCACCATTCCTAACAAGCCTGACTACTCTCTCACATTTGTACTGGGTTTTCTTTTGCCGCTTGGCTGAGATCACACACATATGACATTTTTCAGATACCTTTTCACACAGGTGGTCTAAAAGTCATTTTTGAGGCGCGTTGGCGCAGAACAGGGTCTGCAGCTGTGACCTGCAGACGTTGACACAGCATTAAACTGAACTGACTGACTCAGTGGCTATTGCCACGACCATTGGCTCCTGAACTGGCTTCAATCACCTTGGTGGTTCATGGCTGTGGGCTCACTTTTGCGCACCATGTGGTTTGATGTTTAATGTTCTGTGAGTTATTTGTTTGCTTTTTGTTGTTTGCATGATTTGCTTCCTTTTATACTTTTGTGTGGGAGTTTTTGTTTAAATGGATTCTGTGGTGTTTCTTTGCTTTGTGACTGCCTGCAAGAAGACGAATTTCAAGTTTGTGTACTTTATACACACTTCAATAATAAATGTACTTTGAACTTTGAGAACCTTTCGGCAACAGAAATCTCAAATACCCAGAATTAATGCCGTAAATGGTGACTTGCTGGATACACAAATCTTCAAACTATTGATAAATCAGCTATTAGATGTGCTAAAGGAGACTATCAATCCAGTCTGCAAGCTTCCTTGACCTTGAACACCGCATCTCTTGAGCAGCCAGACTCATACTGTAGGCCAGCAGCCTGTGCTCTATAGATAGTGATGTTTGTTTGAAAAGCTGCCATATTAACTTCATATTGATAATTGCTTGTCTTTTACATTAAGAACTGAAGACTGGCTCCTGCTTACAACAAGAAGCGGAAAAAAAACTGTTTGGAAGCTTAACTTGCTCAAAAAACAATGGTTTGATCTCTAGAAGTGTCAGCTGCTGTGTTTAGAATGTTGAGCTTGGCAATTGATAAGTAAGTCTGAATAAGAGCGTTATTTGCCTTTTAAAAATGACTAAGATTATTGGGAGACATAAATCAAGTGGACAGCCAGCACCATTTCCCCAGCAAACATCCTTTTACGCTGAGTTGAGGAAAGTTTAGGGGAGATGTCAAAAAATATGGCTTTATACACAGTGTGGAAGAATCCTTGAATGCACTGCCAGGGTTTGTGGTAGATGCTGATACATTAGGAACATATAAGGGAGTCTTAGATAAGCACACCAATGAAAGAGAAATGGAGGGTTATGGGCCATGCAAGAGGGAAGGGTTAGATTGATTGTGGAGTGGGTTTATTTAGGTTGGCACAACATTGTGAGCCAGTACTGTGCCATACTGTTCTATGTTCTATGATTTGTATTTTGGTGAATACAGTTTTGCATGGCTGTTGATAGTTAATAGACTAACACACAAAATGCTGGAGGAACTCGTCAGGTCAGGCAGCAGCTATGCAAAGGAATAAAGAGTTGACATTTCAGGCTGAGACCCTTCTCCAGGACTCTTTATTCCTTTCCATTGATGCTCTCTGATCTGCTGAATTTCTTCAGCATTTTGTGTGTTTTACTCTGGATTTCCCGCATCTACAGAATCTCTTGTATTAATAGACGGTATAGTGTTATCACTACCCAAGTTTTTATGCTCTGGATTAAACCAGTAAGATTACGAATTAATACAAACCAGAAAGGACAACAAGTAGTCGCTTCGACAAGCTGCATCAAATGCAGCTACAGAATTTCAGTGAATCTTCAGATTAGATAGATTAGTATCTTGCATCTTTGTTCAGACATAAAAAAGGGTCTTTAAAGTTGCCTGTCAAATTTATGCTGAAACATCTCCAGACATAACCTGGCAAATATGAAAAATATGTAAACAAGATATGAGTTGTTCCTGTGGACACTACTCACCGCGTCTGTTCCCCTATTTATCTTCCCGTTGCATCTTAAAACAATAAAATATTTCCTCAGAACTTAAAATGAAGCATGTATAAAATCATTCCTTTGAACACTTATACTCAGTGGCCACTTTATTAGGTACCACTCATACCTAAAAAAGTGGCAACTGAGCGTATGCTTGTGGTCTCCTGCTGCTGTAGCCATCCACTTCAAGGTTCGAGGTACTGTGTGTTCAGAGATGCTCCTCTGCACACTGCTGTTGTAATGAATGGTTATTTGAGCTACTGTCATATTCCTGTCAGCTTGAACCGGTCTGGCCACTCTCCTCTGACCTCTTTCATTTTCGCCCAGGAGATCAGCATTTTCTGAGATACTCAAACCACTTTGTCTGGCACCAACAATCATTCCACGGTCAAAGTCACTTAGATCACATTTCTTCTCCATTATGATGTTTGAGCTGAATGACAATGGAACTGCTTGACCATGCTTGCAGGCTTCTATGCATTGTATTACTGCCACATGACCAGCTGTTTGGATATGTGCACTAAAGAGCAGGTGTACCTAATGAAGTGGCCACCGAGTGTAGATCTGAAATCTGCGCTTGGATCAGGATCTTGTTATCACCACGGAAAACTCGGCATATGAAAATACCCAGCTTCCTTCTCTCAGGGCCCATTCAAAGGTAAGTAAATTGGGGAAGAAATGGTGAAAGAAAAGGAGAGGATAAATTTTCCTCCATTTAAAAATAGCTTTTATTTACCTCTTCTGCATTACTTATGTGTTCTTTGCAAAATGTAAGGATGAAAGGCCTAGATAGACCAGACATTGGAGAGGATGTTACCCATAGTGGGAGAGTCTAGGACCAGAGGGCACAGCCTCAGAATAGAGGGGCACCCCTTTAAACAGAGATGAGGAGGATTTTTTAGCCAGAGGGTGGTAAATCTGTGGAATCCATTGCTACAGACAGCAGTGGAGGCTAAGATAATGTGTATATTTAAAGCGGGGATGATAGGTTCTTGATTAGTAAGGGCATCAAAGGTTATGGGGAGAAATCAGGAGAATGGAGTTTAGAGGGATAATAAATCAGCCGTGATGAAATGGCAGAGCAGACTCCACGGTCTCAACAAACCAATTCTGCTCTTATGTATTATGGTCACATGGTCTTACAAAGCTTGAAGGGTGTCTTGTGAGATCCCACAGGAATGAACCATGTAAAATGGCCACTCATCAATGCTTATTCTATGTCAGGACTGTGTAATGGTGTTTGAATGAGACTGATGGGTGCCTATTAAAACAGGAATTGCATGGTAGCATAGTGGATAACGCCACACTTTACAGCGCTGTCTGTAAGGTTGGGATTCCATTCCTGCCACCATCTCTAAGGAGTTTGTACATTCACCCTGTGATGAATGGGTTTCATCCAGGTGCTCGGGCTTCCTTTCACATTCCAAAGACGTATGGGTTAGGTTCAGTGAGTTGGCTCTGGAAGCATGGTGACACTTATAGGCTCCACAGCACAATCCTCACACCTTTTAGTGTGTGTTACTTTCTAGCTATGCTTATTTTATAAGGCTACCTGAGATAAAATATACTGCAAAAAACTGATGAAATTTTATAGGTTATATTTTAATATGGACCCACTAAAAACTAAATGACCAGGACAATGCAGTTGCAAACCTAATGGAATTGGGTTTTTAAAGGAGAAATGGAACCAATACTTGACTTTTAAAATAAATATAACTTCACAAATGCTTATGGATTATGTTTTTTCAGCAATTTGAATGCAGGGGTATTCAGACACTGCAGAGAGTAGCGGACTCAGCCCAGCCCAAAACATCATGGGCACATCCCACCTCGCAATCGGTAACAGGAAGCTGTCTCACAAAACCAACATTCCGACCATCCTGGCCATGCTATCTTTTCGCAGCTAGCTACCATTGGGCAGGAGGTACAGAAGCCTCACTCACAACACGCTGGAGGAACTCAGCAGGTCGGGCAGCATCCGTGGAAATGATCAGTCAACGCTTCGGGCCTGAACCCTTCGTCAGGACTGAAGAGGGAAGGGGCAGAGGCCCTATAAAGAAGGTGGGGGGAGAGTGAGAAGGAGAAGGCTGGTAGGTTCCAGGTGAAAAACCAGTAAGGGGAAAGATAAAGGGGTGGGGGAGGGAAAGCAGGGAGGGGATAGGCAGGAAAGGTGAAGAAGGAATAGGGGAAAACACAATGGGTAGTAGAAGTAGGCGGAACCATGAGGGAGGTGATAGGCAACTGGGGGAGGGGCCTTACTGCTCGGTTTTACCTCCTCCCCAAAATCCACGAGCCTGACTGTCCCGGTAGACCTATAGTTTCTGCCTGCTCCTGCCCCACCAAACATGTATCTGCCTACCTGGACTCCATTTTGTCACCCATAGTTCAGTCCCTCCCCACCTACATCTGGGATACATCCCATGCCCTCCACCTCTTCAATAACTTCCAGTTCCCCAGTCCCAACTGCCTCATTTTCACTACGGATGTCCAATCCTTATACACCTCCATTCCCCATGAAGAAGGCTTCAAAGCCCTCCGCTACTTTCTGGACAATAGACCTCACCAATTCCCCACCACCACCACCCTCCTCTGTTTGGCGGAACTGGTACTCGCACTTAATAACTTCTCTTTTGGCCCCTCCCACTTTCTCCAGACCAAGGGTGTAGCTATGGGCACTCACATGGGCCCTAGCTATGCCTGCCTCTTCGTTGGTTATGTGGAACAGTCTGTACTCCAAACCTATTCTGGTACTGCTCCCCAACTTTTCCTTCGGTACATTGACGACTACATTGGTGCTGCTTCCTGCACCCATGCTGAGCTTGTCAATTTCATCGACTTTGCTTCAAACTTCCACCCAGCCCTCAAATTCACTTGGTCTATCTCGGACAATTCTCTCCCCCAATTCTCTCCCCTTTCTTGGTCTCTCGGTCTCCATCTCTGGAGAAAAGCCCACTGGCTCTCATAACTACCTCGACTATACCTCTTCCCACCCTGCTATACGCAAAAATGCCATTCCCTGTTCCCAGTTCCTCCATCTCTGCCGCATCTGCTCCCAGCATGATGCTTTCCGCTCCAGGACATCTCAAATGTCCTCTTTCTTTAAGGATCATGGTTTCCTTTCTGCCATCATCAATGATGCCCTCACCTATACCTCCTCCATTTCCCGCACTTCGGCCCTCACCCCTGATTCTCCTGTCACCACAACAGGGACAGAGTTCCCCTTGTCCTCACCTACCACCCCACCAGCCTCCGGATCCAGCACATTATCCTCCGCAACTTCCGCCACCTTCAACGGGACCCCACCACTAAGCACCTTTCCCTCTCCACCCCTCTCTGCTTTCCATAGGGATCAGTCCCTCCGTGACTCCCTGATCCACACGTCTCTCCCCACAGATCTGCCACCCGGCACTTATCCCTGTAAGTGTAAGTGCTACACCTGATCCTACACCTCCTCTCTTGCCACCATTCAGGGCCCCAAACAGTCTTTCCAGATGAGGCAACTCTTCAATTGTGAGTCTGTTGGGGTCATCTATTGCATCTGGTGCTCCCGGTGTGGTCTCCTCTACATCGGTGAAACCTGATGCAGATTGGTGGATCGCTTCGTCGAGCACCTCCACTCCATCCGCCACAACAGACAGGATCTTCCGGTTGCCACCCATTTCAACTTTGCTTCACATTCCCATTCAGATAGGTCCATACATGGCCTCCTCTACTGCCATGATGAGGCTAAACTCAGTTTGGAGGAGCAACACCTCATATACCGTCTAGGTAGTCTCCGGCCCCTTGGTATGAACATAGAATTCTCCAACTTCTGGTAATTCCCTCCCCCTCCCTTCCCCTATCCCAGCTTCACTCTGCCTCCTCCCCCAGCTGCCTACCACCTCCCTCATGGTCCCGCCTCCTTCCACTACCCATTGTGTTTTCCCCTATTCCTTCTTCACCTTTCCTGCCTATCACCTCCCTGCCTCCCTTCCCCCACCCCTTTATCTTTCCCCTTACTGGTTTTTCACCTGGAACCTACCAGCCTTCTCCTTCCCACCCTCCCCCCACCTTCTTTATAGGGCCTCTCCCTCTTCGCTCTACAGTCCTGACGAAGGATTCCGGCCCGAAACATTAACTGATCATTTCCACGGATGCTGCCCGACCTGCTGAGTTCCTCCAGCGTGTTCTGAGTGTTGCTTTGACCCCAGCATCTGCAGAGTATTTTGTGTTTAGGTACAGAAGCCTGAACTTCTGCGCCAACAATATAGATCCAGATCTGGATCTGCATCTGCATCTGTGTCACCAGCCACCTCCCTTCAACCATTCTGTTCTTGAACCAACCTGCATAATTATTAACTCTGTATTGCAACACTGTGATCATGTTAACCTTTTTGAATTAAAATTGACTTTTTCTTCTAATTATGTTCTTTCTTGTGAAAGTTTCATATAATTTGTGTTTAATTTCTGCCTTCTGAATGCTCTGTCCCTATGATGCTGCTACAAGTAAGTTTTTCATTGTACCTGTGCACACATGGACTTGTGCATAGAGCAACAAACTTGATTTTGACACTATCTCACCATTTGTTTTTGTTTGCACAATTTATTTATTTTGTAGTTTATCGATTTTTGATGCCTTTGCAGTGAACTGTTAATGCAAATGAACATGTCATATGTTGGTGGTAATATACCTGGTTCGGATACACCTGTAGAAGTTTTTTTTAGAGAGTTCAAGATTGTTTAAGATTCGAGATTGTTTAATGTCATTTCCAAAATTCAAAGTTTAAAGCTCAAAGTACATTTATTGTCAAAAGTTGTATACTATATACAACCTTGAGCTTTCTCTCCTTACAGGCAGCTACAAAACAAAGAAACCCAATAGAACCCATTAAAAAACACCTGATGTGCAGAGATAACCAAATCGTGCAAACAATAAAAAGTAAGCAAATGACATTCAGAACTGAAGTTCATGAAAATGAGTCCACAGCCACAAAGCCAGTTCATCACTGCAGCTGGTCCAGGAGCTATTACTTGTAGGCCACAGGCTCAGTTCAGCGCAGAGATGAATAAACTTTATGAGCAGTGATAGTAAGAGATTTGAAAGTGGGACGGGGAGGGGGAGATCTTACTAGCTCTTCTTTCAGTTAGTCCTTACGAAGGGTCTCGGCCCGAAACATCAACTGTGTTTCTTCCTATGGATGCTGTCTGGCCTGCTGCGTTCCACCAGCATTTTGTGTGTGTTGCTTGAGTTTCCAGCATCTGCGGATTTCCTCATGTTTGCGTGTTTAAATTAACTATTGCGAAGCCTCTTCCAGTGAAATCCTCTCTCACTGCTCCCCATCTATAATTTCTTCGACCCTTCAACTTTTCGACCACATTTTGACCCAGACCTGCTACTACAGCCCTTTTGTCAATCAATTTTCCAGCTCTTAGCTCTATCCCTCCCCCTCCTGTCTTCTCCTATCATTTCGGATCTCCCCCTTCCCCTCCCACTTTCAAATCTCTTACTATCTCTTCCTTCAGTTAGTCCTGACGAAGGGTCTCGGCCCGAAACGTCGACTGTACCTCTTCCTAGAGATGCTGCCTGGCCTGCTGCATTCCACCTGTATTTTGTGAGTGTTGCGTTAATTAATAAATGAGCAGCATTCTCTACTGCCATGATGAGGCCTGAGGAGCAACATTTCATATTCCGTCTGGGTAGCCTCCAACCTGATGCCACGAACGTTGATTTCTGCAACTTCTGATCATTTCTCTCCCACTTCCCTTTATCTCTTTTTCCTTTCCCCATTCTGGTTACCCTCTCACCCCTTCTCTTCTCCTCACCTGCCCATCACCTCCTTCTGGTTCCCTTTCTCCCATTGGATTCATTCTTCTTCAGCCCTTTATCTTTTCCACCTATCATCCTCCAGCTTCTCCCTTCATCCCCCTCCCCCCACCAACCTTCCCCGCCAGCTGCTAACTTCCACTCTTTCTCCTCCCCCCATGTTTTTATTCCGGCTTCTGCCCTCCCCCTTCCTTTCCAGTACTGATGAGAGGCCTCTGCCCAAAATGTTGGCCATTTATTCTCCTCCATTCAATCTGCCTGACCTTCTGAGCTTTTCCAGCTCTTTGTCTGCGTACTGCTTTGAATAGACTGAGCTTGTTTTCTCTGGAGTGAAGGAGGACGATGGAGGTATTAACAAGTTATAAGAGGTGTAGGTAGGGTGAATAGCCAAAATCTTTGTATGGTAGGGATACCTAAAACAAGTGGGTGTGGGCTTAAGGTGAGAAAGAGGACACACAGAAGAGATCAGTGGAGCGAGTTTGGCAGACAGTGGGAGGCTGATATCTGTAACGTGCTGCCAGAGATTTAAGATTCAAGATTCAAGATTGCTTAATGCCATTTCTAGCACACAAGTGTGGAGGAGAACAAAATGATTGCTACTCCCGATCTGATGCAGCACAAAAAAACACAAGATAACGAACATAATAATAAAAAGCACAATAAACATAAATTTATAAGACAGCTTATATACACAGACAGATTGAATGTCCATAAAGTGACACAAGGCACAGGAGTGTCTGTCCATCGGGTGACTGACAGGAAATGATAAAATACTGGTGGGTGGAGGTGTGGTGGGGTGGATGGAGACCTTACTGCTTGGGGAAAGTAGCAGTTTTTGAGTCTGGTGGTCTTGTAATGGATGCTATGTAGCCTCCTCCCTGATGGGAGAAGGACGAACAGTCCAAGAGTCGGGTGTGGGCAATCCTTCAAGATTTTACTGGCACTATTACCATAGAACCATAGAAACTACAGCACAGAAACAGGCCCTTTGGCCCTTCTTGGCTGTGCTGAACCATTTTCTGCCTAGTCCCACTGACCTGCACACGGACCATATCCCTCCATACACCTCCCATCCATGTATCTGTCCAATTTATTCTTAAATGTTAAAAAAGAACCCACATTTACCACCTCATCTGGCAGCTCATTCCATACTCCCACCACTCTCTGTGTGAAGAAGCCCCCCCAATGTTCCCTTTAAACTTTTCCCCCCTCACCCTTAACCCATGTCCTCTTTTTTTTCTCCCCTTGTCTCAGTGGAAAAAGCCTGCTTGCATTCACTCTATCTACACCCATCATAATTTTATATACCTCTATCAAATCGCCCCTCATTCTTCTACACTCCAGGGAATAAAGTCCTAACCTATTCAACCTTTCTCTGTAACTGAGTTTCTCAAGTCCCGGCAACATCCTTGTAAACCTTCTCTGCACTCTTTCAACCTTATTTATATCCTTCCTGTAATTTGGTGACCAAATCTGAACACAATACTCCAGATTCGGCCTCACCAATGCCTTATACACCCTCATCATAACATTCCAGCTCTTATATTCAATACTTTGATTAATAAAGGCCAATGTACCAAAAGCTCTCTTTACGACCCTATCTACTTTTGACGCCACTTTTAGGGAATTTTGTATCTGTATTCCCAGATCCCTCTGTTCCACTGCACTCCTCAGTGCCTTACCATTAACCCTGTATGTTCTACCTTGGTTTGTCCTTCTAATGTGCAATACCTCACACTTGTCAGTATTAAACTCCATCTGCCATTTTTCAGCCCATTTTTCCAGCTGGTCCAAGTCCCTCTGCAGGCTCTGAAAACCTTCCTCACTGTCTACTACACCTCCAATCTTTGTATCATCAGCAAACTTGCTGATCCAATTTACTACATTATCATCCAGATCATTGATATAGATGACAAATAACAATGGACCCAGCACTGATCCCTGTGGCACACCACTAGTCACAGGCCTCCACTCAGAGAAGCAATTCTCTACCACCACTCTCTGGCTTCTTCCATCGAGCCAATGTCCAATCCAATTTACCACCTCTCCATGTATACCTAGCGACTGAATTTTCCTAACTAACCTCTCATGCGGGACCTTGTCAAAGGCCTTACTGAAGTCCATGTAGACAATATCCACTGCCTTCCCTTCATCCACTTTCCTGGTAACCTTCTCGAAAAACTCCAACAGATTGGTCAAACATGACCTACCACGCACAAAGCCATGTTGACTCTCCCTAATAAGCCCCTGTCTATCCAAATGCTTGTAGATTTTGTCTCTTAGTACTCCCTCCAATAACTTACCTACTACTGACGTTAAACTCACCGGCCTATAATTTCCCGGATTACTTTTCGATCCTTTTTTAAACAACGGAACAACATGAGCCACTCTCCAATCCTCCGGCACTTCACCCGTAGACAGCGACATTTTGAATATTTCTGCCAGGGCCCTGCAATTTCAACACTAGTCTCCTTCAAGGTCCGAGGGAACACCCTGTCAGGTCCCGGGGATTTATCCACTTTAATTTTCCTCAAGACAGCAAGCACCTCCTCCTTTTCAATCTGTACAGTTTCCATGGTCTCACTACTTGATTCCCTCAATTCCATAGATTTCATGCCAGCTTCCTTAGTAAATACAGACGCAAAAAACCTATTTAAGATCTCCCCCATTTCCTTTGGTTCCGCACAAAGCCGACCACTCTGATCTTCAAGAGGACCAATTTTATCCCTTACAATCCTTTTGCTCTTAATATACTTGTAAAAGCTCTTTGGATTATCCTTCACTTTGACTGCCAAGGCAACCTCATGTCTTCTTTTAGCCCTCCTGATTTCTTTCTTAAGTATTTTCTTGCACTTCTTATACTCCTCAAGCACCTGATTTATCCCCTGTTTCCTATACATTTCATACAACCCCCTCTTCTTCTTTATCAGAGTTGCAATATCCCTTGAGAACCAAGGTTCCTTATTCCTATTCAATTTACCTTTAATCCTGACAGGAACATACAAACTCTGCACTCTCAAAATTTCCCCTTTGAAGGCTTCCCACCTACCAATCACATCTTTGCCAGAGAACAACCTGTCCCAATCCACGCTTTTTAGATCCTTTCTCATTCCTTCAAATTTGGCCTTCTTCCAGTTCAGAACCTCAACCCTAGGACCAGATCTATCCTTGTCCATGATCAAATTGAAACTAATGGTGTTATGATCACTGGAACCAAAGTGCTCCCCTACACAGACTTCCGTCACTTGCCCTAATTCGTTTCCTAACAGGAGATCCAATATTGCATCCCCTCTAGTTGGTCCCTCTATATATTGATTTAGAAAACTTTCCTGAACACATTTTACAAACTCTAAACCATCTAGACCCCTAACAGTATGGGAGTCCCAATCAATGTATGGAAAATTAAAATCCCCTACCACCACAACTTTATGTTTCCTGCAGTTGCCTGCTATCTCTCTGCAGATTTGCTCTTCCAAGTCTTGTTGACTATTGGGTGGTCTGTAATACAATCCCACTAATGTGGCCATACCTTTCCTGTTTCTCAGCTCCACCCATAAGGACTCAGTAGACAAGCCCTCTAATCCGTCCTGCCTGAGCACTGCTGTAATATTTCCCCTAACAAGCAATGCTACTCCCCCACCTTTCATTCCTCTGCCTCGTTCACATCTGAAACATTGGAACCCTGGAATATTAAGCTGCCGGTCCTGCCCCTCCTGTAGCCAAGTTTCACTAGTTGCTACAACATCATAATTCCACGTGTCAATCCACGCCCTCAACTCATCTGCCTTCCCCGCAATACTCCTAGCATTGAAATATTACACCTCAGAAGATTTTTACCACCACTCACAACCTTTCTATCAGCGGATTTGCTTAAACTTTCAACATCATTTATTTTCACCCCAGCCACACTGTCAGTTCTGGCACTCTGGTTGCCATCCCCCTGCAAATCTAGTTTAAAGCCTCCCCAATAGCACTAACAAACCTCCCTGAAAGGATATTGGTCCCCCTGTAATTCAAGTGTAACCCGTCTCTCTTGTACAGGTCCCACCTGCCCCAGAAGAGGTCCCAATGATCCTGAAATCTGAAACCCTGCCCCCTACACCAGTTCCTCAGCCACTTGTTCCTCCTCCAGAGCATCCTATTCCTACCCTCACTGGCACCTAGCACAGGTAGCAATCCTGAGATTACCACCCTTGAGGTCCTGCTTTTCAACTTCCTACCAAGCTCTCTATACTCACTCTCCAGGACCTCCTCACTCTTCCTTGCTATGTCATTGGTACCGATGTGCACCATGACATCTGGCTGATCACCCTCCCACTTCAGAATGTCATGCAATCGATCAGAGACATCCTTGACCCTGGCACGTGGGAGGCAACAAACCATCCTGGATTCTCTGTCACGACCACAGAGCCTTCTATCTGCACCTCTAACTATCGAGTCCCCTATCACTATTCTGGCACCCTATTCTAATCCCCTATTCTGGCACCTTTCTGTATACAGGTATAGAGAGGAGGTGGTGGAATCAGACACTAGCACAGATTTAAGAGGCATCTATACAGGCACTTGAATAGGAAAGGCACAGTGGATTCAGGCCTAACTGGGCAAGTGGAGTTAGTGTGGTTGGGGACAGCAGCTAGCAGGGACTGATAGGCTGAACAGCCTGTTTCTGTGTTGTATGTATGACTCTAGGACTCTCAAGCATCATTGTGGAAGAACCCTGTTCATCCAGTGTACTCAGGATTGTGATGGTGTTTCCGATTATTCAGTCAGAGTCAGAGACAGAATCAGGTTTATTATCGTTGACATAGGTTGTGAAATTTTTTGTTTTACACCAGCAGTACAGTGCAATACATGAAAAATACTATGAATTACAATAAGGTATATACAATATATAATGTATAAAAAATTAAATTAAATCAGTAGTGCAAAAAGAGAGAAAAAATAGTGAGGTAGTGTTCATTGTCTGTTCAGAAACCTGATGGCAATTGGGAAGAAGCTGTTCCTAAAACACTGAGTGTGTGTCTTTAGGCTCCTGTGTCTGCTCCCTGATGGTAGCAATGAGAAGAGGGCATGGCCTGAGTGAAAAGGGTCCTTAATGATGAATATCACATTTTTGAGGCATCACATTTTGAAGATGCCCTTGATTAAGGGGAAGCTGGTGCCTATGATGGAGCTGGCTGAGGTTTCTACTCAGTGCAGGCTTCCCCAGTCCTGTGCAGTGGCCTCTCCATCAATTCGTTGATACTGCACATTGATAAAGCACTTCATTTTGATTTTACATCATGCAGTGGTAAATTTCCAGTGAATCTAAGGATAAAGTTAAGGATAAGACCATAGGATATAGGAGCAGAAGTAAGCCGTTTGGCCCATTGAGTTTTCTCCACCATCATGGCTAGTCAATTTCTCTCTCAGCCCCATTCTCCTACCATCTCCCTGCAACTTCTCACACCCTGACTAATCAAGAACCTATCAACTTCTGCCTAAAATATGTCCAGTGACTTGGCCTCCACAGCAGCCTTTGGCAATGCATTCTACAGATTTACCACCATCTGGTTTAAGCAATTCCTCCTCATCTCCATTTGAAATGGACATCCCTCTATTCTGAGGCTGTGCCTTCTGGTCCTAGACTCACCCAACAATGGGGAAACATCCCCTTCACATCCACTGTATCTATGTCTTTCAATATGTGATAGATTTCAATGAGAACCCCCCCAATTCTTCTAAAGTGCAGTGAGCACAGGTCCAGAGCTATCAAACGCTTCTCATATAATAACCCTTCCACTCCCAGAATCATTCTTGTGAACTTCCTCTGAACCTTCTCCAATGTTAGCATATATTTTCCTAGATAAGGGGCCCCAAACTGCTCACAATACTGTAAGCGAGGCCTCTCCAGTGCCTTATAAATCCTCAGCATTACATCCTTGTTTTTATATTCTAGTCCTCTCAAAATGAATACTGACATTGCATTTTTCTTCCTTGCCACTGACTCAAATTGCAAGTTTATCTTTAGCGAATCCTGGACGAGGACGGCCAAGTCACTTTGCAATTCCAATTTTTAAATCCTTTCCCCGTTCAGAAAATAGTTTACGCTTCTATTCCTTCTAGTTGGGAAGTGCATGATCATACACTTCCCAACACTATTTCATCTGCCACTTCTTTGCTCATTCTCCTAATCTAAGTCTTTCTGCAGCCTCCCAGCTTCCTCAGCACTACTTACCTGTCCACTTGGCAACTTAGCCACCAAGCCATCAATTCCATCATCCAAATCACTGGCATACAACATAAAAAGACATCCTAACACCGACCCCTGTGTAACACCACTAGTCACCAGCAGCCAACCAGAAAAGGCTCCCTTTATTCCCACTCTTTGCCTCATGCCAATCAGCTATTACTCTATCCATGCTATTATCTTTCCTGTATTGCCATGGGCTCTTATCTTGTTAAGCAGCCTCATGTACGACACCGTGTCAAAAGCCTTCTGAAAATCCAAGTACACAACATCCACCAATTCTCCTTTGTCTATGCTGCTTATTATTTCTTCAAAGAATTCAAACAGATTTATCAGGCAAGATTTTCCCTTAAGGAAACCATACTGATTTTGACCTATTTTATCATGTGCCTTAAAGTACACTTAAAGCATATCCTTAACAATCGACTCCAACATCTTCCCTACCACTGAGGTCAGGCTAACTGGCCTATAATTTGCTGGTGAACGCAGCGTTCACCAGCAACTTTGATGTGTGTTGCTTGAATTTCCAGCATCTGCAGAATTCCTGTTGTTGGCCTATAATTTCCTTTCTTCTGCCTCCCTCCCTTCTTGAAGAGTAGAATGACATTTGCAATTTTCTAGTCCTCCAGAACCATGCCAGAACCTATTGATTCTTGAAAGATCATTACTAATGCCTTCACCATCTTTTCAGCTACCTCTTTCCGAACTCTGTGGCATAGTCCATCTGGTCCAGGTGATTAATCTACCTTCAGACCTTTCATCTTCCCAAGTACCATCTCTGTAGTAAAAGCAACTGCACTCACTTCTGCCCCTTACATGCTCACACGTCTGGCATCGTCGTGGCTATCCTCGAGGTTGAGGATGATGGTCTTCATTCCGTTGATCTATTTATGGGCGCTCAAGTGGCTTATGAGTACAATCTTTGCTTTGAAAGTTCTTCCGCATTCAGGACAGGTAGTTCCAGATGGCAGATCGGGTTTCGGTTGTTGCTGCCTCTCTTTCCATTTTCTTCTCTTTTCTTCTAATTCTGCACATCTGTTGGCTTCGAAAGTTGCTGTTCTTTCTCGGATGATGGCTTGCCAGAGTTTCCTGTCCTTGGCATTGGTTTCCCAATTGTTGATGTCGATGTTACATTTCTTCATGTTGGCTTTTAAGACGTCTTTGAATCTCTCCTGTTGTCCGCCTCTTTTACATTTGCCTTCTTTAAGCTGGGAGTAGATTTGTTTCGGCAGACATTCATCTTTCATCCGAACAACATGACCGCTCCATGGCTTCTCCGTGAATTGTCACCTTGTTGTGGTGGAGAAGCTTGTGTGGTCCTGAGATCCCAAGAGCGATGCTGTCTGGAGCTCTGCTCCTGGTAGGGTCACCCATGGCGGTAAGGTTGAGGGTGAGGTCCCTGACAAAGAACAATCCAACCAAGACCTCAACGGTGGAACAGGTGGATGAAGTTACTTCGAACTCAACAGCTGTGAAGGCGGATGAAGGCTGCAACAAATCCATCAACGTCTGGCATACTGCTGGTGTCTTTCAGTGAAGACTGATGTGAAATACTTATTCAATTCCTCCGCCTTTTCTTTATCCTCAATTACTACCCCTCTGTCATTATTTTCCATATGTATTCTCTCTTCTCCTTTACTCTTTATATATGTGAAAAAAATTTGGAACAACACACATAAAAATTGCTGGTGAACGCAGAGGGCCAGGCAGCATCTATAGGAAGAGGTACAGTCGATGTTTCGGGCCAAGACCCTTTGCCAGGACTAACTGAAAGAAGAGATAGTAAGAGATTTGAAAGTGGGAGGGGGAGGGGGAGATCCGAAATGATAGGATAAGACAGGAGGGGGAGGGATGAAGCTAAGAGCTGGAAAGTTGATTGGCAAAATGGGACGGGAGGCCTAGGGAGCAAGAAAGGGGGAGGGGGGAAGCCCAGAGGATGGGCAAGGAGTATAGTGAGGGGGACAGAGGGAGAAAAAGAGAGAGAAAAAAATAATAATAAATAAATAACGGATGGGGTACAAAGGAGAGGTGGGGCATCAACGTAAGTTAGAGAAGTCAAAAAAATTTGGAATCCTCTTTGATATTATTGGCTAGCTTACTTCATATTTAATCTTTTCCCTTCCTATGGCTTTTTAGTTGCCTTCTGTTAGTTTTTAAAAGCTTTCCAATCCTTTAACTTCCCACTAATTTTTGCCCAGTTATATGCCCTCGTTTTTGCTTTTTTGTTGGCTTTGACTTCCCTTGTCAACCACTACTGTATCATCCTGCTTTTAGAATACTTCTTCTTTGGGATGTACATATCCTGCACCTTTGGAATTGCTCCCAGAAACTGCTCTGCTGTCATCCCTGCTGGTATCCCCTTGCAGTCAATTTTTGCCACTCCCCTCTCAAGCTTCTGCAAATCCCTTTACTCTACTGTAATACTGTCACATCTGATTTTAGTTTCTCCCTCTCAAATTGCATGGTGAATTCTACCATGTTATGATCACTGGCTCCTGAGGATTCCTTTACCTTAAGCTCCCTATTGGCCCCTCCATACCAACTAAAGATAAAGATTAGTTGATATGGAGGCTGCAATGCACAGGAAAGTTGTAGGCTCAGCCACAGCTTCAATTCAGGCACAACTCTCCCCGCCATTGAGAACATCTTCACAAGGTGATGCCTTATGAAGGTGGCATCCATTATTAAGGAGACTCATCATCAGGACATGCTCTCTTTTTATTACTACCATTAGGGAGGAGGTACAGGAGTCTCCTCATTATTCATATCATTTTTGTAATTTATTGTATCTTTAAACTGTATTGGTGCCACAAAATAACAAATTTCACATTATAAACACAAAAGGTTCTGCAGATGTTGGAAATCTTCAGGAACGCACACAAAATGCCACAGGAACTCAACAGATCAGGCAGCATCTATATAGCGCAATAAACAGTCAACGTTTCAGATAAAAGGTGTCAACCAAAATTTTGACTGTAAATTTCACATCATATTGGTCAGTGATAATAACTTTGATTCTAGTTCAGATTCTGTTTCTCACCTGAACATTAGAGGCAATTTGCAGTCAACTTTCCAACAGGGTGGAAACCAGAGCACCAGAGGAAGGCTTCATAGTCACAGGGAGAATGAGCAAACTCCTCATACAGGGTGCCAGAGGTTGCTAACAGAGTGAGGCAAAGGTTCTACTAGCTGAACCACTGTGCCATCCATTAGGAAAATCCCATTTAAGCAACAGAATAAATTATCAAGCAGGTAACTATACATGTTATATCATTCCTCTGATAAGTGTAGGTTCGGTTAGGTAACAGCCAGTAGAATTCTATAACTTCTTAATCCAGTTGTCATTTTCAAAAACACCTGAACAAATTGGTATTGGTTTATAATTGTCAGCTATAGAAAAATACAGTGAAACGCCTGTCTTGCATACTGCTTACAGATCAATACATTGAGGTAGAACAAGATAAAACAATATTTTTTTCAGAATACGGTTACAGAGAAAGTGCAGTGCAGGTAAACAATAAAATGCAAGGTTATAACGAGGTCAAGGGTACATTTTATCATGAGAAGAAGTCAGTTGAAGAGCCTGATAACAGTGGGATGAAAGCTGTCCTTGAACGTAGTCATACATGCTTTCAGACTTTTATATCTTCTGCCACTTAGGAGAGAGAAGAAGACAATATCCAGAGTAGGTGTTGTCTTAGATTATGCTGGCTACTTTACAGAAGCAGTGAGAGGCATAGACAAAGTCCATTAAGGGGATAAGCATTGATGGGACATGGTAATTTCATCACCTTGTCCAGAAGAAGTAGAGGTGTTGGTGAACTTTCTTGGCTGTAACATCAATGTGCTTGGATCAGGACAGGCTATTGGTGAAGATTACTTTTAGGTACTTGGAGCTCTCAACCCGTTTACCATGGTTACTCCTTCTAGTAATGCTTAATGGCGATTGGCAGCCAAACATAAGGTGCATTACTGCCACCTACTGAGCATCATTCAAGCAAAACAAATACTTTTCTTCTAGAAAGTTTTTCTCCACCATCTCTTTCACATTTGCATCACTACAACCCCACATGAGCATTAAAATCCCCACACCAGCAGCTAATAAACTTCCAGCATTCAATCATAGAATTTTTTAAAATAGCAAAAAAAAGAAAACAAGAAAAGAACCTTTAACAACCCTCTCTGGCTACTATCTAACAAATGTCTGGCATTCCATTTGCAAAAAAGGGAAAAAAAACTATTAACAACCCTTTGATGAAGTCTGGATATTATTTACCCCTCCTTGTAAAGCACTATTAATAACTTCTATGGTTGTCTTTTATTCTAGATGTTTATCAGATGCTTTTAATATCATTTTATTTTTTTCTGTTCTGTTAGTTTGTGCTGTGCAATTTACCACATTTGCCACGAAAATGACAAATTTTAGTTTATCAACAATAAACAAATCCTTTGTTATAATATCTTGCATATAACATACTGAATTTAATCTGTCTGTAATCTAGTCCTATTGGCACAATCCTCTGTACCTTCTCAAGAGCCTCTGCCTATGATATGCCTATTGCTATCAGAACACACTACCCTTTCACAGCGTTCTGATATACAGGACACCACATATAAGCAGAGCTATGTTTCCCTCCACAATTGCTATATTTTAGCCCAATGCCTTTTCCCCAATTACCATAATCAAGTTCACCACCGTATCTACACACTGACGAAGATGAGAAAATCTGCAGATGCTGGAAGTCCAAGCAACACACACAAATTGCTGGAGGAACTCAGCAGGCCAGGGAGCACCTGTGGAAAAGAGTAAGGGTCTCGGCCCGAAACGTCAACTTCTACTCTTTTCCATATGTACCACACTGTTTTTTTTATCCCTACACACAGCTGTTACATGATCAAACATTTGGCACTGAAAATATCTTACATAGGCTCGAACCATATAACTTATATAACCTAAATTAACCCTATCTGGCATCGTTGTTCCATCAAATTTAATCAAAACAAATAAGCTATCTGTTCTTACTCCACCACAAAACCTTCTTAAATATTTAGTATCTACAACTTTTCCCTGACTAAGTTATTTTTTAACTTAGTCCATGGATACATATACAGGCAACTCCTGTGATTACTCCCAAAGCCACTGTCATTCAGTATAACTCCTTGGAGTTACTTTCCTTTCTCTCACAGATTTTGATCCTAAAGTTTTCATATATTGCTCACTATCTTTACAAAGCACTAAGAGTGCCTCATCTCTGAGAGGTCTTGCGCCCACAATATCTCCTGACGCTTTTTTCAAGTCCTTAGTTACTCTAATCAGATTGATAGCAGAAACAGATCCAAGTTCAAAACTTAGCAATACCTTAAACTCTTCCGTCCTTCTTTTATTTAAATCCTGTCTACTGTCTATATCACTGGATGATAAGCCACGACAATCTAGAATTTCAAGCAACACACACAAAAATTGCTGGTGAATGCAGCAGGCCAGGCAGCATCTATAGGAAGAGGTACAGTTGAGGGTCTCGACTCGAAACGTCAACTGTACCTCTTCCTATAGATGCTGCCTGGCCTGCTGCGTTCACCAGCAATTTTTATGTGTGTTGCTTGAAATTCCAGCATCTGCAGATTTCCTCATTACAATCTAGAATTTGCCGCTTATTTTTCTTTTTCCCAGAAACCTGCCATTTGCCTACCTCCTTACAACTCCTACAACCCAATACCATCTCCTGTTCACTACTTCCGTCTTCTTTAAAACTTCCTGACATTTCTATCCCATAATCCTCCAAATCTGAATCTGATTAAGAGGAGGAGGAGCTAAAGATGGTGCCAGACTTCTTGAAGTTCATCTGTGAAACAGTTTAAATTATTTTCTTCTCTTTAATGGCTTCTTCCAGCTTTTTCAAGGTGGCTGGGGTCCTGTCAGAGTCTGTGATTTACAGCTGGACTCAGACTGCAGTTACTCACGGTGGTGGATTCTCATTCTCGGAGCTCACTGAGTGTTTTCAATATCTCCAGGAGTGGCCTGGAAGACGCACACTTTTGGGGTGCAGCCCTGTGGCCCTGCGGACAACCTGATTCCTTGTCAGTGTCGCAGGAGATCAGAATATTGAGACAGCAGTGTATACTGCTGTCAAAATATGCAATGCTGCAGACTGTCACATTGTAACAGTGAGCTGTTGGTCTCCCTCATTAGTGAGAGAAAGACAGAGAGAGAGCCTGTGGATGTCCTATGTTTGGGATGAGCTGTTTTTTTTTGATGGACTCTAGATCATGGTCTCTTTGAGGGGCTTTGCTACTGCATGCATGGCATTTTCTGGGGGGGGGGCTGATGCCTTTGCTGAGGCAGGTGGGGGCAGGAGGAGGGAATGAGCTTTGGGGTTCTAATGTTATCCTGTCATTCATTCTTTGGGGCTTTTCTTCTGTTTCATGGATGTCTGTGAAGAGTAAGAATTTCAAGTTTTATTCTGTATACGTTCTCTGATATTCAATGGAACCACAGATTTCCTTTTCTGTTACTATTGGTAAGGTTTTCTGTATAGGAGTTGCAGTTTCTGCAAACATAACAATAAAAAAAATCGTTTCATTGGCTGTGAAAATTCCTTGTATTTGCAGGCATAACAATAAAATATCTCTCATTGGCTGTGGAGATTCATTGATTTTACAGTTATAACAATAATTTCATTTACTGTGGAGATTCCTTGGGATGTACTGGAGCACCACAAAATGCAATGTTTTTCACTTTTGATAATAACATGGAATATCTCAAATGGAAACTTAGTTTTGTTGCCAATATTTCTTATCAACTAATAAGTAGTTGGGGTATCACTGTAGCATAGCAGTTAATGTGACATTATTACAACATGGGCTGTCAGAGTACCAAGTTCAATTCCATTAAGAAAGTTTGTACATTCATTCCATGAACAAATGGGTATTTTCAGGGGTACTCCAGGTTCCTCCCACAGTCCAAAAACATAATGGTTAATGCAGTAAGTTAACTGATCATTGTAACTTGTCCTGTGATTAGACTGGGTTAAATTGGTAGCTTGATGGGCGGTGCAGATCTGCGCACTGGAAGGGTCTGTTCTGCACTGTATCTCTAAAGAAAAACAAACTAAAAGTGGGTCATTTCATGTTGATGCTTCTATTTTTAAGAACATATCAATTACCTTCTAAATATGAGCTTTCAGTACAAATGAATAAAAGCTGGTCAGACAGGACAATATTTTGGATTAGTCACTTTTGGCTTTCAAAAGATGCTCGGCCTGCAGTCCTCTTCTATCAGTTTCTTTAGTTGTTGTTTCAGTATTTACAGGTGGTACTACTACTTCTCCTTCCTTCTTCTTCCATTCCCCTTACCTCTAGCCTTTTACCTCTTCTCCTCACTTGCCCATCACCTCCTCCTGGTTCCCCTCCTCCTTTTCTTTCTCTCACGGTCCACTCTCGGCTCCTATCAGATTCCCTCTTCTCCAGCCCTTTCTTTTTTCCACCTATTAACTCCCAGCTTCTTACTTCATCCCCCTCCCCCACCCACCAGGCTTCACCTATCACCTTCCAGCTCTTTTCACTCCCCTGACTTTCTTACTCTGGCATCTTCCCCCTTCCTTCCAGTCCCAATGAAGGGTCTTAGCCTGAAACATGGACTCTTATTCATTTCCGTGGATGCGGCCTGACCTGCTGAGTTCCTCCAGCATTTTGTGTGTGCTGCTCTGGATTTCCAGCATCTGCAGAATCTCTTGTGTTTATGATGGTACTTTTTGTTTCCATTGTCTCTTTGGGTCTGGAGGATCTCATTGGGAGAGTTTCAGACTGCAGGTCACAATAAAGCCGCAGTTGTTTTCACTAAGGTGTACAGGTTATGTGACCTGTGCGGAAAGCGAGACCTCGGCTTGGAAACCCTTGCAGGTGCACAGTGTAACATTATAGCCCAAAGAATTATTAATTGAATAGGTTAATATGAAGAATGTAACCAAAAACCGGTCATTAATCTATTTAAATGTTTGAAATTGTAGGAAAGTGTAAATTCTGTCGCAGGTAATCTGAAGAAAGGTTGCTGTTGGAAGCACATTGTTTTCTGTCAATCATTGGAAACGTTTGCACTTCCCTGAATGGCGTTTGGAAGCTTGCTGACGGAGTGTAGGATGTTTTCAAGGAGCTCTAAAGAGAGGTTGTCAGAGTCGTGATGAACTGCTCCATGCACACCTGCTCTTGCTCTCTACAAACCAATAAGTGCTCCTGGAGAGAGAATATTTGTAATAACTCATATTACTTCAAAAACAGGAGACGCTAATGAAAAGATATGTTAAGAACTGCAGACAGTTTGGTGGAGAGGAATCCTCAACCTTTGAACCCAATGTAGTTAAGCAACAATTAGGTATTTATCTTGAGATTCAAGATTTCAGATTTAAGATTGTTTCATATCATTCCTAGTACACAAGTGTAAAGGAGAATGGATCCAATGCAGACAAACAAAACACAAGATAAAGAAACCAACAATTAAAAAAATACAACAAATATAAATAGAGTAGGTTATATACTTAAATTGATTGTACAGTATGTCCATAAAGTGATGCTAGGCACAGGAGTGTCTGTACATAAGGTGACTCTGCAGGAAATGGTAAAGTAGTGCTAGTGCGGGTGTGGTGGGGTGGGTTTGTGGGTGGAAGTGTTGATCAGCCTTACTGCTTAGGGAAAGTAACTGTTTATGAGTCTGGTGATCCTGGCGTGGATGCTACATAACCCCTCCTTGATGGGAGTAGGACAAATAGTCCATGAGCAGGGAAGGTGGGATCTTTCACGATATCCCTGGCTCTTTTTCTGGCACCTTTCTGAATACTTGTCTATGAAGGTGGGTAGGCCGGTGCTGGTGAAACGTTGGGCAGTTTTGACTACCTGGTGTAGAGCCTTCCTGTCCGTTGCAGTGCAGTTTCCATACCTTACGGTGATGCAGCATCTTAAGATGTTTTCTACTGCACGCCTGTTGAAGGAGGTGAGTATAGATGTGTATAGTCCAGCTCTCTTCAGCCTCCTCAGAAATAGGGTGGCATGGTAACGTAGCGGTTAGCACAATGCTTTACAGTATAGGCAACCTGCATTCAATTCCTTCTGCTGCCTCATTCTCCCCATGACTGCGAGGGTTTCCTTTGGGTGCTCCAGTTTCCTCCTACAGTCCAAAGATGTACTGGTTGATAGGTTAACTGGTTGTTGTAAATCCTATGAGGCAGAATAGCACCAGTTCCACTAAAAGAAAAGTATGGGTTTGTTTTATGCAAATATATTAAAGTTGATTGCATCAATGAAACAATATTCATTTGAAGTTGTGCGCCATTGTAGTTCGGCTGAATAGAGCCCAAAAAGGTGAGCTCTAATAATTCATAGAGTCATACAACACTACAGCAGAGAAACAGGCTCTTCGGCCCATCTAGCCTTTCCTAACTATTAATCTGCCTAGCCCCATCGATCTGCACCCAGACCATAGCTCTCCACACCCCTCCTATCCTCATACCTATCCTAATTTCTCTTAAATATTGAAATCAAACCCATATTGACTACATCTGCTGGCCGCCCATTCCACACTCTCACCGTCCTCTGGGGAAGAAACTCCCCCTCAGTTTCCCCTTAAACAGTTCAACTTTCATCCTTAACCCATGACCTCTAGTTGGCATCTCACCCAACCTCAGTGGAAAAAAGCCTGCTTGCATTTAATCTGTCTATACGCCTCATAATTTTGTATACTTCCAGCAAATCTCCCCTCGTTTTCCTACACTCCAGGGAACAAAGTCCTGGCCTATCCAACTTTTCCCTATAATTCAGGTCCTCAAGTCCTTGCAACAGCCTATAAATTTTCTCTGCACTCTTTCAATCTTATTGATATCTTTCCTGTAGGTGGGTGACCAGAACTGCACACAGTATTCCAAATTAGGTCTCACCAAAGTCTTATACAACTTAAACATAACATCCCATCTCCTGTGCTCAATACTTTGATTTACGAAGCCCAGTTCAACATGGAACTGTTCAGAAGTCTTGATGCTCTGGCTTCTGGCTGCCTGATTAGTCTGGGATCTGAACAGGAAGTATAAGTGGTGTGAGTGACTGGAGCTGGAGTCAGTATCTGGAATAACGGGGGTGAGAAACGTGGGTTGGTGTGTGGCTGCAACCAGGGTTTGAGTGCTTGTGCATTTCCTGCTCCAAAAGATTTGTTCCAATGGCAGGATTCAAGGAGCACCTTAAAGAAAGAAGGAGAAATGGAGAAGAAGAAGAGCTGGTGGGAATATAAGACTTAAGTTGAAGACACGGCAGCTAAAAGTTACATGAATAGTGTGTGAATATCGTGAAGCAGAATAAAGAGTTCATTTCATAAACACAATAGATTCTTGAGATGCTGGAGATCCAAAGAAATGCACACAAAATGCTGGAGGAACTCAGCAGGTCAGGCAGCATCTATGGAAAAGAATAAGCAGTCGATGTTTTGGGCTGAGGCCCTTCATCAGGACTGGAAAGCAAAGGGGAAGAAGCTAGTATAAGAAGGTGGGGGCATAGGAAAGATTACAAGTTAGAAGGTGATACGTAAGCCAAGTGGGTGAGGGGAGTAAGTAAGAAGCTGGGGTGTGATAGGTGGAAAAGGTAAAGGGCTGGAAAAGAAGGAATCTGATAGGAGAGAAGAGTGGACCATGGGAGAAAGGGAAGGAAGAGGGACACCAGGGGAAGGTGATGGGCAGGTGAGGAGAAGGAAGGGATGGAAGAACAGTGAAGGGAGAGGGATACAAATGACCAGAAGTTAGAGAAATCAATGTTCAGCTGGAATGCATTTATGTTGAAGGGAAGTGGAGCTGGAATCAATTGAATAGGTCTGGAGAACAGAGTAACATGGAGAAGTTTTATTTAGTTAGAGATACATAGAAACATAGAAAATAGGTGCAGGAGTAGGCCATTCGGCCCTTCAAGCCTGCACCGCCATTTATTATGATCATGGCTGATCATCCAACTCAGAACCCCGCCCCAGCCTTCCCTCCATACCCCCTGACCCCCGTAGCCACAAGGGCCATATCTAACTCCCTCTTAAATATAGCCAATGAACTGGCCTCAACTGTTTCCTGTGGCAGAGAATTCCACAGATTCACCACTCTCTGTGTGAAGAAGTTTTTCCTAATCTCGGTCCTAAAAGGCTTCCCCTCTATCCTCAAACTGTGACTCCTTGTTCTGGACTTCCCCAACATCGGGAACAATCTTCCTGCATATAGCCTGTCCAATCCCTTTAGGATCTTATACTTTTCAATCAGATCCCCCCTCAATCTTCTAAATTCCAATGAGTACAAGCCCAGTTCATCCAGCCTTTCTTCATATGAAAGTCCTGCCATCCCAGGAATCAATCTAGTGAACCTTCTTTGTACTCCCTCTATGGCAAGGATGTCTTTCCTCAGATTAGGGGACCAAAACTGCACACAATACTCCAGGTGTGGTCTCACCAAGGCCTTGTACAACTGCAGTAGTACCTCCCTGCTCCTGTACTCAAATCCTCTCGCTATAAATGCCAGCATACCATTCGCCTTTTTCACCGCCTGCTATACCTGCATGCCCACTTTCAATGACTGGTGTATAATGACACCCAGGTCTCGTTGCACCTCCCCTTTTCCTAATCGGCCACCATTCAGATAATAATCTGTTTTCCTATTTTTGCCACCAAAGTGGATAACTTCACATTTATCCACATTAAATTGCATCTGCCATGAATTTGCCCACTCACCCAACCTATCCAAGTCACTCTGCATCCTCTTAGCATCCTCCTCACAGCTAACACTGCCACCCAGCTTCGTGTCATCCGCAAACTTGGAGATGCTGCATTTAATTCCCTCATCCAAGTCATTAGTATATATTGTAAACAACTGGGGTCCCAGCACTGAGCCTTGCGGTACCCCACTAGTCACCGCCTGCCATTCTGAAAAGGTCCCGTTTATTCCCACTCTTTGCTTCCTGTCTGCTAACCAACTCTCCACCCACACCAATACCTTACCCCCAATACCGTGTGCTTTAAGTTTGCACACTAATCTCCTGTGTGGGACCTTGTCAAAAGCCTTTTGAAAATCCAAATATACCACATCCACTGGTTCTCCCCTATCCACTCTACTAGTTACATCCTCAAAAAATTCTATGAGATTCGTCAGACATGATTTTCCTTTCACAAATCCATGCTGACTTTGTCCGATCATTTCACCGCTTTCCAAATGTGCTGTTATCACATCCCTGATAACTGACTCCAGCAGTTTCCCCACCACCAACGTTAGGCTAACCGGTCTATAACTCCCCGGTTTCTCTCTCCCTCCTTTTTTAAAAAGTGGAGTTACATTAGCCACCCTCCAATCCTCAGGAACTAGTCCAGAATCTAACAAGTTTTGAAAAATTATCACTAATGCATCCACTATTTCTTGGGCTACTTCCTTAAGCATCCTGGGATGCAGACCATCTGGCCCTGGGGATTTATCTGCCTTCGATCCCTTCAATTTACCTAACACCACTTCCCTACTAACATGTATTTCGCTCAGTTCCTCCATCTCACTGGACCCTCTGTCCCCTACTATTTCTGGAAGATTATTTATGTCCTCCTTAGTGAGGACAGAACCAAAGTAATTATTCAATTGGTCTGCCATGTCCTTGCTCCCCATAATCAATTCACCTGTTTCTGTCTGCAGGGGACCTACATTTGTCTTTACCAGTCTTTTCCTTTTTACATATCTATAAAAGCTTTTACAGTCTGTTTTTATGTTCCCTGCCAGTTTTCTCTCATAATCTTTTTTCCCCTTCCTAATTAAGCCCTTTGTTCTCCTCTGCTGAACTCTGAATTTCTCCCAGTCCTCAGGTGAGCCACTTTCTCTGGCTAATTTGTATGCAGTGGAGAATAGACACTTCTGGCACTTTGAGCCACACGCCCAGCAACCCACTGATGTAACCCTAGCCTAATCACGGGACAGTTTACAATGACCAATCGATACTAACCGATACGTCTTTGGACTGTCAGAGGAAACTGAGCGCCCGGAGAAAAGCCACGCACTCATGGGAAGGAATGTAGAAACTTTCTTACAGAGGATGCTGGAATTGAACTCCAAACTCCAACACTCCGAGCTGTAAAAGCGTTGCATATCACAGGAGCTGGGAACAGGGATGAGAGCACGTTAAGTCCTCCCAGTAGAGTACCCAATCTCTGACCTTCTCTTCTAACAAGGATGAACACAACAATTCTGCAGATGCTGTGAATCCAGAGCAACACACAGAGAAAATGCTGGAGGAAATCAGCAGGTCAGGCTGCATCTGTGGAGAGGAATAACCAATTGATGTTACAGGCCAAGACATGAGATGCTGCCTGACCTGCTGAGTTGTTCCAGCATTTTGAGCTTATTAACAAGGACAAAGCAGATTGTTGTGTATGGCAGGCTGGTCATTTTGAGGTCGCTTACTGACATCAATTTTACCAGTTGTCTTGGAGTCATACAGTGCAAAACCCGACCATTTTGTCCTTCAAGTCCATGCTGACCATCAATCATTCATTTACACTAACCCTAGTATGCAGCAATTACACAAACTCGAAACAAACTGTATACTGGAAAATACTCCCAGTGGTCACTATTATTCACACCTGTACACCGCCCGTGAATGCAAATATCTAATCAGCCAATCATATGACAGTAGCTCAATGCATAAAGGCATGCAGATATGGCTAAGAGGTTCAATTGTTCATCCCAAACATCAGAATGGGGAAGAAATGTGGCCTAAGTGACTTTGAACATGGTGCCAGATGGGTTGGTTTGAGTATCTGTGAAACTGCTGATCTCCTGGGATCCTAGAGTTTACAGAGAATAGTGCAAAAAAATCAAAAAAAAAACTTCCAGTGAGCAGCAGTTCTGTGGGCAGAAATGCCTTGTTAATGAGGGAGGAGAAGGGCCAGACTGACAGGAAGGCAAGTGTAACTCAAATAACCACATGTTACAACGGTGGTGTGTAGAAGAGCATCTTTGTAGGCACAACATGTCAAACTTTAAAGTGGATGGGCTACAACAGCAGAAGATTGCTAACATACTCCTAGTGGCCACTTTATTAGGTACAGGGAGGTACTGAGTGAAGAAGCCACTGATTGTATATTGTAAACTATGTAATTTACACAATTACTAAGAAAGTCATTGCCTCAATCTTAAGACAAAAATGAGCCATAATGTAATATACTCTCCAATTTGACCTGAAAACCCATTTTTAAAATCATTCTTAGCACTAATTCTTGAATGCCCTGTGTCCAGTGTACTGTTTTCCAAGACACTGATGAAAGCTTTGGTATATCTTTCTACAGCATCAGTGTACAGCTTAAAAGGAGGATAAAACGATTTGCTGACAAAGAGACAGAGACACCATGAGGGATGCACAGAAAATAAATGTAAATAGTCTGTAATATTGGCGCAATTTCTCAAGCTGGCATTCTTCCCAGGGTAAGCAAAGTGAGTGTATGTTACCTCACAGGTAAATAAAGGCAGCTGCTCTTCATTTAGATCAAGGAATCCTATTCATTTAGAAAGGATGGGTGGAATTATACACTGTCCTTACTTAGCCCCTAACTTTTAACAAAGTGTGATACAAAGGACAGACTGCATTATTAACCAAGTGAAAGTCATAGTCATACTGCTAGTTCTAACTAATTGCCAACATCTAGAGTTGCGGGGGGATGGGAACAGATAATGGAGTGATTGTAGAGAAAGATGTTGATAAGCCTACATCCAAAGTCAGAAATCAAAAGGTCGAGCATGGTGGGACCAATGTTCTGAGCTACATATATTTCAGAGCAAGCAGTATTGTAGGAAAGGTGGATGAGCTTAGAGGATGTGGAATTATGACATTGTAGCCATTAGTGAGACTTGGTTGCAGGAGGGACAGGACTGGCAGCTCAGTGTTCCGGTGTTTCATTGTTTTAGACATGATAGAGCGGGGAGATTAAATGGGGGGGGGGGGTGGTACTACCAGTCAGGGAAAATGTCACAGCAGTGCTCAGTCAGGACAGACTGGAGAACTCGTCTAGTGAGGTTTTATGGGTAGAAGTGATGAATGAACAATAAGATTGTTAAGAGGTGGTTTTAATTTTCCACATATTGACTAGGTTTCCCGTACTGTAAAAGGACTGGATGGGAAACAATTGGTCAAATGTGTTCCGGAAAGTTCCCATAATCCCAACTAGAAAGAGTGTGATACCAGACCTCCTATTAGAGGATGAGACAGGGCAGGTGACAGAAGTTTATGTAGAGGAACACTCTGTATCTAGTGATCAAAATGACATTAGTTTCAAGGTAATGTGTCAAAATAAAAGGAAAGAATAACAGGTTCAGAAGAGATATTGAGGCCCCAGTTAAGAAAAAGGAGGTGCATAACAGGTATAGGTAGGTAGGAACAAATAAGGTACTTGAGGAGTATAAGAAATGCAAGAGAATGTTTAAGAAGGAAATCGGGAGGGCTTATGGAAGGCATGTGGTTGCTCTGGCAGACAAAGTAAAGGAGAATCCTAAGGGCTTCTACAGATATATTAAGAGCAAATGGATAGCAAGGGCCAAAGTAGGTCCTCTGGAAGATCAAGTGATGGAGGAGATATTAGATGGATTTTTGCACCTATATTTACCCGGGACTCGGACATAGAGTCTACAGGTGAGAAGTATTGCAGCAGCAAGATCATGGACCCTCTGCACATTACAGAAGTCAAGTCAGGTCACTTTTTATTGTCATTTCGACCATAACTGCTGGTACAGTACACAGTAAAAACGAGACAACATTTTTCAGGACCATGGTGCTACATGAAACAATACAAAAACTACACTGAACTACGTAAAACAACACAAAAACTACACTAGACTACAGACCTACCCAGGACTGCATAAAGTGCACAAAACAGTGCAGGTATTACGATAAATAATAAACAGAACAATAGGCACAGTAGAGGGCAGTAGGTTGGTGTCATTCCAGGCTCTGGGTATTGAGGAGTCTGATGGCTTGGGGGAAGAAACTGTTACAGAGTCTGGTCGTGAGAGCCCGAATGCTTCGGAGCCTTTTGCCAGATGGCAGGAGGGAGAAGAGTTTGTATGAGGGGTGCGTGGGGTCCTTCTTAATGCTGTTTGCTTTGCAGATGCAGCGTGTGGTGTAAATGTCTGTAATGGCAGGAAGAGAGACCCCGATGATCTTCTCAGCTGACCTCACTATCCGCTGCAGGGTCTTGCGATCCGAGATGGTGCAATTTCTGAACCAGGCAGTGATGCAGCTGCTCAGGATGCTCTCGATACAACCTCTGTAGAATGTGGTGAGAATGGGGGGTGGGAGTTGGACTTTTCTCAACCTTTGCAGAAAGTAGAGATGCTGCTGGGCTTTCTTTGCTATGGAGCTGGTGTTGAGGGATCAGGTGAGATTCTCCGCCAGGTGAACACCAAGAAATTAGGTGCTTTTAACAATCTCAACGGAGGAGTCGTTGATGTTCAGCGGAGAGTGTTTGCGATCTTGAGGCAAATTAGGGTGGATAAATCCCAAGGGCCTGACAAGGTGTTCCCTTGGACCCTGTGGGAGGCAAGTACAAAAATTGTAGGGGCCCTAGTAGAAATATTTAAACATCCTTAGCAACAGATGAGGTGTTGGAGGATTGGAGGATAGCTAATGTTGTTCTGTTGTTTAAGAAAGGCTCTAAGAATAAGCCAGGAAATTACAAACTGATGAGCCTGACATCAGTAGTGGGAAAGTTATTGGAAGGTATTCTAAGAGACTGGATATATGAATATTTGGATAGACATGGACTGATTAGGGATAGTCAATATGACTTGGTAGGATGCTAAGTCTAATCAAACTTACAGAATTTTTCGAGGAAGTTGTCAGGATAGCTGATGAAGGCAAGGCAGTGGATGCTGCTTCATGGATTTTAGCAAGGCTTTTGACTAAGTTCCAAGTAGAAGATTGGTCAAGAAATGTTCATTCGCTTGGCATTCAAGATGAGGCACCAAATTGGATTAGACATTGATGTGTGGGAGAAACCAGAGAATGGTAGTAGATCATTGCTTCTCTGACTGGAGGCCTATACTGGAGTGATATTCTGGAGGGATCGGTGCTGTTTCCATTGTTGCTTGTCATCTATATCAATGATCTGGATAATATTGTGGTAAACTGGATCAGCAAATTTGCAGATGACACCAAATTTGCGGGTGTAGTGGACAGCAAGGAAGACTATCAAAGCTTGCAACAGGATCTGGACCAGGTGAAAAAATAGATAGAATTTAATGCAGACAAGTGTGAAGTGTTGCACTTTGCGAGGCCTAACTAGGGTAGGTCTTACACAGTGAGTGGGAGGGTACTGAGGAGTGTGGTAGGACAGAGGGATCTTGGAATACAGACCCCTGATTCCTTGAAAGTGGTGTCACAGGTAGAAAGGGTCACCAAGAAAGCTTTTGACATATTAGCCTTCATAATGCAATGTACTGAGTACAAGAATTGGGATGTTATGTTGAAATTGTTTAAGATTGTTGGTGCGGCCTAATTTGGAGTATTGGGTCCAGTTTTGGTCATCAACCTACAGGAAGGATGTAAATAAGATTGAAAGAATGCACAGAAAATTTACCAAGATGTTGCTGGGGCTTGAGGACCTGAGTTATAGGTAAAGTTTGAATAGGTTAGGACTTTATTCCCTGGACTGTAGAAGATTGAGGGGGCATTTGATAGAGGTATACAAAATTATGAGGGGTATAGATAGGGTAAATGCAAGCAGGCTTTTTCCACTGAGATTGGGTGAGACTACAACTAGAGGTCATGGGCTAAGAATGAAAAGTGAAATGTTTAGGGGTAACATGAGGAGGAAATCCTTCACTCAGAGGGCGGTGAGAGTGTGGAATGAACCACCAGCACCAGTGCTGGATGTGGGGATCAATTTCACCACTTAGGAGAAATTTGAATTGGTACATGTATAGGAGGGGTATGGGGGTCTATGGTCTGGGTGTCGGCAGATTAATGGCTTCAGCATAGATTAGATGGGCTGAAGGGCCTGCTTCTGTAGTATTCTATAACTGTGACTAAAAAGGAAAGCTGGAATTATATACCATCCATACTTAGCACTTTCAATTAAGTGTTATACAAAGGACAAAACATATTATTAACCTGTTGGAAGCTTATTCCACCAGGCAAAATATACTTATCATCAGGTTATTGTGTTACTGCAAAAGGGCAAAAGCTCAGCTGAAACCAGTCAAAGTGAAAGTTCAATAACCTTTTGGGCATACTTATAACTATAACTGTAACTCTGCATCTAACTTTTATTAACCTGTGATTCAAAGGACAGACCATATTATTAACCAAGTGGAAGTCGTAGGTCTCTCAGACATACTTACAACTCTAAATAATTGCCAAAAAGGAGCTGGAATTATATATCATCTGTACTTAGCACCTAACTTTAAATTAAGTGTAATATAACGTACAGACCATATTATTGACCTGCTGGGAGCCTGTTCCATCTGGTGAGATATGCACATCACTCGGTTTATTTGTCACTGCTGTGGGACAAGAATTGCGACTGAGACCAGTCAAAGTGGATGTTGTACACATTTTAGGCATACTTATAACTATAACTATAACTAAGCATCTAACTTTTAAGTAAAAGTGATAGAAAGAACAGACCATACAATTAACTAAGTGGAAGTCGCAAACCTTTTAGTCATACTTATAACTATAACTACTTGCTGAAAAGGGAAGCTGGAATTATCCGTCATCCTTACTTGGCTCCTAATTTTTCATTAACCGCAATACAAAGGACAGACCATACTATTAACAAAGTGAAATTTGCAGACCTTTCAGCCATACTTATAATTACCAAGACATTTTGTTGATATCCAAAAGTTGAATATCTTCTAGAGCAGGTTCCTAATATGATTTTGAAATCTGCTGAGAAAATGGTTGGAATTGTGTTGCATGAAACTTTTATTTTCCCCAGACAATGGCTGAGTGAACGCTCAGGAGCATCTATAAGTTTCTTGCTTCACTCTCACAAGAATTCCAGTGTCATTCGGGAGCCCGTTCCACTAGGCAAGATATACATGTCACCAGGTTACTGTTTCACTGCAAAGGGGCAAAAACTGCACCTGAGACCAGTCAAAGCTTGTCATCGATTACAAGGTGGGGCATCGCAGAGAAAGGAAGACTGATGATAGCAGTGACAGTGATTTCATGGTGTTCATACCAACCATAGACAAATACGAGAAAGACTTCTGTAGCCTCAGTGATCATCTCTTTTTCTTTCGGTGTGATTACCTGCATCTGCGTTTGACTTTTTTCTTTTCTTTCAACGTTAATACAATGCCAGATAAACAAAAGACTTCCTCACTTAAAGTCAAGAAGAATGGCCTTGCACTTACTGGTATTATTGTTTGAGATTGCTTTCATGAAATATGATATAGTTGTTTTTTCAGAAAGAAAAAAATCTGCTTCTCTTTTATCTTGGCGATTTTCATGATAGAAGAAAAACTGGGTTCAGAATAATGATGATACAATAATGCTAGTAAAGGTGAGCTATTTACTGTAGTTCTTCAGTGAAAACCCACAAAACTTTTGTTACTTTTATTCAGTTATCTGTACAAAGATGTTGCTGACTTCTGTTGTTGACAGGGAAGATTGAAAGAGTGCAGAGAAATTTTTACAAGGATGCTGCTGGGATTTGAGGACCTGAGTTATAGGGAAAGGTTGAGTAGGTTAGTACTTTATTCCCTAGAGTGTAGGAGAATGAAGGGAGATCTGTTAAAGGAATACAAAATTATGAGGGGTATAGATATAGGTTAAAGCATGCAGGCTTTTTCCACTAAGATTGGGTGAGACTAGAACTAGAGGCCATAGGTTAAGGGTGAAAGGTGAAATATTTAAGGGGGGACCTGGTGGGCCTTCACTCAGATGGTGGTGAGAGTGTGGAATAAGATGTGGGTTCAAGTGTAACACTTAAGAGATGTTTAGATGGGTACATGGATGAAAGGGTATCGAAGGCTGTGGTCCAGGTACGGGTCGATGTGACTAGGCAGAAGAGAAGGCTGGCATGGATTAGGTGGGCTGAAGTGTTTCTTTCTGTGCTGCAGGGCTCTATGATTCTATGACTCTAATTAGACTATTAAAATACACTTGACATCTATAATGATAGCTATAATTTAAATTCACTAAATATTTAATGGATCTTGAACTCCATAATCACCTCATCTACAGAGATGCTTTTGACAGTTTCACTGAGGTAGAACAAGGTAAAATATTAACAGCAACAATGCAAAATGAAGTGTAAAAGCTACCAGTGCAGGTAAATGATAAAGTGCAAGATCATAATGAGGTCAATTGTGAGGTCAAGAGTCCATCTTATTGTACAAGAGGTCCATTCCAGTGCCTGAGAGCAGAAGGATTGAAGCTGTCCTTGAGCCTGGCGGTATGTGTTCCCAAGCTTTTGTATCTTCTGCCCAGTAGCAGGGGGAATAAGAGAGAATGTCTGGTGTGGCAGGGGTGGTTGATTATTAGCTGCTTTACTGAGGCAATAGGAGGTGTAGGGGGGAGGATGGACTGCAATTTCCTGTTGCCACAGGCAGAGAAGGTGCCATTCAAGGTGCATTTGGATAGGATACTTTCTATTCAAGATTGAAGATTGTTTAATGTCATTTCCAGTACACAGGCATAAAGGAAAACAAAATAATTGTTATTCGGGATCCAATGGAGTCCAAAAAAGGACAAAATAAGATAAAGAACACCATAATAAAAACACAATAAATGTGGTATAAATACACAAGATTGCTTATATATATAGATTGATTCCTGATGAACTGTACCATGCACACCTGCTCTCGATCTCTATAAACAAGCAAGTGCTCCTGAAGAGAGAATGTTCTACTTATTTGTAATAACTCATATTACTTCCAAAACAGGAGACGCTAATGAAAAGATGTGTTAAGAACTGCAGACAGTTTGGTGGAGAGGAATCCTCAACCTTTGAACCCAGTGCAGTTAAGCAACAATTAGGTATTTATCTCAAGATTCAAGATTGTTTAATATTATTTCCAGTACACAATTGTAAAGGAGAATTAAGTAATTGTTACTCTGGATCAGATGCAACACAAAAAAACACAATAAGATAAAGAACACAATAATAAAAAACACAATAAATGTAAATAATAAGATAGCTTATATACATAAATTGATTATACACTATGTTTATAAAGGGACATAAAGTCATTTCCAGTACATAAGTGTAAGAGAGGAGAAGGATAATCCTAGACTAGGTTTGCTGCCTACCCTTACTGATTGTGGTCTATTGATCAGGGAGTTAAGGAACCAGTTCCTAGGCCTAGGAGTTTGGAGGTGAGATTGTTTGGAATTTTAGAGCTTATTTGTTTATTCCAAGAGGGCTGGTATTTACAAATAGAAAGGGTTTTTTTATATGCAATATGCAGAGTACTAGTGAAGTCACATCTGGAATATTATCCACGGTTCTATTTACTTATTTAGAGATAACAGTGTGGAACTGGCCTTTCAGCCCCTCTGAGCTGCATCGCCCAGCAACACACAGATTTAACCCTAGCATAATCACAGGACAACATACAATGACCAATTAATGTACTAACTGGAACGTTTTGTTTTTGGAATGCTGGAGGAAACCAGAGCACCCAGAGGATGCCCATGAAGAATGTATAAACAAGATCAGGAGGGGGGCTGGGGGGGGGTAGATGTTGA